>NC_137010.1:14319774-14417274 GCF_032717465.1 Coenobita brevimanus
TCAGCTTTCTCCTTGGGTGTTTATTGAGCCATTAAATGCGAGTACACACGTAGGACTTGTGGAGACCTCTGAAGTTGGTAACGAAGTCTCCACTTTACACTTCCCGACAACTCATAATATGATTACCACGGCCTGATATTATCACTAGAAACACTATTCTATGATTCTCAAATAGTTTGGAATCCATACTCCAAAGAAAAAAAACACTGTGAAAGCAATGAAAATTACGAGGGCGTATGACCATCCCACTTCCGATCGTTCGCCGCTAGTGTTGTCTATTATTCATAAAAACACTCACAGTTTATATTTCTGTTACTCTATAACACTTATATATATCTACAGTCTTTATCCATAAGTTTCCTTCAGTAATAGTAGTTTATTGTCACTGTAGGGATTCAGTTTCATTCAGTAAGATACGTAGCATTCACTTTCTCGTCCTGTATACTAGCATTGAGAATGAATGTCACTTTCACCTTCACTCTCGTAACTCATAGTTTTCTTACATGCTAGAGTGAAACTTTCACTTTTATTACTCCTAGTATATATACTCGTATTCTCATAATACTACTCATTTACATTTCTATTTATGTTCTCTATTTTATTTACATTATTTACATTTCTATTTTATTTACATTATTTACATTTCTATTTTATTTACACTGTCACTTGAAGTAACTTATAAAACTATTTTCCACTGTTCACTTATATTTACATTCATTGCTTTCACTTGCTGTTTACACATTATTTACAATTCCACTTGCACTGTTTTACTCAATAAAAAGATCGTAGTCACTCTCTATCAATTGTCAGCCCTTTACCTCTTTCCACATGAGGTTTAGTATGTGGTAAAGGTCACAGGGCCCTTTGCATGGGGCTAAAGCGGCGGAAGTTAGCAGGAGCAAATCGGAAATACTTCCACCTTCAAAGACGACAGTGAACTGATAGTATTGGCCTCCTGCCGCCTGGCTAGGGTGAGTGCAATACTACCAACTTCAGCCCTGTGAGACCTGCTAATATATAGCAATGAAATGATTGGCAGGAAACCAAGACAATACATAATAAATTAGGTAGTTCCAGGTGAATGTAAATATCACTTAGGCTTCTCCCTTCCCTCGTTTTATGTATATTTATTACGAAAATAGAATATACAGCATATTTCAAGGGGAAATAAACAGCGAAAATTAGCGAACGAGTGCACGTGAGGTGTTGTCAGGTGATAATTAGCCAATTCTAGGTGTATGGCACTATCAATTACCTTATTTCTTTTTTGTATATATTATTTGGTATAAGAATAGGGCATAGGGCTTATTTCAATGGATGAAATCAGTGGAAAATTCCAGGGAAGATTTAATTAGCATAGAATACAGTGTGGTGGCCTGCAATAATTAGGTAGTTCCAGGTGAATGTAAATATCACGTAGGCTTCTCCCTTCCTTTCTTATATATATTTTTATTACGAAAATAGATTATACGGCATATTTCAAGGGGAAATAAACAGCGAAAATTAGCGAACGAGTGCATGTGAGGTGTTGTCAGGTGATAATTAGCCAATTCTAGGTGTATGGCACTCTCACTTACCTTATTTCTTTCTTGTATATATTATTTGGTATAAGAATAGGGCATAGGGCTTATTTCAATGGATGAAATCAGTGAAAAATTCCAGGGAAGATTTACTTAGCATAGCACGGCCGGGCAGGCGAGAGGATAGGGTAATGGAGGGGAAGTAGGGAGGGGAGTCAAGAACGGGTAGAAATGGCTAAATTGTCAACAATGGATGGGAGTACAGATGAGATTAGGAGTGCTGACTAGTGTTGGACATTGGCAGTACTGATAGATGATACAAGTCACCACTTGAAAGCCCGGGCGAATTCAAAATAACACAGAATCACAAAAGTGTCACCCTGTGGTATGATCCCTTGCTCCCAACCGTCACAAAAGTGACGCCCCGCGGTTAAGGGTTAAATTGAAAATGCTGCTGAAGGGTTTGAGATTTGAGGACACAAATGAGATAAAGACAAATGTGATGATGATCTTGTTGGTCATCTCAAAAACTGACTTTACAAAATGTTTCCAGCAATAGACGGACTGCTGGGCCAAGTGTTTTGAGTCCCAAGGGACATACTTTGAAAGGGATTGTCTGAACTCAGTAAGTAAGCTTGTCCCCCCCCCCCCCCAAAGCTAAAGGTTGGATTCTTTTTTATCAGACCTTGCATATCGGTATTTGTTAGCTAGGAAAAGGTTCAGTTAGTTAACTGGTAGAAGTATCAGAGTTTGTTGACCAATAAAAGTATTAGAATATGGCATTTAGTGCCCCTCCCTGTAAAACAAATAACTCAGAGTCAAATGGCCACCCCGTGAGGGATTATGGCGTCTGGCAATAGATAGATAGATAGATCTCTGCTTGTTCTAATAATTCTGTTATTAGTGTTTGTTGACTAATACAAATACTGTACTGTACTGTACAGTACAGTATTACAGTACCGTACAGTACAGTATTACAGTACCGTATGTTGACTAAAACAAGAGAGTATTAAAGTTTGATTAAGCAGAGTTTTTTTTGTTTTGCAGCACAAACCCAGTGGGTCATTAATTTACTGAACTGATTTCGGTATTAGAATACATTATAAAACAACAAAGGAAAATGCTGATCTTGATAATTATTAATGTAAGAGTATTTTCAGCATAATCATCATCATAACCCTACTTCCCACTGAAAGATTAGCAAATTGTTGATCATAATTTTAACATAAATATATGTTCATTAGATTAGGAATTGCTTGCAGCACAAATCCCCAAAGTATTCATTGCTAATTTCAATGATTATATAGGGGTGAGGTTAGTCACTAACCTGATAAATATAATTATATACGAGTGTGTTGTCTTAGATGATTGGTTGAAGAGTGTAATTGTAAATGTGTATAAAGGGAAGGGTGATGCCCTGGAAAGAGGAATTTATAGAGGTATAAATCTTTTAGATCAGATAATGAAGGTAATGGAGGGAATTCTAGAAGATATGATTAGAGAGAGAGTGAATATTGATGAGATGCAGTTGGGTTTATGCCAGGCAGGGGGACCACTGATGTCATATTCATTGTTTGACAGCTTCAGGAAAAATATATTGGGAAGATAAGGGATCAGTACTTTGTTTTTTTTTTATTTGGAAAAGGCCTTGACAGAGTCCCTAGAGAGGTGGTGAAGTGGGCAATGAGAAAGCTTGGCTTGGAGAAGTGGCTGTTTAGGGTGGTTAGGGCTATGTATGTGGGTGCTTGCACCCAGGTAAGAGTGAATGGAGATTTGAATGATGAGTATTCCGTGAATGTTGGTGTGCATCAGGGGTCAGTATTGAGTCCTATGTTGTTTATCATGGTACTTGAAGCCCTGTCACATGACTTCAGAAACGGACTCCCGTGGGAGATGTTGTATGCTGATGATTTGGTGTTGATTGCAGAGAGCGAGAGGGAGGCGGAGGAAAGATTTAGGAAGTGGAGAAATGGTAAGGGGCACAAGGGCTTAAGGGTAAATGCAGATAAAACAAAAGTGATGATATCTAGGGTTGGTAGCGGTACTGTCAAAGATGAGGGAGAGTGGCCATGTGCAGTTTGCCACAAGGGTGTGGGAAGTAATTCCATCTTGTGCAGTGTTTGTGATAAATGGGTGTACAAGAAATGTAGTGGTATCAGAGGTTGACTATGAGATAATGTTGATTTTATGTGTATGGCATGTCGGGGAGAGCAGGTGGAGATTGTCAGGCGTGAAAGGATTGAACTTGCTGGTGAGTTGAGTGTGTGGAAGAGTTTTGTTATTTGGTAGACATGTTGTGTGCTCGAGGTGGGGCTGGATCTAGCTCTGTAGCTAGGTTGAGAAGTGGTTGGAAGAAGTTCAGGGAGCTGTTGCCTCTTCTGACGTTGAGAGGACTCTCCCTACGTGCTAAGGGGTCTTTGTAGGCAGCATGTGTTAGGAGTGTGATGCTGTATAGTAGTGAGACCTGTACAGTACAGGAGGTGGATATTCGCAGGCTCAGAGGTACAGAAATGACAATGATTAGGTGGATGTGCAGTGCATCCCTGTGTGCAAGGTCTGGGGGGACTGGGTTTACGATGGAAGAGTTGAGAGGTAGGATGGGACTGGAGTGTGTTGATGTTGTGGTGAGGAGAGGTAGATTGAGATGGTTTGGGCATGTGGAAAGGATGGGGGATGATAACAGGGTGCAGAAGGTGAGAGGTGTTAATATTGGGGGTGGGGTTATGAGGGGTAGACTGAGAAAGACATGGGATGAGTTCATTAAGTGTGATCACAGGGTTAAGGGACTGAACAAGGAGGCTGCAATAGATCGTGCAGCATGGACAGCCACCATTAGGTGAGTAGGGCTGACACATGCAAGCATGTTGGAGCCTTCAAAAACGAAAACGATGGCATTTCACATGTGATTTGCCAACAATTATGGTCTACTTTTGTGCTTTCTCTTTCTTGTGGATCTACCCACCCAGTTTTAGTTTTGGGTAGATTTAGTATTCATCAGGGAGAAGGTCTGCTGTACTGTATATCAGTCCAGTTCATCATAGCTAATACTGAATTCAGGAGGTGATTGGACAAGTTACACTTCATAATTGTTTAGGGTGTATGGTGAAAAAAATAAAGAATAAAAACTAAACTGCTTAACTTTGCTTAGCTTATTTGCTTTGTTTAATTGACCAATTCTTTTTTACAGCTTCCTTTACATGAATCTAATTTCCTTTTTTATATCTATGTACTGTATTTAGTTGAAACATTTTAGCACCCTAATTGTTTGGGAAACTCCAAGTGCCAATAATATAAAGTAGTTGACAAGCTTGTGAAGTCAGTGGGGACAGTATCAGACACTGGATTTATCAGGCTTATTTTGTTCCAGAACAGTCTGCAATAACATGGTTGAGCTGGAGATTCAGAGTGATGTAGAAGTTTTGAAATAAGAATGCAGACTATCTTTGAATGTATGATGTAGGAAATGTTGTTATATTGGTTTGATGTTTAAATATAACTTTTAACTAAATATACTTTATTAGCAAAATTAGGTAGATTATTGTTTAGCTTGTGGGCTGAGTCTTTTCTTGTTTATAATATGGCTTTTAAAAATAAAGTATGCAACAATACAGTACAAGTCCAGATATAATATAGGTTATGAGTAAAGGTAGTAGATTATTACATTCCAGTCAACTTTGTTGTAGAAATACTTGTAGGGAACATATGGATATGCTGTAATTGCTAACATGTGTATTTGCCAGTTATAGATTTACTGTACCTAACCCAGCTCAAGCAAGGTGAGTTGCTACTTGCCATTTTGTTTCTTAATGCTTAACAGTAGACTTTATTAACATATTTTCTTTTTTTTAATAAGGCTTTTCATCTGTCCATTGCCAAACAGCTAATCCCAGAGCGTATCCATAGTGGCAATAAAAAAAAAAATCCTCTAGCTTGTCTGTCACCTTCCCTTTTTCACTAATCTAAGGCCCTTATTCTCCGCAATTTTTTGTGGCATTCAAGCACTTCTTCCTTATTAATATGCTTGTGCATGTGGTGCAGTAACAATCCTTTATATGTTCTATCTATTGCCAGACGCCTCAATTCCGTTTGGGGTGGCCACAAACAAATCGCCTCCAAGTCGCCCTGTCCCCCGCCATTTCACTGCCCTGCTCCCAACTCGCACCCCCCTCTCTCATATACCTCTCCACCCCATCCCTCCATCTCATCCTCGGCCTCCCCCTCCCTCTTCCCCCATTATATGTTATTTATAGAATCTTTAACTGTTACAGTTTAAAAAATATTGTATGTAAGAGAACAGTAAGGTTTAACATGCATAAAAAATCAGTAATGAGGAAGTGCTAGAGAACCTTCTTAACCAACGAGAAAACAGGCCTAATCCACCTTCCCATTTATGCAACGGCCATGCCATATTGAGTACACCGCTTCCCGTTCGATCAGCGAAGTTAAGCAACGTTGGGTCTGGTTAGTACTTGGATGGGTGACCGCCTGGGAACACCAGATGCTGTTGGCATCCCTGCGTGTCAAGTGGGGTTGGTGGAGGATTAGTGCCCCTCCCTGTAAAACAATTAACTCTAAGCCCTTGACCACCCCGTTTGGGATACATGGCGTCTGGCAATGGATGGATGGATGGATTTTATCATTCCCTCACTTTTCAGTCATTCTTTATTCTCTCATCAACTTTGCTTCTTTTATAATTAATTAGCCAGATTGCTGAATCATCTATTGTACTTACTGTATTTTGCATTTGTTCCATTACAGCTGAAGGTATATGTCCTTTACTGTGCATGGAATGTATTGGAATCATTTCAGTCACATATCACACTGTGGTTATTTATTAGTATGTCTCTGACACTACAGGCATAATGGCTTCAGTATTGAATAAGCTGTTATGTACTGTATTTCCATTTTTAATTCTTTGTGCTAGAATATACCATGTATTGTTTCCTGATTTAAAGCACCTGAATAAATATTAAGCATTATAATGAGTAGTATATATATATATATATATATATATATATATATATATATATATATATATATTATATTATATATATATGTATATGTATATCAACCCACCCATCATCCAGTCTTATATTGCCCCATGAGGAGCGTAGGAACCCGGGGCTAGGCAAGTTGGTCCTGACATTTAAGATGAAAGTGACCAGCCTCACTCATCCCTAAGTGGCATTACATGAGCAATAAACCCCAACCATCCCATGGATATAAACCTACACAGGCTCAATCCGATTGGAGCACCTTAATTTCCCACTGAACCACCAGGCACCATAATTTGGTCATATGGTTACCACCCAGTGTAGTACATAGTTTCCTGGTATACAGGAATCCATTTGGCTTGTCACTTAGTGTAGAGTCACCCATAAGCAGAAGGAACAGGAAAGACTGAAGGAAAGAAAGACAGAAGAGGGAGTGTAAAGTCACCTGTAGGCAGAAGAAAGAGGAAAGAATGAAGGAAAGAAAGACAGAAGAGGAAGGATGGAAGAGAGAAAAGGGCAGACACCCAAAGCATCACTACATTGAGTGAGTGGATGGTGAGCGCTACCTACTACTACTGTATTTGGCTGGGGTTGGTGGCTCTACCCTGTAAATCAGCTACTTTCCGGCCTGGGCTGGGAATGGCTGCCTGCCACAGAACTACACCTCGTCTGCTGTTCATGTATATCATCACCATCATCGTCATCGTCATCATCATCGTTGTTATTGTCATCGCCATCGTCATCATCATCATCAATCATCATCTGGACCTCCTTTCCCACCCTAAGGCAGGGTGAGGAATAGCAATGTCCAGACAGCCAGTGTTTGCCTAATTCAATGGACCACACTTCCATTCACTCACCATTCAAGCCCTCGAAATCCTGGCTCCATCAGATAGGCCAAAAGAAATTTCACCATGTCCTGTAGCTTCACATATACCTATCCAGTAGAGCCAATCCAAATGCTGTCAGGTTAAAAAGGGTGCCAAGTCCCTGGTTATGAGCTTCAAACAAAATTCATCCTGCCAGCTCGATCTCATGTCAGTACCTTAGCGTCATTTTAACTTCCATACCTCTCTTTCTCACACACTCATCCACCATATCCTTCCACCTTCTTCTTAGCCTACTTTGCCTCCTTCCTCCTTCAGATTCGCTCAGATAAACCTTTTTCACCAGTCTATTGTCATCCATTCTCTCCACATGACCAAACCATCTCAGTGCACTCTCTTCAATTCTGGTGTTCACAGACTTCTTCACTCTGCATCTTTCACATATCACATTATTTTGTATTCAATCCATTCTCTGTACTCCACATACATTCCTTAGCAGTCCCATCTCCACTGCTTTTACTCTTGGCTTTTCATTTCCACACCATGCCATAGTCTCACATCTGTATGTTAAAGTTGGCACTAACACTCCTTCATGTAAACCTTGCACAGCTGCAACACTCAAGCCTCTGTTTTTTATCAAGGCCTTCATAGCACCAGCCACTTTCCGTCCTTGTGTCACTCTACTTTCCACCTTTTTTGTACATTTTTCTCTTTTCCATCAATGTACCCAGATATTTGATCTCTTCACCAATTCCAGTTGCTCTCCAGTCACTTTAACACACTGGGAGTCACCTTCTCTCTCAGTAACCATCACTTTACTCATAGACATCTAAAAAACTCTGCACTAATCAACAAAATTATATTATATATATATATATATTTATATATATCTCACACTCATCTTAAATGTCAGGACCAACTTGCCCATCCCTGGGCTCCTACGCTCCTCATGGTGCAACGTAGGATTGGATGATGGATGGATGGATGGATGGATGGATGGATATATATATATATATATACACACACACGTACAGGCCAAGGATGAGATGGAGGGATGGAATGGAGAGGTATATGAGAGCGGGGTGTGAGCTGGGAGCCTGGTAGTGAAGTGACGGGGAACAGGGCGACATAGAGATTATTTGTTTGTGGCCACCCCTTACAGGATTAAGGCATCTGGCAATACAGTATTTATTTATATATATATATATATACAGGAATTTATTTGTTACAGGATTCAGGCCACCTCCATATATTTTTTGTAAGTTTAGGGGATGGCTCTCATACTGAAGGGGTTAAGGAAGCCTATATTTAATCTCATCAGTTTGAGTAGTCTCTTCTAAGTTAAGTCATCTGACAGAAGTAAGAATAAAATGAAAAATACCTTTTTGGGTTTACAGGGTTTTTGTTTCGGGGAATAACTATTCATGCTCTTCCATGGTTGTTTTGCAGCATAATGTATTGCGTTAAGGTGATGGAGATAGGCATGTTGATAATTCTAACTTTTGTACATTATTTTTGCCTATTTCTGATCCTTCCTTACCCTGTCTTAAGGTGAGAGCAAGGGAAGGGATGATGATGAGTTGCTACAGTATTCTGAAGGTAATTGACAAGCAAGCTGACGAAATAATGAAATGCTAGAGTATTGTAGTAGAGGAATGTCAAATGAGCGTTATTTTGAACAGAGAGATACACTTGTCGATTGCAGTTCACTGTTCCTTAACTCTGTGATATAGTTTCTGGTGATACTGTTTTTTGCAGAAAATAATTTGATATATAATAAAGCCATATTGTCATTATGATCATCATGACTTATTAACCCTTTTTTCCACCTAAAGATGGGTTGTAGAATTCAGATATAAATGAAGAGAAAGTATGACAGTGGGAGAACTATCAATAGTATTCCTAGTAAATTGACCACACAGTAATTTACACATTCACATCCCTTGTATCCTGGCTTCACGTAACAAGTTTCAATATCTGTGTATGTTTTCTGGTGTTTTTCTTTTTAGATGCACATCACATACACATACAGTTAATAAAAGGGTGCCAAACCTTTGTCATATCCTTCGGTATTGCAACGCACAGTATTGGTATGACCTTACAATAGTGGAGCCCAGAATGGACTAACAAAACCTAGACTTGCTGGGAGGGGCAGGATACAGTAATTAGTTTCATTGAACTTCTGTACAGTGTATCCTGTTTTCTGTACACACCTGACTGTGTTCTTCTCACCCCCAGAATGAGAAGACAGACTCAACTGATGAAGTAATCGATGTCAGCACCTCAGAAACCCAGCCAGCCGAGGATGCAGGTGAAGGTTAGTGTGAAGGGGCTTGGTTACTACTGATTATCTACCATTAATTTGCCATTAATTGCATTCAGTGTCTTGAATTGTAGGTGTATCTTGAAAATGTGCAGTATAAAACGGTTGCAGTCAGCAAACCTTTTATAAATCTGTGGTTCTGTAGTGATGAATTGAGATTACAACCCCTGCAACTCACGTCACTGGTTAGTTTAGCAAGACTTTTTTACATATGGACAATTTGAAGACAGTGCAAATGAACCATTGGCCACAGCTATACAGTACCTTACCAGAAGTACTACAGATTTCTAAAAATAGGAACTTAGAAAATTCTCACTGGGAACAGTATTCTTATGGGCTTAATAGACACCCAAACATGTCATTGTTAGTGTTGATTTTGCATATTGCACCTTGAATATTCTAATATGTTATATGTTGTTACTATAGCACAGCTTGTATAAAATATTCACAGAATATTATTAGTATGTCATGTGTATTATAATGATCCGATTTCTGAATGTTTGTTTGTTTGTGACCGTAACACATAAAAAACCTGCTTGTGTAGCACAGTTTTTTTAGAGAAAGGTACCGTTAAAATGCGTGTAACTTGAAGGATAAAACAATTTCCAGTCCAATTGGGCCATAGGTTCCCGTGTTATGACTCATTTCTGACTGAAGATAGGAATTGACTTGGCATTAAGCAGAGGCCGCCAAAGGCAGCCTTTAAGCAAGTAGAAATAAACTGGTAAAAGTCAGAAATAAACTGGTAAAAGTGCTATAGTCAGTTTTTTACCTGACATAACTGAATAGGCCTTCTAAGTTATGGTTAGATGAAATTCAGTAGTCTTAGCTATGATGAGGAATGAATATTTGTGGATGCCAGTTAATCTGACTACACTTGCCCATCAGCAGAGCTTATAAGAGTTAATAGTCTTTGTTAGGTTAGAACAAACATGATGTAGTGAGCTTCTTAAGCCTGTGAGGATAATATTGTCCTTTGTTATATGACTTTTAAATTTGGGTGAATCTGCATCAGTCCATATTATGAAAATGCAATACAGTATGCCAGAGGGTGAGTAGCAGGACTGAAGCATTTTGAGGACTTGGTGAAGTAGTTTGGATTCCCATTATTATTATTATTATTATTATTTTTATTACTATTGTTATTATTATTATTATTGTAGAACTTGTATCTCTGCCAACCCAATAGTTTGTCTTTTAGGGGTCCACGTAAACTTTGTACCCATCTTTATGTTTTCGTTGCCAACCAGTGAGAAGGCTGGAATGAGAACAACGATTACATTTATTTCCTTGCAATTATTAGACCTATGCTCACCCCTCCTCAGGAGTTAAGAGTATACACTAGTACAGTACATGCTTAGTTATCCATTGTAATTCAGCCAAGCCCTACGCCGAATACTGTGAAACACCAGATAGTGCATCTCCGGCTCAACATTTGGCGTAGAGCCAGATATTGTGATTCTATGCATTTCGACCTTCTATCCTGAAAAATTTACATATGAGTAAACGATGAAAACCAAGCATATAAACACAATACAGTAATGATACAGTACAGTAATACAGTACTGTATGTACTGTTCTGTTGTATGTATAGTACTCACAAGGTGTTGGCATTGATGGGGAGAAACAACACTTGGGGGGTTTGCACTCGTAAGCAGTACAGTGCACAGTGTAACAATCACAGTAAAGGACTGTGACATGAGCACTGACAGGCTCTTAGCTTGCAGTGCAGTAGAGTACAGTAGCTTCAACATACAGTAGGATGCCATAGAGCTAGTCAGAGCACCAGGGTTTTGCGACCGCATGGTCAGAAGAATAGAGCACATAGCCACATCTTGAGCTGTGACAGCCACGGACGAGAATGAGAGCGCGGCGGTATTCTTGGGGCGCTGGATGAGTCATGCCCACAACGGATTCTGATTGGCTGGTGCATAATGGGCGTTTTCATTTGCTCCTGAGTTTTGGGATTTCCCCTGGTGCCGGTTGGCTCCAGCTTACGAGCTGGTTGAGACGTCTCAGCACTGGATATTGCACTGGACTGCCACTTACGTCCTGTTTCAGTGCCGGATGTTGTATAATTTAGCCAGATATTGCTTTAATGTAGTCAACATAGCTGCACTAGATATTGCATTGGGTTGAATATTGTGTTGACAGATAATGTAGAGTTTACTGTATACACTGTACTTTGTTCACATCCAAAAACATTATTCTCATTTAGCACATGTTGGTCTAGAATCAATCTCCAGTAATCATAGACAGAGAACAGGTGTACTGAAGTCCAGCTCTTCAGGAGGCATGTTAGGCACAGTATCTGTAACACCAGTGTTAAAAATGGCATTCAGTCTAAAATTAATGAGTGGCATTATGTTGATCTAGAACTAAAAAAGGGGGATGATGTAAATTAAGTGTCATGCTCTTGATCTCGAATTAAAAGTGGCACTCAGTTTAAAACTAAAAGTAATATTCACTTAATCCAGTATTAATGTGACCATGTAGAATGAAGTGGTACATTCAGATTTCAAGTAGCACTAAAACTAACATTGAAAGTAGTACTCTTGATCTAATTAAAACTGGCAATTGATCTAGAATTCATGCAGTATGAAAAGCATTTAAAGTTTCATACGATGAGTAGATGATGTAATACGCATAGATTTACAAATTAATCTAGTTTCCATTTCTTAGTATAGGAGGATTGAAAGAATATCAGTCTGATGTCATGCCAGGATGATGCAGATGACATAGTACATTTATTTAATGTTGTTAGTTGCCTCATTTTCATACTCTCTCTTTCCTTACTTTGTGGATTTTATCTTACCCCATCCTTAGATGAGGGAAGAGGCATTGATGATGATGAGTATTTAAATCCCAGTTTTTCTCCTTATCCATCTGTGTCTGTCTGTCTATCCATATATCTCTGATATCTTACAAGGGATGGTCCTAGTGAAGCTCTCAAAGCTACACTAATCGTATACTGTACAGTACAGGCAATCCTCGTTACATGTCAGGGATGTGTACCAAAATATTGCAATTAAGTGGTACTGTACTGCAAATTGGAGGAACTGGCACATCAGTTTTACAAATAACAGTGACTCTTTAGTTGACGGTTTTTCATTTTCTGTCTTATTTTGATTTTAATACAAGAAGACCCTCAAAATGAAGATGTATAATGAGGACTTACTGTACGTCTCTTACTTTTTCTAAACCACTCTGCTTCCAGTATAATCTATCTCATTATATTGTCTAACTCTCCCTCCAGATAAGAGAAGCCTGCAGGGTACTGTATTGCAAATTGGAGGAACTGGCACATCAGTTTTACAAATAACATTGAAACTTTAGTTGACAGTTTTTCATTTTTATCGTATATTAATTTTAATACAAGAAGACCATCAAAATGACAGTGTATAATGAGGACTTACTGTACATCTCTTACTCTTTCTAAACCACTCTGCTTCCAGTACAATCTATCTCATTATATTGTCTAACTTTCTCTCCAGATAAGAGAAGTCTGCAGGGTGCTCTGTTCTCACACAGTATACATCTTTCTTGCTTTCTCAACCACTCTGTTTTGTGTACCAACAGTGGTGTGCCCAGAAGGGTGGTTGGGGTGAATGGCTGAAATATGCTTGGCCACTTCAAATTTCTGGAGGACTACTCAGGACCATCATGTAGAGCTCTCCTTGGGCTACCCCATTTTAAAAACCCAGATATGATTATATGTATCAACTGTCATACCTCTCAGTTGTTTAGCATTTTCTCCATGTAACTGTAAGACTTCCACTTGTAGCAGAACCAGTTTCGCCTGTTACCCCCTCCCTGCCCCCCTCATCTCTCTCTCTCTCTCTCTCTCTCTCTCATGCAACACATGCATACATGCATGTGCACACACACACACACACACACACACACACACACACACACACACACACACACACACACACACACAAACAAACACACACACAACACACACACACACCACACACAACACACACCACACACAACACATAACACACACAACACATAACACACACACACACACACACACACACACACACACACACACACACACACACACACACACACAAGAATACGTAGAGAAGAAGAAAGGAATTTTGAAAAAGGTATAATTGACAAATGCAAGGATGAACCCAAACTGTTTTATAGATTTGTTAATGGCAAACTGAAACAAAAGGAAGGAATCACCAAGCTGAAAGTAGAAGGAGAGGTCTTTAAGGATGCGGCAATGCAAGCAGAAATAATGAACAAACGTTTCCAGTCAGTTTTCACTAAAGAAAAGGAGCTTGTGGAAGGGGAGGGAGTGATTAGAAATGTTCCGGTGATGAAAGATATAAAAGTGGAGGTACAGGAAGTGTATAAATTACTGGAAACTCAAGATGTAAGGAAAGCCCCAGGACCTGATGGAATTTCTAATTGGGTACTGAAGGAATGCAGAGAACAACTGGCGGATAAAATTCACAGCTTAATTGTATGCTCACTGGAAGAGGGGAAAGTGCCAAAAGAATGGAAGAGGGAAATGTGGTACCAATTTACAAGGGAGGAAACAGGGAAGAACCCCTGAATTATAGACCAGTGTCTCTAACCAGCATGGTGGCAAAATTGTGTGAGAGAATCCTGAAAGACAGATGGATAAAATTTCTGGAAGAGATGAATATTTTGGCTGAATGTCAGTTTGGATTCAGAAGTGGAAGGTCATGTGTTTCAAACTTGTTGAGCTTTTACTCAAGAACAATTGATGTGGTACAGGAGAGAGATGGTTGGGTGGATTGTGTGTACTTGGACTTAGAGAAGGCCTTTGACAAGGTACCTCATAAGAGACTAATGTGGAAACTAGAATATATAGGAGGACTAAAGGGGAAACTTCTGGAATGGATGAGAGACTTTTTGAGAGACAGACAAATGAGGACAGTAATAAAGGAAAAGATGTCTGGATGGAGGGAAGTAACAAGTGGAGTCCCTCAAGGCTCAGTGTTGGCGCCAGTAATGTTCCTGATTTACGTAAATGATATGGTAGATGGAGTGAACAGTTATGCAAGTCTGTTTGCTGATGATGTAAAGATCTTGAGGAAGATAGAGGTTGAGGAGGATTGTAAAATACTGCAGGTGGATTTGGATAGGATACACAATTGGAGCCGGACGTGGGAAATGAAATTTAATGTAAAGAAATGTAAAATATTGGGAATGGGTAAAAGTACCAGGAGACCATCACTGAATTATTTTTTGGGTAATGAATTAATCACAAAAAGGAGAGAAGAGAAAGATTTGGGAGTGCTGGTCCAAGATAGTTTGTCACCAGAAAAGCACATTAACAAGATAGTTGGAGAGACTTATAAACTCTTGACTAACATAAGAGTAGCATTTCATTATATGGATGAGGAAATGATGAAAAAATTGATAGTGGCCATGATCCGCCCCAGGTTAGAATATGCAGCGGTAGTGTGGTCCCCACACAAAAAGAAAGATATAAACAAGATTGAGAGAATACAAAGAACAGCAACCAAGATGGTCCCCAGTCTGACAGACCTGTCATACAGAGAGAGGCTGGAAAAACTGGATTTGCCTTCGTTAGCGGACAGGAGAAAGAGGGGGAGACATGATTGCGGTGTTCAGGACCATGGTGGGAGTAGATAAAATTGACAAAGAAGATCTGTTTGTATGGGATAAGAGAGCAACAAGAGGACACGGAATGAAATTGAAAAAGTCAAGCTGCTTGAAGGATATCAAAAAATATAGCTTTCCGTACAGAAGCATAGACTTATGGAATAGCCTGGACAAAGAGATCGTCCAGTCTAAAAACTTAAACGAGTTTAAAGTTAAATTCGACTTATTGAGAAACAGTGACGGAAACCCATGAGCATAGTACATTCCGTGTATATCACAATTAGGTATATTAGGTAAATACTTAAATATTTGGAACGACTTAGACAAAGAGGTGGTGCATGAGAAAAACATTCATGTGTGTAAAGGTAGACTTGATAAATGTGGATATGGAGACAGGACAACACGAGCATTGCTCAATTCCTGTATACTACAAATAGGTAAACACACACACACACACACACGCATGCACGCACGCGCGCACACACACACACACACACACACACACACACACACACACACACACACACACACACACACACACACACACACACACACACACACACACACACACACACACACACACACACACACACACACACACACACACACACACACACACACACACACACACACACACACACACACACACACACACACACACACACACACACACACACACACACACACACACACACACACACACACACACACACACACACACACACACACACACACACACACACACACACACACACACACACACACACACACACACACACACACACACACACACACACACACACACACACACACACACACACACACACACACACACACACACACACACACACACACACACACACACACACACACACACACACACACACACACACACACACACACACACACACACACACACACACACACACACACACACACACACACACACACACACACACACACACACACACACACACACACACACACACACACACACACACACACACACACACACACACACACACACACACACACACACACACACACACACACACACACACACACACACACACACACACACACACACACACACACACACACACACACACACACACACACACACACACACACACACACACACACACACACACACACGCACACATGACTACATGCATTTGTTTCGTCTCATTTCATCCTTGAGTAAGATTCAAGTCTGGCTGAAACTGTTGCACCTCCATAGTTGGACGTAACTTCAAATACCACTTACCTCACTTTCTTGCTCCACCTCTCTCAATCTGTGTTCCAGTTACAATATGCCGTACAAAAAATTTTTGCTCACATTTGAGATGCCCCCTTTTGCCCCCCCCCCCTTTTTTTTTTTTTTTTTTTTTTTTAAATACTCTCCCCTTAATTTTTTTCTGCCTTTTCCTTTATTCTGTTTCTCCCTTTCTAGATGTTTCTGATTTT
This sequence comes from Coenobita brevimanus, assembly GCF_032717465.1. Lineage (NCBI taxonomy): Eukaryota > Metazoa > Arthropoda > Malacostraca > Decapoda > Coenobitidae > Coenobita > Coenobita brevimanus. The sequence continues at coordinate 14,336,522 of NC_137010.1, forward strand.
TGCCTATCTTTACTTCTGATCTCTCAGATACCTTTCACACATTTTCTCCTCCATCCTTTATATTTCTTTTCCTCACCACATCTTTCATTTTCATCTCTTTTCTTTTCCCACTCCCAGTCTTAGATTCCTTTTTCGTTTCTCCTTCCATCTTTCATATTCCACCCTCTCTGCAGTATCACATGTTTCCTTCCATCACCCTTTTCTGATCTTTCTTTGCTCTCCCCTACTGTCCTTCATGCTCCTATACCTCTACAGTTTCATTTTCATATCTTTACTTCTTCAGATCTCAGGTTTGCTTCCCTGTCTCACACCTGATCTCTCCTATTCTCCTCCCTCTTCACACACACCCTATCATCACCCACAGTGCCTAATGAAACCATAGAAGCCGTCGACAGCAACTTAACCAATGATGCAGCAGATCAGGATGCTGCTGACTTTTGGGGGAGCAGAGAGGGAGCAGATGAAACCCCAGCTGCAGAAGTAGAACGAGAAGGGGAGAGACAAACGGAGGGAGAGGAGCCTAATGCAGGGGAGGAGGGGAATGCTGTGGAGGATGCTCGAATGGAAGATGAGGCAGAAGGTAGTCTTTAGGCTGGCTTGGATGTGCAGGGATAGTGGAAAATTTTGTCCAAGCCACTGGCAGCTCAAGCCTGACATGGACTTTTAATTCCTGCTTCATTAATATTTATTTTCCTTAGCTTGCATAGATGTAGTGTTGCCTCGTTTCTCATTGTTTTCATTGGCTTGTGTCTGTGGTTGAGTAATATTGTCTATTCAGTAGCTGCACTGCAGTTACCATAGATTACAAGTCTTCCTCACTTAAAGTTTGTTTACCTGACTCCACCTTTCAGAGAACATCATTTATGTTTCATTCTAGCTACTAATTAATGATTTTGTGTAGCTTCAGAGAATCGGAATTGGAGGGGTTAGATATAGCCTTCATTAACCTCTTCATTAAGAAATGCATTTTTCACAAGCTGATTAAAAATAATTTGGAAGTTGCAAGAATAACCCAAGAAAGTGCATAATAAGGTTCAGGGTGTTAAAGTTTTCATTATTTTGCATTTAGAACTACTCACCCTGTGACAGGAAGTAGTATTGCATAAAATAGAAATATGCTTCCACACATCCAAAACATAAGTGAGGAATGTTTGTACAGATTCTGAATCACATGTTCTTCATTAACAACTTCATCAGCTACAGCATCTGTAGTCTCTAATCTTCATTGATTATTATGTTTTTTAATTTTCAGAGATGCTTACTGGGCAATCATTTTTAGCTTGTTAATCTACAGCATTTACTCATTCATTGTGTTGTTAGTTTTGTTTCTCCACAGGTGTATGACAGACAGCTGCAGTTTGTTAGTGTAGAGCTGCTATGCTATACTTATGATTAATGAACATAATTACTCTTATAACTAGTAATCTTTGCTAATTTTTCTGCAAGGTGTTGAGGTTGCTCTTACTAACGCTGTAGGTGCTATATTAATTTGATCTATTTATAGGTACATAATGAAGGCTTTTAGTTCCACATGAATGAGTTTGTCTCATTTATGTTGGCCTATTCATGTATTTAGAAATGCAACTTTACTAATCCTTGTACTTAATGCAGTGTTGAAAAATATGTTTACTGAAAAATGACCAGCCTACTGCATACTCATACGTGCATGGTTGACTTTAATGTGTAGCACCGGTCTTAGTAGATTACTAGAGAACCAGGAATGCTGCATACTAGACTGTCAGTGATGAATGTTAATTTAAGAGTATACTGCTGTTGAGATTATGTTAATGGGAAAATTAGAATATATGGTACTGTATATAATGAATTGCACGACACCATCTCGTGCCCAAGCATTGCACGATCAGTTTGATTATTTTCGACCATTTTGTCTGGGGATGACTTTTTTTTTTTCTTGCCTTAATAAACCAGTTCGGTATGAGAAGCTTTTCTCAACCCCTTAAGAGCCATCGGCGCTGAATGACACTTTACCATACTGGTGCCGGTGGCGTCGAGTTAGCACGAGCAGTAAAAAACTGCGAACAATTATGGAAAGGGAATGAATGTCACTGGACCCTATCCTATCATCCCAAACACTCAGGCCGTCACTTCATCTTGGATATTTTCATCCATATACAGTACTGTACTTACATGTTTATGGCTTATCCGCAGTAATTTAATTAGTTCTTCCGTAAACCATAGCAAATCTTAGGATGGGTTTAGAAGCCAAAAAACACATTGTCAGGTGTGCCAGATGAATCTCTTAATGTCTAAGAAAAAAATTAATTTTTGAATTTTGAAAAAATTGTTCTGGGGCCGGCCAGGGGAGCATGCAAATTTCTGAAATCACGGCCAGTGAGGGGCTAAGAGGGATCACATAGTCTTGTTGCAGCCAGATTATTGGGGGGGGGGGGTAATCAAGTGTCTACGTACAGTATATCATTTGCCTTACCTTATCCTGAAAGTTCATCCAATGTGGCTGTAACAGTAGACAATTATGCAATGTTATTTTGCCTCAGTGTTAGTTAATCATCTCATCCCAGTCTGCTTTCCTGCAACTGTGGTTTGTTTTTTGTACTGAAGCCAAGTCAGTTTTCTTTTAGTCATACCACATCCTAGTTTAGTCATACATATTTACTTTATTTCAGAGTTCCGAAAAGTAAACAAAGGATGACGAACCAAATGAGTACAGACCCTGCAAGCGCCTTACATGAGTGGCCATAATGGTGATTTATAATAAACTTGCACCAGCACTCCAATTGGATTGTGCCAGTGCAGATTTATGTGCAAGGGATGGTTGGGGTTTATTGCTCGGGTAATGCCACTCACGGATGGGTGAGGCTGGTCACTCTCATCTTAAAATTTAAGGACCAACTTGCTTAGCCCTGGGTACCTATGCTCTTTATGAGGCAACACAGGATTAGATGATGAATGAATGAATGATATAATATGTTATCAAACAGCAAAACAGTCCTTATGCCTCAGTGACAAACTACTCAAAGGCCTGATGCAGTTAACATGTGAGTCAGCTTTACAGTAATAACCTGTAGATTTCAATTTTAAATCTCATCATCACAGCATCCACAGGTATCTGTATGTTTGCTGTATATTTGTGTAGTTAAGGAAAAGTGTTAAGTGGTCATCCCAACTTTCACTGATTTATTGAAATGAAAATACTGCAAAGGGCTAAGAATGCTGAGCTGAATCTGGCTATTCTATAGTAGTGTAAGCTGATTTGAAAAGAAGGAATATAATATTTGGCCAGTTATTACTGGCACAGTACATACTTTGGTCTACCACACATTAATCACGTACTGTACTTAAGGAAGTAGCAAATGTAATTTTCATGTCCAAAAGTACCTGAAGCAACAGTGGGAGGGAGGAGGTAAACTGTAAATTTTTATCATACACCATGTTCCAGGAATTTCCAGATACAGTAGAGACCAACTGTACAACCACCTAGGATGAACTTTGAGGATGTAGTAGTGGACAAAAGATTTGGAGATGAATACTAACACCAGATTCTTGTTTTTACAGCATAAGAGACAAGACTGCCTGTACGATCTTGATGACCCACCAAGAAATGCTTCCAGGATTCAAGATGTATCTCCAGTAAAATAAATTAACACCCATGTTTTGATTCACGAGAGGAACGGCCTTACTATTATTTGTTAGTTCTGTAGTTTGCTATTTATAGTGCTGCAGTCTTATCATTTCACTGTGGAATGATGAGTCTTAAAAGGATCATATTATTGTTTATTCTCTGCAAAACTTAAGACAGGATTATAATACTTTTTCATATATATATATATATATATATATATATATATATTGTATATATATATATATATATATATATATATATATATACGGTATATATATATATATATATATATATATATACGTATATATATATATATATATATATATATATATCCAGTATATATATATATGAGCGCTCACCATCCACTCACTCGATGTAGTGCTGGTTTGGGTGTCTGCCCTTCCCTCTCATCTGTCTTTCCTCTTCTGTCTTGCTTTCCTTCATTCTTTCCTGTTTCTTTTGCCTATGGGGGACTTTACACTCCCTCTTCTATCTTTCCTTCCTTTATTCATTCCTTTTCCTTTTGCCTATGGGTGACTCAACACTGAGTGACAAGCCAAATGGTTTCTTGTTCACCAGTAAACCATTTACTATGCTGGATGGTAACCATATAACCAAATTATGGCACCTGGTGGTTTAGTGGGTAATTAAGGTGCTCCAGTCAGGTTGAGTCTGCAGGTTTATATCCAGGGGGTGGTTGGGGTTTATTGCTCACGTAATGCCACTTGGGGATGAGTGAGGCTGGTCACTCTCATCTTAAATGTCAGGACCAACTTGCCTAGCTGTGGGTTACTACACTCCTTATGGGGCGACATAGGATTGGATGGATGGACATATATATATATATATATATATATATATATATATATATATATATAAACTAATAGCACTTCTGCAGTTCATTTTTGTTGCTAATATTTTTTATGCTTTGCTTTTTTATTTTGTAATAGTGTTTTCTTTTGCATTAAAGGTTGTGGAACAGTAATGATCTGCGTTGTTTTAGATTTATGATTTTTTGCTGCTAAATGACAGTGTTTATAGCATTTCTTGTCTGTTTCATGTATTTGCATTTCTTGTGTTATCATCAGTTTAGTTTTGTTTCAGCCCTAAAAGTTCCTCTGACAGCAACACATCACTACTGTTGCTAACAATGTTAAGGAGCTTGAGGTTGAATCCTGACTGAAAGTGTAAACATCCATGCTCATCTGTATTGTATCCACCAGTTCCACTGTTGAGCAATGTCAGCCTAAGAAAGCTAAGTGATTTTATATGACAATATTATTAAACAATTCATATATTTTAATCATTATTTTACTGGTTGTAGGAGAACAAGAACCATTAAAGCTCATTCATCTTTAAACTGTCCATATAAAATTGTTTGTTCATTTGTCACTGTAGGAAAGCAGGGTTGGTGATAACAAGAATATCAAACATTTCTCTAGTTTCCACAATTTATTTTTGGTTAAAGAGTAATCTACCATTGATTCCTTAAGGGTATCGTTAGGAAAATTTGTATCACATGCTATGTACAGACTTCCATTTCCATGGTAGGGAGGTAGTGCTCTCTGTTGCAGTATTACCACCTAGAGTTAGTTTCTTAAGTCTGCCTCCCTAGCCATTTCTTCCATTACCAGTCATAAAATAGTAGCAGTAAGGTAATGGCAGAGTGAGATATAAAGAGAACACACAGAAAGACTTGGTGATTAACAACAGCATTATATTTTCCTTTGATTGAAATACCTGTACATTATACCTGTGATTAATGCTGTCTCCTGCTGTGTTACTAAATCTGTTTTTGAAAATATTCACTTTTTTCAGTCAGGATGTATTTCCCAGTAAATACTTCAAAGCCAGCACAGCTTTGCTAAAATCATAATTATATGAGTACCTGGTAAACATAAAGTTATTGATGGTTTTGCCACCATTGTAGCAGCCTGATGGTTCAGATCAGCTGCATTTTCTGTCAACAGTACTTACACTATCTATATATATATTATCATTTTCCATAAAATGTGCCTCTGAGTAAGGAAGTTATAGATGAACGTTAATACAGATTGTCACAGGTCAATCTTTTCCATGCCCAAGTAGTGAGGGATATCATTAGTTTACCTTAATCCATCACTTTATAAAGTGAAAGTTAATGTAGTACATTGGCAATTATATTTAGCTGTGAGAGAAGAATTTGGTAAAAATTTGTGTCCTCAAGCTATACTTATGGTTTATGATTTCATAATGTAACCATTTCATAGCCAAAAATTACGTTAATTGGGAGAACTTAAGGCTTAGTCAGTTACCTTGTTACAAGTTGTCAACATATTAGTGACCAAAAGGTTTGGACAATATTATTTTGGTTCTAGATAATCCCTGGGCCCTGAAGTTGTAATGGTAAGGTTGGATCCTGCAAGTTTCCATACTGAATTAGGCTAACAAACTTGCCTTCCATAAACATAGGAGCATTAACTGGGCCATGTTAGTTTCCTTGCTACCTACGTAAGCACTTGAATACTTACTTTAAATCTCTTTAGCCTGGTGGTGACTGATTTATATGGGCTAACACTAGGCAATTTTAATCAGCTTAGGAAAGACTTTTGAAGCTGGAGGGATGAGATATATACAGCCTTCACTGGCCTCTTTACTATGAAGAGACTTCCTAAACTGAATAAAATTATTTGGAGATAGCAAGAGCAAACTAAGGAAAAAAATAAGCTATTCTCTAGAACCAAAATACTGAAATTGAAATATTTTGTCTTGTATAACTAGAGGGTTTGTTTTGCAGGAAGCATCCAAATTGGAGACAGTTTTACTGATTATATTATTTTCATGGAAGGTCTTGTTACAGATTTTCTTTTTCATTTCAGTTTGTGTCTCAACTTCCATCATGTAATTTCATGATCATGTGAAAGCAAATTGAGACACTTTTTGTGGTATGCAAGTTATTTTGAGTGTTGTGCATCCATTTCCAAGCTATTTTTTTATTTTTATTTTTATTTATTATTTTTTTTTTTTACCAATATTAAAATTTTTGGACTGGTTTTTGTATGTGAGGTATGGATGAACCTCTTGAACTTTATAAATAAAACTTTAAAACATGCAGTTTCTTTCTTATTTCTGAGACAGGTATGATGTTGGCTGGTTCTGTCTGTGTTTACTGTTTGGTATGGTTGCAGCTGAAACACCTACAAGCCTCTTTTATCACTCATTCTGGCTTTCTCCCATCACTCCAAGTCAGGCTCCTTCATGTACCTGTACCACACTGACATTTGAACTTCTCATCATCCCATCATCTCCGATTCTACATTGTGAACCTTTCACCTTCGTATTATCCTAATCCTTCCTACCACTAAAATATGGTAGAGTGAGTAGGCTTCATAAAAGGAAATAGAAAAGCATAATGTATCACATTGTTTATAAAGTCTCCAAAATGTTTGCATGCATTGGCTGTTGTCACCTATTGGCGTCTCTTCATGCTGCTCAATCTCTGGCAGTCACCCTTTTCAACCCCTTATCCCTGAGGTCACACTCTGACTTGTCTCAGATCTCTTTTTGTCTCCCTTTTGCAACCCAACCTTTGATGCTGACATTCATACTTCTCACCTTCCACATCAAAACATGATCCATCCTCTCAACTTGTCAAAACCATCTCAACCATCCATCACAAGAGCGATACATTTCAGTCCCATTCTTCCTCCCAACTCTTCAGTCGTAATCCTAGCCCCCCCAGGCCTTGCATTCAGGGATGCACTACACATCCATCTAATCATTATCATTTCTGTGTGTTTGAGCCCATGAACATCCTCTTCCTGTACTGCCCAGTTCTTACCTCAGTACATCATTACACTACACTCCAAACACATGCCTCTTACAAAGATCCCCTAGCATGGAGAAAGAGCCCTCTCAGTGTTAGGAGAGGCGACAGCTCCCTGAGCTTCCTCTAACCACTCCTTACCCTAGCCACAGACTAGCTCCAGACCCACCCCCAGCACACAACATATCCCCCCAATAACAAACTTCTAACACTCAAGAGACTCTCCAGTAAGATTAATCCTTTCACGCCTGACAATCTCTACATGCTCTCTCTGACACACCGCACATATGAAATCAGCATTATTTCGCTGTCTGTCTCTCATACCACTACATATCTTATGCACCCACTTGTCACAAACACAGTACAAGATGGAGTAACTTCCCTCACCCTTGTGGCAAACTGTACATGGCCACATTCCCTCTGCTTTGGCAGTACCGCTACCAGCGCAAGATATGATCACTTTTGTTTTATTTACATTTACTCTCAAACCTTTGTTCCCCATTCCATCTCTTCATTTCGTAAATCTTTCATCCACCTCCCTTTCAGTTCTCTGCAGTCAACACCAAATTATCAGCATTCAACATCTTTCATGGGAGGCCATTTCTGAAGTCATGTGAGAAAGCTTCAAGCACTACGACAAACAAGAAGGTACTTAAGACTGACCCCTGATGCACACCAACATTCACAGAAATTTCATCACTCAAATCTCCAATCACTCTCACCTGGGTATGAGCACCCACATACATAGCCATAACCACTCTAACCAACCACTCCTCAAGGACCTGGAGCAGTGGCATCTTCATCGTGGGTCTACCCCCCAGAGGCTGTTGAAGAGAAGAGGAGGACAGCATGGGGGCCAAACCACTGCAAAGCCCCCTGGCCATCACGGGGCTCGAGTACCTGGGAGTGGCTTCGGTCGCCCGGGCAAGTAGCTTAAGAGGGCTGGATGACTCCGTCGCTGATGCCTGTCCAGGATGCAACACAGCACCCCATACTATTAAGCACATTATGGAAGACTGCATTGCACACAAACACCTACGCCAACAACACAACATACACTCTTTGAGAACTCTGTGGGAAAGCCCGGTCTGAGCGGTCTTGGCCATGGCCTTCCTAAGGGACTCGGGGCTGTTCGGCCAGACTGCCTAAGGAACAACTACTACTACTACTACTACTACTACCACTCCTCAATCCTAGGCTTTCACCTTGCCCACTTCACCTCCAGAGGGACTCTGTTGGAGGTCTTCGCGAAATCAACAAAGTACAGCTTCCTTTTCTTACCTATATAATCTTCCTGAAGCTGTTGGACAGCAAATGTGGTATGAGTGGTCCCTTTGTCTGGCATAAACCCAAACTGAATCTCATCAGTATTAACTCTTTTCCTTATCATACCTTCTAGGACTATCCATTACCTTCGTTATCTGGTCCAAAGTTTTTTGCATCTATAATTTCCTCATCCTTCTCCTTATACACAGAACAAAAAAACAGCGTACCCAATGAAATGTATCATACAATCATTTACTTATCATTCAACTCTTTGAATATCTTTGCATTTCTTGGCTCCACCTCACAAGCAAAGTGATAGTTATTAAGACACTGTAGTAGTTTTAGTAGTAGTAGTTGTTCCCTAGTCAGTCTGGCCAAAGAGTCCCAGGTTCCTGAGGAAGGCCATGGCCGAGACTGGGCTTGGAGCTCTCAAGGAGTGTATGTTGTTTTGTTGGCGCAGGTGATTGTGTGCAATGCAGTCTTCCATAATGTGCTTAATATTATGGGATGCTGTGTTGCATCCTGGACAAGCATCAGCAACAGAGTCATCCAGCCTCTTCTGATAACTCAACAGGGCTGGATGATGCCCACATCTCAGCCTGGGCAGGTGGACCCTGTCCTCATGAGGGAGATAGGATTCAGAAGGGTGGATATCAGGAGTCCGTGCATGCAGCTGTGTGTCGTCTTTAAGTGACTGAATGGAGCAGCGAGTGATTTGAGTATGGACATGCTTCTGGAAGCTCGTCTGAGGTGGGTTAGGGGGGAGAGATGACAGTATTTGTGTACGATATCGTGTGCCGAGTGTTGTTTTGCTGTTCCTCGGTGTGTGTGGATGTGCTGCCATGTAGTGTAGTGGATGTTGTGGGTATGTGGAGGCTGCAGCGAGAATCAGGGTGCCTCTCACGTCTAGGTGATCCTTGACTTTGAGGACTTTGGTTTCTTGGTGTAGGTGGTCCGTGGGTGTAGTAGCTGTCCAACCTGTGATTATTTTTAGGACCTTGTTTTGTATGGTATGTAGTGAGCTGTAGTGTGTTTTAGTGACGTTCAAAGCCCAAGCAGGGCTTGCATAATTCATCACTGAACGTATACATTGTTTGTATCCTGTGACCTTAAGGCATTGGATCTTGGTGTTAATTTATCTTTAATGTTTGCAATCTGTTATTTAAATGATATTGATGTACTGTATGTTACACCAAGGAGAGTGTGTGTGTGTGTGTGTAATTCACCGGGTCGGTCAGGATCACTTGATGGTCGCGATCGTCAGCTTTTACCCTCCCGGAAGGGAGCTGAGAGCTCATATAGTCCGATCTAAGGGCAAGGCTGTGACCTTCACACACGCACACACCCGTCCCCTTGCTCGAGGGGGACAGTAACCACCCACTTCGTCAGTGAAACTTTTCACAACCTGAGCGAGGCGCGAACTCCCGTCTACCAGATGGCAAGCGAGAACGTTACCACTGCACCAGCGTGTGTGTGTGTGTGTGTGTGTGTGTGTGGAGGGGGGGGGGGTTGTTTATGGTGAGGTGTGGAATGTGACTGTGTTCTGCTATCCAGTTTGTGAGAAGGGTCACTGTAGATTTGGCTGGGGCTATTTTGAGCCTGTTTGTGTTGAACCATTCGTGTAGTGTGTTGAGGTAAGGTTGGAGGATGTGTGCAGTTGTGTTTGTGTTTTGGTGTGTACATGTAAGTGCTATGTCGTCTGCATAGGAAGCTATGTGTATTTGTGGTGTGTGGGGTGTGGTTATGTCTTGCATGTACAAGTTAAAGAGAGTAGGGGACAAAACAGATCTTTGGGGGACGCTGTGAAGCTTCAGATGTTCGATGACTGACTGGCAAATGTTACATGTGCACATCTGCCTGCTAAATAGTTTGCCAGCCATCTTTTTGTGTTATTGTGCATGTTTGTGTTGAATATTTTGTTTGTGAGGTTGTGACAGGGGATGGCATCAAAAATTTTGCTAATGTTTAGTGTGACTAGGAATGTTCTGTGTGGTGACCTAGCTGAATTGATGCCATCAAAAACTCTCTGTGTAAGGTCTGTAAGAAGAGTGTTTGTGGAGTGTAGTGGCCTAAAACCATGTTGTGATGGGACTAGGGGAGTGTGAGGTGTAACTAGTTGTAATATCCGTTGTTCAGTGACTTTGGAGGGGGTGCAGAGGAGTGTGATGGGGCAGTGTGAGGAAGGTAATGTGGGGTCTTTTGTTGGGTTTGGGGATAGTAATGATAGTGTCATGCTTCCAGATATTGGGTATTATGCTGTGTGAGTAGCTGTAGTAGTAGTAGTAGTAATAGTTGTTCCCTAGGTGGTCTGGCCGAATAGCCCCGAGTCCCTTAGGAAGGCCATGGCCGAGATTGGGCTTTCCCACAGAGCTCTCAAATAGTGTATGTTGTGTTGTTGGCATAGGTGATTGTGTGCAATGCAGTCTTCCATAATGTGCTTAATAGTATGGGGTGCTGTGTTACATCCTGGAAAGGCATCGGGACGGAGTCATCCAGCCTCTTCTGGTAGCTTAAGAGGGCTGGATGGTGCCCACATCTCAGCCTGGCCAGGTGGACCCTGTCCTCATGAGGGCAATAGGATTCAGAAGGGTGGATGTCAGGAGGCCGTGCATGCAGTTGTGTGTTGTCTTTAAGCGACTGAATGGAGCGGCGAGTGATTTAAGTGTGGATATACTTCTGGAAGCTGGTCTGAGGTGGGCAAGGGGGGAGAGATGACAGTATTTGTGTATGATATTGTGTGCTGGGTGTTGTTTTGATGTTCCTTCGTGTGGGTGATGTCTAGGAGTGTTCTGTGTGGTGGCCTAGCTGAATTCATGCCATCGAAAACTCTCTGTTTAAGGACTGTAAGAAGGGTGTTTGTGGAGTGTAGTGGCCTAAAGCCTTGTTGTGATTGGGCTAGGGGAATGTGAGGTGTGACTAGTTGTAGTACCAGTCATTCAGTGACTTAAGAGGAGTGTGATGGGGCGGTGTTAGGAAGGTAACGTGGGGTCTTTGTTGGGTTTAGGGATAGTGATGATAATGCCATGCTTCCAGATGTTGGGTATTATGTTGTGTGAGTAGCTGTAGTCTGATATGTTGGTAAGTGCTTGTATGCCTTGTGGTCCAAGGTGTTTAAGGTGAATGTTGCTTGTTGTCTGGTCCACAGGGAGATGAGTGCTAAAGGTTGCTAATGATGTGCTTCGTCTGGTTGTAAGTGAAAGGTGCATAATCTGGGTCTGTGGGGAACTGTCTTTTACGTCGGATGATACGTTGGTCTTCGGGATGGGGGTTTAGATGGCTGACTTGTGAAAAGTGATTGATGAGAGTGTTTGCTTGTTGTTTGTTTGAAAGTATGGTGTCTGTTGTTGTGATGTCAGCATGTGTGTAGTGTTGCTGTTGGAGAGTGTGTTGCTGTTTAGTGTTTTGTAGAGTTTACTGGTGTTTGTTTTGTGGTCAAGTGTTTGGAGATAATTATTCCAGTTTAGTGTTTGCTGTTCTGATATTGTTTATTTGGGTGTTGAGTTCTTGTATTTGTGTACAGTGTCTTGTGTATGAGGTGTTGGGGAGTGTCGCAGTGTGTCCTGTTGAGTGATGAGGCCTTGAATTTCTGGTGTGAAGTTGGGGTTGTCTCTCTTTCTGTTGCCTCTAGGGATGTGTCTTTTGTCTGCATTTTGTATAAATGTATTGAAAGTATGCTCAGAAATGTTTATGTTTGTGATCGGTGTACTATTTAGTGTTTCGAAATGTTGTTCTGTTTCATTTGCAAAGGCCTCCCAGTTGGCTCTCTTACAATTATTGCATGTGTGTCTGTGGCCAGCTGGGGTGATTCTCGTTTTGGTAGTAATGATGATTGGGAGGTGATCATAACCTAGGGTTTTGACCAGTCTCCAGGATGTGGTGGGGACGAGGTTTGAGGAGGAGAAGGTGATGTCTGGGGATGATAGAAGGAAGAGGGCTTGGTGTGGGATATGGGTACGTTGATCTAGACTGTTCAGTACGGAAAGATGATCTGTCTGTGATTGTAGTACCAGCCCTCTGTCTGTGTCAGGGTTGTTGACACGTCAGCCTGACAACTTGGCGTTGAAATCACCACCCAGGATGATGTTGGGTATGTTAGTGATGTGGTGTATCTGTGGAGTGTAACTGTGTGGTACTGTGGGGAATGACTGGGTGGAAATGTATGTGTTGGTGATTGTTGTGTGATTTGTTACCAGTGTGTATTTTAATTGACTGAATTTCTGTCGTGGTGTCATCTGGGAGGAGAAGTGACTTTGTGTGTGCACTAGTATCTGAAAAGTTGATGGATTTGTGTACCAGGGTGATGAGTCCACTGCCACCGCCATCAGCCCAGTCTTATCTAATGATGGTGAAATTATGAAATGTAGGTGTTTTTTGTGTTCTGCGTAGTTTTGTTTCTTGTAAGATGGCAATGTACAGTATATGTTTTGGTGTTTGATGAATTGTGTGAGTTCTTGTTTTTTGGTGTTTATGCCATTTATGTTGATTTGAAGAATGTTTATGTTAAGTGTACAGTATGTGTTGGGTGCTGCAGCATGGGGGAGGAGGTGGAGTATGGGTGGAGGGCTTGCTCCAGCTTCAGCGTCACGTTGGGGAAGCTTGCCGGGCTCCGGAAGTGTGTGGTCTGGAACTCCTTCTGCTTTGCCATACTGCCTCTAGCAAGCTTGGGGGTGCTGCATCTAGCATGCACATTGGAGCTCCTTCTGTGTTGCTTAGCCACCTCTAGCAATCACACTGGAACACTAGAACTCTTTCTGCATTGCCAAGCCGCATCTAGCAAGCCCAGTTGTGCTGCCTCTAGCAAGTACTTAGTTGACGAGCCCTCATCACTGCTGGTACTGGTGGCTTGATTGACGATAGGAGCGGTGTGGCGGTTTTGGGGTAGAGGGACTTCCAGCCACAGGGCACACCAACTCCCTGTGTCCTTCTTGGGCAGACATTCATATCCCCACGATTCAGGGGTGGCTTCTGGGAGCACACGTATTTTCTCCTGACCCCTTTTGAGCCGGAACTGCAGTAGATCTTTTGACCTGTCGTGTTGGGGCCCTGGGTGTTTAAGTTTCCATAAAAAATTATAAATGAGGATATTGATGTGTAATGTAGATCAGATTCAGACTCAACATTAAAATTCCTACTGCTCATTCAAAGCTCAAATTGCCTTATCTGAAGCAGTTTCGCATGCAACGTGTTCCTCACATTACAGAATATGCATATCATGAATCGTCTGGGGTAAAAACCTATCCTAGAATAGACAAAAATGCCTACTGATCACCCCCTCTGTGATGTGATCCTTGTCATCAAACTGGAGATATACCATTTGCAGTTTCATAATTCATGCACTACCACTTTCTTGTGTCATTGATGTGGTTAACATTATAGCAGTACTGTACTAGGATAAACAGTGTATATGCTTTACATGTGTTGTTCATGGGGTGTTGTATAAACTGGACAATTAGGCCACCTCCTCTTGAGGACCTGGTGTGATCGTTCAGGCCATCCAGCTGTCCCCTAGCCTCAGGAGGTACCCTTAGTGATGGTTTAGACCAGCAAAGGACGTACTTCAGGTGGGTGGTAGAGCTTTTTTGGGGTTAGTTTTATTTTTTAATCAAAGGCACCCTCCCTACTCCCTCTGAACCCGTGTTATATCGATCTCATTATAAGACAAATCATCATGCGACAAGTTTTCACTTGACGTAACCCTATAGTACAGCAAGTCATGGCTTTAACAGGATGATGTGGAGCCTACTAAGGTGCCCGTTGAACCATTAGCTCCCACAGTTCCTGGGCGAGGGGCTTTGCTGGTAGGGTACTGAGTGTAACACCCTCCACCTATTGGCTCATAGTCCCAAAGCTCATAGTTCCTTAGCCTGGGGTTCCCTTCTTTATTAAATTCTTAAAATGCCCAGCTCCATCTTCTATTGAGGACACTGGGCACAAATGGGTTAAAGAAACTGATAGATTTGGCAGTGTTTAATCCATTAGCTCCCGCAGGTCCTGGGCGAGGGACTTTGTTGGAAGGGTACTAAGTGTACTGACCTCCATCTATTGGCTCATAGTTGTAAATGCCCAGCTATGTTCTGTATTAAGGACACTAGGTGCAAATGGGTTAACTGGGTGGAGTGACACAAATGCAGCATCCTTCCAGGAACCAATCCTCCATACTCCTTCTCAAGCCTCACTGTACACTCCAGTGGAACTTCAGTTCACTGAAAGGGATGCCCAGGCAGGGGCAATTGCTTGCTCGAGCTGATGGGTCTGCTTGGCCAGAAAGACAAGGGTTACTCTACTGCTACTATCTTCTTCCACATCGTTTTGTTTTTAAAGGCTCCAACATGTTTGCATGTGTCGGCCTTGGTCACCTAATGGCGGCTCTCCACGATCACATAGTCATTTTCCAAAATTATCCTCAGTCTCACTTTCACAAACTTCTTTGGTAATATGTATGTTAAATCTCAGTATGCTCACATCTCACTGTATTTCTCTGTCCATTCACCCACAGCACTTTCAATCCAAATCTCTTGTAAATTTCTATTCATACATCCTGTTTATGCCAGCAGCTATTCTGAGGAACTTTATTTCTACAGCCTGAAATCCAGAGATCATTCACTGCCCAATTTTCACTTCCATATGAGTGCTGGAAGCAGCTTACAAAGATCATTGCACTTCTACACTATCCCTCCATCTCTTCAAGAAGCTGTACACTGTACTGCAAAGTTTACCGACTACTCTTCTATTTCAGAAGTGATTTTGACCATACTTGTACAATAAGGTTTCAAGATACCTAAAAATATCCACCTTTTCAAGCAACTCATCACTCATCAATGCTCTGCATTTCCTTATATTTCCATTCTGTCCTATATTGTGAAATAAAATTCTACATATTCCTTCTTCTCAGTTATTTGCATTCATTTTGAATTTCCCTGTATACACCCTTCAAACTCACAATATTCTGCAGACCCCCCTTATTTCCTACCTGCAGCATTGCATTGCCAGCATACAGGCATGTCCAGAATTTCCATATACTTCCCTGTAATTTTAAGTTAATTCCTATGCCTGCTGTCATCATTTTGAATTTCGCTGCTTCATCCACATACAAACTGAATAACCAAGACCTGCATATGTGCATATGTTCCAGTTTCACAGAATTTCTCTCTCATACTTTATATATATATTCATTCATTCATTGCCAGATGCCATGTATCCCAAACGGGGTGGCCAAGGGCTTAGAGTTAATTGTTTTACAGGGAGGGGCACTAATCCTCCACCAACCCCACTTGACATGTAGGAAGAACGATCCAACAGCATCTGGTGTTCCCAGGCGGTCACCCATCCAAGTACTAACCAGACCCAACGTTGCTTAACTTCCCTGATCGGACGGGAAGCGGTATATATACAGTGGGCCCTTGTTATCCGCGAGGTTTAGGTTCCAGAGACACCGGCGGAAGGCAAATTCCGCAGATACTTATCATCACAAAATGGCATATTATTTCCCCATAAGCTAAGCACATCCCTGAAAAAATAAAAACATACTTTAAAATATTACAAATACATGTTAACACTCACCTGTGCATTCTCTTAATGACGACGATTGCTGTATGATGATGATGATTGCTGTATAAATGACGATGATTGCTGTATGATGATGATCATTGCTGTATGATGACGACAATGATTGTACTGCAGTTCCTCCAGTGCTAATGTGGTGAAGCAACGAGATGTGTGGCGGCCTTGTAGGTAAGTTGTGAGTCTAGTCTGACCCTTTTCTCTGCCAATGATAACACCTTGCACTCTCTCTTTGGCTTAGAAGGATTGCTTTTATCCTTTACTTGTTTCTTGGGAGCCATTTTTTACTTACACAATGAAAGTACAGCAGAGCTGTAAACACGAGAAGGGTGACAATGACGTACATACCGAACTGACTACTGTTTACAATAAGACTAGTGGAGTGGTGGGAATGCCCATGGGTGTGGGTACACTAACTGTAGCAACAAAAGAAGTGAGCATTGTGTGGCAATTTCAAATTAAGTTACAGGGTATTGTACAGTATTAAAATAAGTCTGATCTGCAGAAACTTAAATCCACAGATAAAAAGGGTCTACTGTATATATACATACATATCTATCGATCTATCTATCTATATATATAGGGTGCTCACCATCCACTCACTCTATGTAGTGCGGCTCTTGGGTGTCTGCTCTTTCTTCTCCTCCTTCCTTATGTACAGTACTCCCTTCCTCTTCTGTCTTTCTTTACTTTCATTCTTTCCTCTTCCTTCTGCCTATGGGTGACTTTACACTCCCTCTTCTGTCTTTCTTTCCTCTTGCACCATGGATGAACGATTATATACGGCAGGCTATGAGCGTTAGAAATGATACTCATAAAAAAATTAAATCTGATCGACATAATATAGCTCTCTATGAACAATATAAACAAGAAAAGAAGCTTGTTAAAGCTCTCATTACAGAGGGGAAAGCAGACTACTATCGCAGTCGGTTATGTAATAGCAGAGGAAGTACTTCAGCGACGTGGAAAATAATGAGAAATTATCCCAAACTGTAAAATTAACTCGGACGGTTACAACTGTGATAATAAGAATAAAGCTGACAAATTCAATTTTCATTTTGCAAATGTCGGTAAGAAGACGTATGAAAGAACACAAGAAGTCCTCCATGGTGAAAACGTGTCAGGTTCTATCAATTCTCCAAATATAATCTCAAGTGAATGTAATCTTTTTAGACCTCATCCTGTAGATACCGACACTATCATTCTTACGATAAAAGGCTTAAATGAAACTCGTTCTGTGGGCTCGGATGGCATTTCACTGAGATTTGTTAAGGACGCACTCTGTGTTATAGCTTTTTACTTAACCTGTATTATCAATACTTCTATCGCAACAGGCATTTTTCCTACAGCCTGGAAACATGCATTGGTACTTCCTCTCTATAAAAGTGGTGATGTAAATGATGTAAGCAATTACAGACCAATCTCACTATTGCCCATTGTCACTAAAATACTCGAAAAGGTTGTTACCAATCGGCTCATACACTTCTTGGAATCTAACAAATCACTGTCTAATACCCAACATGGATTTCGTCCTAGATTATCCACCGAGACCGCTCTTACTGTCATAACAGATAAAATATATAATAACATGGACTCTAAGCAAGTTACACTGTTAACCTTGTGTGACCTCTCCAAAGCTTTCGATAGTATTAGTCCCAACATTCTTTTAAGTAAATGTGCTAAGCTTAATATTGACTGCTTCTGGTTCAAAAGTTACCTAGAAAATAGGACTCAGTCTGTCCGCCTGAGCAACACTATATCTGATAAACTGAATGTAGCTTACGGGGTCCCTCAAGGCTCAATCCTTGGTCCTGTCTTGTTTACCATCTATGTTAATGACCTTGCTGAGAGTATAAATGGATGTTCTTTGGTGCAATATGCTGATGATAACCAATTTCTCCATGCTGACACTATAAATAATCTCGAGGCTCTTATCTCCAAAACAGAAGGAACCTTACGGATTGCAAAACATTATTTTCTTAGAAATGGACTTATGCTAAATCCAAGAAAAACACAATGTATCTTCATAGGTAATAGACAACTTCTATCACATATTCCTCCTAACACTGTCATAAATTGTTCTGGCGAGCACATTTACCCGAGCACTAGTGTAAAAAATCTAGGTGTCTACATCGACAGATATATGCTTTTTGATGTGCATATTATTGAATTAAATAAGAAAGTCATGGGAACACTTATGTTCATAAATCAAATACAGTATGTGAAAACTTTGATAAGTCAACTCGAAAAATTGTTGTACAGCCTCTAGTTCTTAGCATAATAAATTACTGTATAGGTATATGGGGTACGACAAATGATACCTTACTTCACCAAGTTCAGAAATTACAAAATTTTGCAGCTAAAGTAGCTATTGGGGGAGCAAGAAAGAATGACCATGTAGCCCCCATCATAAAGGAATTAAAGTGGTTAAAGATTAAAGATAAACATATTTTTGACAGATGTACCACTGTTTATATGGCTGTCAATGGTTTTTATCCAGATTGGTATCTAAAGTTATCCACTGTCACTGAAAACACAGCCAGTACAACAAGACAGCGAAATAACCTTTTGTGCCTAGAGCCAGAACTAACTCTGGTGCCAGAGCCATCACCATACTAGGACCCAATCTGTGGAATAATTTACCTACTGATATCACTAATTCCGGAAGCTTACATGTTTTTAAATCTAAACTTAGGAAGTTAATTTTAAGTGATTTGTAGTTGATATTATCATGTATCGAATATGACATGACTATTTTTGTCTGTGACTTTGTATACTGATTTGTAAGAATAACCATATTTTATGGAAATAAATTATTTGAATTTGAACTTTGAACTTCTGCCTATGGGTGACTCTACAGTGAGTGACAAGCCAAATGGTTTCCTGTACACCAGGAAACCATTTGCTATGCTGGGTGGTAACCATATAACCAAATTATGGCGCCTGGTGATTTAGTGGGTAATTACGGTGCTCCAATCGGATTGAGCCGGTGAAGGTTTATATCCAATGGGTGGCTGGGGTTTATTGCTCAATTTATGCCACTTGCGGATGAGTGAGGCTGGTCACTCTCATCTTAAATGTCAGGACCAACTTGCCTAGCCCTGGGCTCCCACGCTCCTCCTGGGGCAACGTAGGATTGGATGATTGATGGATGGACAAGTTTCCTGTACACCAGAGAACCATTTACTACGCTGGGTGATAATCATACAACCAAATTATGGCGCCTGGTGGTTTAGTGGGTAATTAAGGTGCTCCATTCAGATTGAGCCTAGGTAGGCTTATATCCGAGGGGTGGTTGGGGTTTATTGCTCACATAATGCCACTCAGGGATGAGTGAGGCTGGTCACTCTCATCTTAAATGTCAGGACCAACTTGCTCAGCCCCGGGTTCCTACACTCCTTATGGGGTGACATACTGTACGATTGGATGATGGATGGATGAAAGAGAAAGTGATGGGGGGAGGGAAGCATGACAAGAACATTGGTAGTAAAAAGGGAGAGAGACCATATATCAAGAAGCAAGATATTCAGGCATCCAATCAAAACACAAGGAAATATACCATAACTTCCTTTAATAATAACAGAACAATATCTGTCACAAATGTAATCATTTTTTCCGCACCTGAGGCCATTTGTATACAGGGGCTGAGGTGCTGCTGCCAGGCTGCTCCAACTTTGGCTGCTCACCATTCTTGGTTTTGTTGTCCTGAGGGAGAGAATGAGAGTTAAAACAGGGGGGAACAAAGTGAGACATAACCTGAGGGCTGCAACATATTTCTCACGAGGTTGGTCCAAACATTTAAGATACAGTACCTCTTATAAGGTGGGGCTGGACAACTGCAACACACCTCTTATACGGTAGGTCTGGAGGGCTGTGATGTATTTTTCATAATCATCATCATCATCATCATCTAATCCTGTGTTGCCCCATGAGGAGTGTAGGAGCCCAGGGCTAGGCAAGTTGGTCCTAACATCAAGATGAGAGTGACCAGCCTCACTCATCCCTCAGTGGCATTATGTGAACAATAGCCCCAACCACCTCTAGGACATAAACCTGCACAGGCTCAATCTGACTGGAGTGCCTTAATTACCCACTAACCCACTAGGTTCCATAATTTGGATATAGGGTTACCACCCAGCATAGTAAATGGTTTCCTGGTGTACATGAAACCATTTGGCTCGTCATTCAGTGCAGAGCTGCTTGTAGGCAGAAGGGTGACTCTACAGTGGGTAGAATGCTCACCATCCACTCACTCGATGTAGAGCTGCTCTTAGGTGACTGCCCTTTCCTCTCTTCCTTCATTCTTTCCTTCCTTCCTCTCCTGTCTTTCTTTCCTTCTTTCTTTACTCTTCCTTCTGTCTACGGGTGACTCTACACTGGGTGACAAGCCAAATGGTTTCCTGTGCACCAGGAAACCATTTACTACACTGCATGGTGATCATATATGTAACCAAACTATGGTGCCTGGTGGTTTAGTGGGTAATTCAGGGACTCCAACCAGATTAAGCCTGTGTAGGTTTATATCCAAGGGATGGCTGGGGCTTACTGCTCATGTAATGCCACTCAGGGAGGAGTGAGGCTGGTCACTCCCATCTAAATGTCAGGACCAACTTGCCTAACCCCGGGCTCCTATGCTTCTCATGGGGCAACACAGGTTTAGATCATGTATACTTGTATGTAAGATATTTTCTACTTCATATCACAAGGCTCCCAAAACTGTTTCACTTAAGATAAGGGGTAAATATGTAAAATATATCCCTGACAATTTATCAGCCAACAAAGCCCCAGGTCCAGATGGAATTCCTCCAATCATTTTGAAAAAAAGCTCCACAAAACTTGCTCCTGTTTTAGCTAATTATTCAGACTATGCATACGTACTTTTTCATAACCAAATTCTTGAAACGATGCCAATATCCACCTAATTCCAAAGAATGGAAGTTCCTATGACCCCTCTGATTACAGACCAATAGCTATCACATCTTCTCTTGGTAAAGTATTTGAATGTGTAATTAATATGCACACTGTTAAATATCTTGGCTCCAACTACTTCACTTGTGACAGACAGTATGGTTTTCACTATGAAAAATCCACCACTGATATACTCAATCTCTTGACTCATACCACCCAGCAGTCAACTGACCAACATGGAAAAACCCATGCAATAACCCTTGATATTTCTAAAGCCTTCGCCAGTGTGGCACCATTCTCTGCTATCCAAACTCCTCTGCTATGGCCTATCATCTTTTGTTTCAAAGATTTCCCCATATCTCAGTGACAAAAAGATAAAAGTAAATGATGTATGTTCTAGTTTCCACTTGATTAATGCCGTCATGCCACAAGAATCAGTCCTTGCTTCAACCCTATTCCTAATTCATATTAATGATCTCTTATCTACTGCCCATAATCCCATTAAGTCACATGTAGATGACTGACGTTTCACAGTTCCTTCACACTTAAACACCGCTTCACAAGGCTTATTATCTATAACGCAACTCAATCAGCTAACTCCATAAATCAAAACTTTTCTATGATCACTGAATGGGGACAAAATAACACTGTCACATTTAATGCTAGGAAAAGCAAATACTGTACAGCAGTCTCTCAATTATCCAACACCGTAGAGGCAAAGGCATGTCCCGATACTGAACAATATCCCCCGTACTATACCCAGACCCTACCTATACCCGACCTCCAATCTATACCTAACCTATTTGTACAGTACCTCTGCTTACTTTGGTAGTGTTTTCCAGTCATTCATGCATATTCAGACATCAAAACACACACAGGAATATCCAAAGCATTAATAAACACCATGAACACCAAGAAAAACAAAAAAAAAATTGAAAACCAAAAAAACACCCTACCTATACACTACTGTATGTACAGTACCCCTCCTAATTTTGGCACTGTTTTCAGGTCAATCTGCCATATTTAGACATCAAAACACACACAGGATTATCCATATTAATGCTGAACACCAAGGGAATAAAAAAAAAAAAAAAAAAAAAAAAATCCACAAAAAACCTCAGGGCGGTTGGAAAATCAGTTATCTGACACCAGTGATACTTTTCCAGGGGCACAAAAAAATTCAATGGCCAAAAATGCCACCGGAAATTGGTATAAATGGTATATCATGATCTTCGCTGGTGTTTATTACATAAGCTACCGTAATAAAAACGGAAAACTGCTGAGTAGAAGAACAGAAATGCAGTGAGAATAAATCGTGTTCAGGAGTAAAACTTACCTTCATATAAATTCCCACCATCCTATAGTCGGCCTTGCGCCCGCAAGTGCCTGTGGTGTGGCTCGCACCTGTTTACAATGGTGCCACGTTTCCTCAACTTGCGATGTGAAACGGAAGCTATTTATGTACAAGGCATCACAAATTCGATAAATTCAGATGAATAAAACTTACACTTGTGTATTTTGATGGATGAATCAACAGTAATCTAATTATGCATAAAATATTTATACAGTAACACAGAAACATGGCATACATATTGTACAGTGTTGCTAAAAGAAATAGCAGTCACTTTTAATGTTTTTTAGCGTAGTTTTAGGGTGGGTAATAATATCACAGTTATGGATATAAGAGAATGAGCCTGAAAAAAGAAGAAATATGCCAATATCCAAAGTAAAAGAAATAATTCATATAATTCTTGTGAGTGGCAATACTTACACATCCATCTGGCCTAAAATAAATGTCCCAAGGGAGAATGAGGAGATTCAATGTCCCAAGAGAGAGAGAGAGAGAGAGAGAGAGAGAGAGGGAGAGGGAGAGAGAGAGAGGCATGCATTGAATGCATTGTCGGCATCACTTAATATAACAAAACCAAATTAACAAATGAAAGCACAATTATAAATAACTTATAAAAGAATCAAAAGTACTCAGGGTGGCTCACATTTCCCGCCATGTGGTAGGTGAATCCAGCCCCCCCTTCCCCTTCCCTCCCTTCTTAATCCCTCCTGGGTGTCTCAGGTCAAATCCCCCTTCACACTTCCCCTCCCCCCTGGACCACCACCCCAACAAACCCACATCCACACTCCCACCCACACCTACACCCACACCCCACTACGTCGGGGTGTATGAATCAGTAACGTAACAAACCTCTCAGCAGACAGTAACTTTGACACTCCATCTACTACTAAATATAACAAAACCAAATTAACAAATGAAAGCACAATTATAAATAACTTATAAAAGAATCAAAAGTACTCAGGGTGGCTCACATTTCCCGCCAGGAGAGAGAGAGAGAGAGAGAGAGAGAGATAACGGTATAGAAAACGTGGCAACACTGTACACAGGTGCGGACCACACCACAGCCGCAAACGTGCGCGAGTCCTACTATAGTGCAAAATTTTGCTGGCAACTTCCAAAAGTTAAGCACATGTCTTGATGTAGAATTTCATGAGCGTTCTTGTGGTCGCTTCAGAATTTCAATATGACGAAATGTACTTGAATAAATCTCAAAAAAATTTAAAAGCACGATTCAGTGCTATCAACACGAAGGAGGGGAGTGACTGAGGGAGTGAGGGGGGAACCAGGAGGATATGGAGGAGAGGTGGGAGGGGGAGGGGGAATGAGGCTGTGGGCAGGATTTTCACCCTTCTCTCAAGAGGTGGATGGGCATTTACACCATATATGTACTCTTGGTTTGCCATCTGTTAGATGCCCAGTGGCCATGCAGAAACACAACTCCCACTGACGGGGCAAATTTGGACATTTGGCGGAAAGGCAGACGGCCGCTGTCACCGAACATGTACTAGTGGTTTGTGGTCTGTGTTGCACTATCAGTGACAGTTAGGAAAGACAGCCCGGTGGGCACGTGACTTTGGACATTCGGTGGGGTTGTGTACAGATGTTCTGACACCACTTGTGGGTTACAGTCATATTACTTGAGTGCTGGAGGTTCATTGGAAGTGAATGGACGAGTGCGTGACTTTGACCATTCAGTACATGGGCAGACAGACATTTTAGCTCTGGTTGTGGGTTACGGCCTACTTCCTGCTCATGGCTTGAGCCCAGCAGCCACGATACCGAACATGTCGGCTGGCCAGCCAAAGTTCTCAGGGACTTTTACGTCCAGATGATAGTATGTAAATTCAGATAAAGGTTTCATAGAGCCAAGGTCCAGCATCCGGATACTGCATATCTAGATAAATGAGGGACTACTGTATATACAATTTACCAACAGACAGATTCTGCCTGGTTCATATATTACCTTCAAAGCTACAAATATTCCTCTCTCTAAAAGTATTGAAATACTCAGGGTTTCTCCTAACAATACCCTCAGCTGGACCTCTCGTGTTAGATCACTTGCTAAAACTGCTTCAAGAAATTTGGATCATTGTACAGAATCTGTAGCTTCTTCACTGACAAGCAGTCAGCTATAATTTACATGAGTCATGTATGCTCTCAGTTGGAATATTGCTCACCCTTGTGGAATGGATGTGGAGAGGCTGCATCAAAACAACTGGACAAAATTCAAAACAAAGCTGTAAGAATTACTGAGAACCCCGCACTCACAAATCAACTACCTCCCCTACAAGTAAGGAGGAATGTTGCTCCCTTGCATTATTTTTACAGATACTATTATCACAAATGCTCAGACAATGTTGCATCCATTGTACCACCTTTCCACATTTTCCCCCAGGCTGCATGGACATTGGTATTGCTCATGACTGGACTGTCACACTGCCATATTGTCAGTCCTTGATTTACAATTGGGTTACATCAAATAAAGATAAATTGTAAAATGATTCAATTGTAAATGGAGGGTATATTTCCATAATAATTAGGAGGTTATGTCAAGTGGAGCTGGCAAAGTCATCCATGTAATATATAAAAAAAAATTCTCAACTCACCTATATTGGTTCCTTTGCTGGTCCAAGTCATCAGGGGTCGTTCCCCCCCAAGGCTGGGGGACAGTGAGTGCCCATAGGCACTAATCGGTTTTAAGTCATCGGCGATCCTACTGACCCCTTGGCCATCCTTATGCTGCCTTACAATCTCCAGATTGATGTCAAGAGTAATGGCTCGCCTTGCCCTCAGCAGGTACACTGTCACCAAGCTTACCACCAGACGTGATTTTCGGGTGTTGAGGTAAGCACAAAATCAAACACAGAACACCAAAACACAGGCACTGAAACATATCAGAATGATCGCAACACTGCACTGAGTACACTTGCGTTGCATTATGATGGTATTACGATGCCAACAGATGGTAAGATGCAAAGCTTTGTAAGGGAGTTTGGAGAGCACACGATCGATGGGACTTCAAGCTGGCGATTGGGGAGACGGCGGGAGTTTTGGCTGTGCACAGATGAGCTAAAACAGTGTCCTGCACATGGTAAACACAACACTGCCATCGTGACTCAGACAGGTGACTGTCGTGATGCGTGTGGCTTGCTGGCTGGAATGCAGCCAATCTGTACATAGTATATGCGAACAATCGGATCGAATCTTGGGGAACTGACAAAGCATGCATACATCGAAAACACAAGGAAATAGTAAATTGGTGGATCGTAAATCAAGGAATGACAGTATTGCAGAACTTCTGCCTACCAGAATTCTTTTCTGCCCTGAATTGCATCTCTTTGATACTTGCTTCCCCAGAATAGTTCCCCCCCCAATCTTCAACCTAGAGCGTTCATGTCCAACTGTTACATATTTTGTACGAATGGAGGGCATTCGTAATCCGGTGTGTGGATTGCTTTTTCCTAATTTAATTTGTTTTTCCTTCCAATGTTCATTGTCTGTATTAAAAAAGTGCAACATCATGCACACGCTATGGCATATTAGGCTAGCTATCATCGCTCATTCTCAACCCAAAGAAAGCAAAGATATAAAGAAACAGTATCAGCTAAGAAAAAAATTCATACACCTGACCCATTTACCATACCATCAGCACCCAAGGAAACAACATACTTGCATGCGCTGGCATTGGTAACTTAATGATTGCTCTCCATGCTGCTCGAACTCTTGGAGCCTCCCTATTCAATCCCATACCCCTGAGGTTACACTCAATGACCATGTTCCAGGTCTTTTCTGGTCTGCCTCTCGCAACCCTACACCTAACGTTAACATTTCTCACTTTCTGCACCCAGTGTCTTCCCCCATCCTCTCCAAATGCCCAAACCATCTCAATCTACCTCTCCTCATCACAACACCCTGTATTTAAAATCATCCTCATCATTCGGACCTCGTTTCCCATCACAGGACAGGGTGAGCAGTAGGAATGTCCAGACAGCCAAAGTCTGTCCACTCCAATGGGCCATACTTCCAGTCACTCATCATTCAAACCCCCGGAATCTTGGCTCTATCTGATATGTCAAAAACTTTCACCACATTCTGTAGCTTCACATAAATGTATCAAAAAACACACACACACACACACACACACACACACACACACACACACACACACACACACACACAGGGCCAACAGTGGCTGAGAAAAGTGAAGTATAGATTAAGTAAATGACTGAAAGCAGCATATTACACTCAAGCAATGGCTTGCTGGGCTAACTGGCAGTTCACTCAATTAAGCTCTGACAGATGTCAGTCCTGACTGGGTTGTTGCCGGCTCCTTGGCAAATGAAAAATTTCCTACCAAAATAACTCTATAACTATGGTGAGGTGAGCAAAAATATTGCATGGATAGGTGTGTCATACCATTTCAATGATGCTAATGTATATATGAATTCATTCTGCAATGAACCAACTGCCACATCATGAACAATTTTGCAGCCCATCCAGTTGCAGTTCATGAGTTAAACATGAATGGAGAAAATATGAGAATGAAGAAAGGAAGAGAGAGAGAGAGAGAGAGAGAGAGAGAGAGAGAGAGAGAGAGAGAGAGAGAGAGAGAGAGAGAGAGAGGATATGAAATAATGTGATTTGTGAAACGTGTGGAGTGAGGAAATCAGTTGACACCAGAATCGAAGAGAGTGTACAGTACTGAGATGGTATGGTCATGTGGAGAGAATGGATAACAAAAGAGTGGTGAAAAAGGAATATCTGAGCAAATTTGAAGGAGGGAGGAGGCGAGGTAGGCCAAGGAGAAAGTGGAGAGATATGATGCATGAGTGTGTGAGGAAGAGAGGTTTGAAGTCGGTAAGGCTAAGGAACTGACAAGAGATCGAGCTGGCTGGATGAATGTTGTGAGGAGAAGTGCATGACCAGTGATTTTGGCACCCCTTTCTAACGTGGCAGTGTCCAGATTGACTCAATTGGATACGTATATGTGAAGCTACAGAATGTGGTGAATGTATTTGCCGTATTCGATAGAAACCAAGAGTCCGGGGGCTTGAATGAGGAGTGAATGGAAGCGTGGCCCATTGGACCGGGCAAACTTGGGCTGTCTGGACATTGCTACTCCTCATCCTGCCCTTGGGAGGGAAAGGGGGTCCGGATGATGATGATATAATATATATATATATATATATATATAGAGCCTCTATGGTACAGTGGTAGAGTGTGCGTTTTGCACACTGGCGGACGCAGGTTCGCCTCCCGTCAGAGTTGTAAAAACTTTGGGAAGCATTCACTGAGCCACTTACCACTTTGGCAGACATAAGGGGTGCTATGGTTGAACCAGTGTCGCATACTAGTATGAATGCACCCAGTTGGCTCAAGGCGGGCCGATTACACTTGGTTCACAGACTACACACACATCCAAAGCCACTACAACACTACAATCACACTCACAAGCACTTTTCACCCTACATACGGTCACTACCAGACAGCCTAAGCCACTGGGTAGAGATACAATGGCTGTATCGTCCCTGCTTCGGTAGGGATAGGCCGGTCCTGCAGTGGACCTCAACGTATGATGATGATAAATAAATATATATATATATATATATATATAGTACATACAGTCAACTCAGATATATCACGGGTTAGTTGGTCATGGTTTTCTAATTCACGGTACTTTTCCAGTCAAACTGTGATCCCTTTGTATGTTGCGGTAACCAATTTGATCAATTTGATAGTCACAGTCACTGTTCCAAGTGACTCATTTCCGAGTTTTCCAGGTTGCAGTCTTGTTTACAAGAATCGTGGGTGGAAGTCAATCATATTCAAGCATGACAAGCCAATCACAGCACTTCCCACCCATGCCTAGCGGCAAGCAGGTGCATTAGTCCACCCTGATGTCCCCGCTACTACCACACTCACCTCATGCTGAGAGGCCATTGTGGGCCTCAAGCCTTGGAACCCCTCCCCCACCCCCTTCCACTTAAGCATGGATGTCAATTGGAGTCAGGCAAAAACCTTACAATATTGTTCATTCCCATTAAATACATGCGTTACATACTGTTTTGAAAGGGTTTTATTGTTCGCTGGTGGCTTATCAGGTGTTAAGTATGGTACTGGGGGGCAACTTAGCAGAAAAATGGGAGAAATGGAGTTCCCCCGAGCTAAGCCCTGTATTGGACTATATAGCCCCGCTAGGGTTACAGGAGCGAGCTACCACTCCCGGCACGGCAGCCTGGGCGAGGCTCGAACTCGCAATCCCCCGATTACGAGTCCGGCGCGCTACCACTGTGCTACCGCGCCCCCCCAACTTAGCAGAAAGGTTGGACTCATATATAATTTTCCCCATAAGTTAGGTTATTTATAATTCACAGAATTTGTAAGTCATGGTAGGTATTAAAACTAAAATAACCGCAAACTACCCAGGTTGACCGTATACTATAAAACTCAAAAGAAAAACTAAATTAATGTCACTAGATTCAAGGGGTTAAGTAAGCAGCAACAGCTAAGACTTACCATAAGTGCTTTTCGCACCTCCAGCTTTTCCTGCATGATTCTCAGCTTGTTCTCACGCTGAATTCTCTGAGCCAGTTCCTTGTATGCTTTCCTCTTGCTGTTTGATATTTGCTGTGGGTAGGCACAGGACTTAAACACAGTACAGCAAAGGTATTCATGTAAGGCTACTATACTTAAAATAAATCCCCTGGTTCACTTGGGTACTTTCCCCTTAATAAGACAGTTCTCTGATGCACACAAGGAACTTGGCCTCCATGCTGTGTAATAGTGTAGTGCATTAACCCTGTTGCTCTCATACACTTCTTAAGACACCAGGTGGTCTAGTAAGTTAGGGTACCCCAACTGGAAATGGCCTATCTGGATCTCATTCCATGGGGTGTTTGTGTATATTGCTCCTGTGATGCTTCTTAGGCTGAAAAAATGGTAATTTTTGCCTTCATAGTCTGGCCTGAATAGCAGAGCTCAGGGTCTCTATGCTCCTGATGGGACAGACAATACTGGAATGAATGACAGATGGATGGATGGACTCGGGATAAGATCATAGCAAATTGGGCTGGGAAGATGATGAAGTTGCCCTGTTTAAGTGCCTAAGAAGTAACTACTTTTTAACAATTTGTTCATCTTAATTCCAAATTCATGAGCCAACAGATTTTGTGGCAAAATTATTTACCATAATGCAGCATTTTGCAAGTACATTTCCCACACTTAGAGTCCCTATACTGTACTTCAATGTAAGGAGAGGTTAGGATGATATATGGTGCTTTGTGAGCCCGTATGAGGTAATGTTGACTCAAATGTAGCCTTTCAGTAAATCCCAGTTAATCCCAATTTGCTTTCCGAATGTATTTTGCTCACTTTTAATGTCCATCTACTCTTTCTTTCATTCCCTGTCTCATATTTTACCAGAAGTGGCTATGACAAAAGGAGCTGTACACAACTTTATACAAACTGCAGTCCTCCTTTTCATCCACACCAAACTTTCTCTACAGGTACTTTTCAACCTGATTCTTCCACTGCACTGTTGGTAATTTAATCCTTCAATGAACGTTATAGCTATTTTTTCATTACAATACGATAAATACCAAAGATCACCTTAGGAGGATGTGACAAAACTATGTCTGTCTCTTTAACACTACTCTTCCTTCTTCCTTACAAACACTTCAATTTGCCATCTACTATGTATTTCACCACTTCATCTTCTTACTGTTACAGTGTACTAGACAGTATCTCTGTCCTCACTCAGAAGTCTACAATATACATGGGTTAAATGTTATTTTAAAGCAAACAACTCTGAGACATACTTTTGGTACAAGACTGAGTTATTAACAGCACAAAAAATACTAATTTCTGACCTCAGAAGAACTTAATAATGAATCATAAGAAACTTTCAGTGAAAAAATGGATGTTAATTCTTCACAAAATGAATAATGAAACAACTTTCTATGAAACTACCGTCCTTCCTTTACCTATCTGTTTAGCCATTCTCCCAATTTCAACCTTACCTTAAAGAATGCTGGATCCGAGAGGTGGTTGCCAAAGGATGCCAGCTGTGAGGTTCGAAGTCTGTTGAACGTCCGACTGAGCAATGCCGGATGAGTGTCCAGCATTTTTGCTGGATCTGCTCTCCTGGCTTCCTTCTTAGTGTCAACAAAGAGAATGTGTGTGTTCTTTGGCTGGTCACTGGTGTCCAAGAGGTGCAACTGGGCTTTCAATTTGTCAATCTTCTTTCTCTCAATGGAGCGTCTGTGGGTAGAGTTGCCAATTTAGTGGTTTTATATCTAATGGTATATCTTAGATAGTTATTTATTTATTTATTTATCTGGGGGGAGGGGAGGGGATAAATCTTTACCAAATTTTAGCACTATTTCAGCAATTTTAGTAAAGTTGTTAGTGATTTTTGTTGAGATTTCTGTTTTTAGCATCTTTCTAGCAACTTTTGAGAGTAGGCTTAGCAATATTTTTGAGTGACTTTACCAAATTTTACCAACCATCTAGCATTTTTAACTGAATTGCTGGTGATTTTCTAGAGATATCTGTCATTAGCATCTATATGGTATGCTTTGAGAATAAGCTTAGCTACATTTTGGAGGGACTGTAAACAAATTTTAACAATAAAATATTCTGCAATTCTAGGTGATTTCTTAAATAATTTTCAAGAGACTTTTGTCTCCAGTATCTTCACAGCATCTTTTGAGAGTAAGTTTAGCAAACTACATTAATCTGGTTTGGGAACTGTACCTGTGAGTTACATATACCAGGTCCTGCATCACATCACCCACCGCCAGCTCCTCATCCTCCACCTTCTCGTAATGCACTCCATCCTGCTCACATCAAAACAAAATCACTCATTTCCATACTCTACTCTGTCCACTTTAACCTGCCTTACTCCATCTTGTCCCATTACAATGCAGAATTGCTGTCATTTTTATTACCCCTATTATTGCTTTTCCGTCTACTTTAACTTGGAATAAAACTGCCACCTTTCCATCTTGAGAGCTGAGTTATGAGATTAATACTGGACTATGATGCTAGTCACCAAGATGTGCTATGGAAAGGAAGCAAAGCAACATTATTGTCTTATTCTACCGTTTAGCTACAGGAAATAAGCCACAAATGGACTAAAGTCTTCAGCAAGTAAAGGTGGATGATGTATAGCATTAATATTACCATAGGGATCAACCTGAGTTCAATGATTTTATTTCCTCCAACTGGCATGCTTGGAATGTATGTGAAAGTGAAATACAACAGCTGAACTGATGAAGTTTCAAGGAAATGCTTATGACGAGGAAGAAAAATCATTTAGAATATCAAATACTGGCACACTTGTGTTTAAGAAGCAACCTCCTGTGGATGGCTTCACCTGTGGGATACTCCTGAGAAATGCATAAACATGAAAAGGAATGCACAGCCCATTTTACCGGTCATTTTGTAACTTCCTTCAGTACAATGATGTCTTTATCTTATGGTGGCTACACCCAGGTAGTTTGATTGCATACAGTAATGTCTCACTGTAAAAAAAAAAAAAAAAAAAAAAAAGCTACTCCTTTAGTATTATAAAATATTTTTGAAATTGTATTTTCTGAGTTCTGCTAGAGTACCTATACTTCATTCAGCTTAGGTCTGTAGATTGCTGGTGTTGAAAGGATTAATTATATACATACATACATACAGTACACACACACACACATATCTATCTATCTATCTATCTATATATATATATATATATATATAAAATCTTTGAGAGGATGTGATTTCTTCAATTTCTATTTTTTTTAAGGAATGAATTAGACAAAAAAAAAAAAAAATAAAAAAATAAATAATAATAATAATATCCACTAAACTAGACAACCATCATATCCTGTCTGGAAATGTGCTGGTACCTTCAAGCCACTGTTGATCATATGGTAATGGAATTCATCTGGGTTTTTGATGAGTGCCTTCTTGCGCAACACAGTTAGTGCCTCATTCTTCTGCTGTTGGTCCCTGCAACAAATCACACCTCAGTCACACAGTGCAGACAGAGTGATGATTATACTCCAATGACTTTGACTACAACTGTCATTTAACCATGGTCTGTATGCAGAGCTGAAACATGAGATTAGAATATGGTTCTAGTCACCAGAGTGTGCTATCGAAAGGATGTAGAGCCATAACACTGTCTTATTCTGTCATTCAGCTGTGGAATATAAACTGCCAAATTATAAAGATCTGTGCCATGTTATGATGGATGAATGTTGCCCATCTTATTCTACCCCTACTGGACTGCATTAGATCTGCAGCATACAGTTAGTCTTCATTCCACACTGCCTTTTCTGATGTTTTTTATTTGCTATCAGTAAACAGTAACTTACAGAAAAATTGCCTATTACAGATCCACTGCTCCCTATAAAGCAGATCTGCCAGTGTCCAACAAATTACAATACCATACTAATTGTATGAAAAGAGCTATGATATTTCTGAACACTTTCCTGACTTGTAATGAGAACTGCCTATACTGTATATTTTAAAGTTGTAACACTATAATAATAGTACAGTACTATGCAGGTTGGATAAATTTATGTTAGATTATATTAGCAAAGATTATGTCTGGTTATATGGTATAGTTGAGGCAGACTAGGGGTCTGGCTGGACTGTATTACGTCAGGTTTTAAATTTGACAGAAATGAGCTGGGTTAGTAGTATGTTTAGTTAGTCTGAGTTTTGTAGTACACTGAGCCTTTGGTCATTATGCATAATTGGTACTGGGCTCATTTTTTCCTGTTCATTCTGCCTATGGGTTAATCTACACTGAGTGACAAGCCAAAAGGTTTCCTGTACAACAGGAAACCATTAACTACGCTGGGTGGTAACCATATAACCAAATTATGGCGCCTGGTGGTTTAGTGAGGCGCTCCATTTGGATTGAGTTGGTGCAGGTTTATATCCAAGGGATGGTTTGGGATTATTGCTCAAGTAATGCCACTCAGGGATGAGTGAGGCTGGTCACTCTCATCTTAAATGTCAGGACCAACTTGGCTAGCCCTGGTCTCCTATTCTCCTCATGGGGCAACATAGGATTGGATGATAGATGGATGGATGAATGGTACTGGGCATGGTACATGATAACAAATGCACAGAACCTATGGGATTTATCCTAATTGGTACCAGGCATCCCAAAGTCAAACCCAAATTTTCCCTCTTACAGCAATATAGATCCACTAAATACATACAAACTGTTATGTCAGAAACACACAAAAGTGATGAAAGGGCACAATAAGGAAGAAAAACATACTACAGAGAGACCTGAAATGGGCTTGAGGTAAGAGGCTCTGGGTTGGTGCATTAGTGGTCTCCAACACCTGGGATAACTTCTGGAGTGGGGCCTCATCTTTGAATCCATCAAAGCCATCAGAAATCACAAACACTACACCATTATTGTCAACAGAAACCAGCTCAGGTGTGCGATAATGATGTTTTGGAGCCAAAAAATGTGCAATAATGGCAGGAGTGCAGATATTCATCCTGCAGTGATAATGAAAACCACTATAACCAAATGTGTGATAACTAAAGGATCACTGTACAGTACTAGGTTTATGCTGGGTCATAAATGTGCCTGTTGTATCAACATACCAAAGTAGAACCAGTACCCTGTACTGTCGCAAAATTTATATAGCCTAATGGTAAATTTTTACCTCTACGGTCATTCTATACAGTACAAACATCAACCGTTAAGGTCACTCTCAGAACTGAACAAAAATATAAAAGTCATGTATAATTTTAAAGCTTACACATTAAATTTTATGAATTTGGACAGAAAAGTTTCTAAACTGTCTGCTGAGAGCGAGGCATTAAAAAATGTTGTACCAAGTCATCATCATCCTCCGGACCTCCTCTCCCACTCTAGGGCAGGATGAGAAGTAGCAATGTCCAGACAGCCGAAGTTTGCCCAGTTCAATTGGCCATGCTTCCATTCACTCTTCATCCAAGCCCACAGAAACCTTGCTCCATCACACAGGCAAAAAAAATTTCACCACATTCTGCAGCTTCACATATACCTAACTGAAAGAGCCAATCTAAACGGTGTCATGTTAAAATGGGATGCCAAAGCCCTGGTTATGTGCTTCTCCATCCAAAATTCATCCAGCCAGCTTGGTCTCTTGTCAGTCCCTTAGTCTCACCAACTTCCATACCTCTCTTCCTCACACACTGATCCACCATTTCCCTCCACCCTCTTCTTGGCCCACCTTGCCTCCTCCCTCCTTCAAATTTACTCCGATATACTTTTTTCATCACGCTATCGTCATCCATTCTCTCCACGTGACCAAACCATCTTAGTACATTCTCTTCAATTTTGGTACTCACAGACTTCCTCACTCCATAGTTTTCATCCGTCTATCTATTGCCAGACGCCTTAATCCCTTATGGGGTGGCCACAAACAAATTGCCTCCACGTCGCCCTGTCCCCCGCCCTGCTCCCAACTCACACCCCCCTCTCTCATACACCTCTCCACATCTTTCATGAATCACATTATTCCATATCTTATCCACTCTCTGTGCTCCACATACATTCCTCAACAGTCCCATCTTTACTGCTCTCACTCTTGACTTTTCATTTTCATGCCACACCACAGCCTCACAACCGTATGTTAATGCTGGCACTAACACTCCTCCATGTAAGCCTCTCGCAACTGCAACACTCAGGCCTCTGTTTTTTATTAATGCCTTCAGAGCACCAGCTACTTTCCATTTCTTTTGCACATTTTCCTCTCTTTTCTATCACTGTACCCAGGTATTTCAACTCTCCCACCAATTCCAGTCTCTATCCATTCACTGTAACATCACACTGAGAGTCCCCTTCTCTCTCAATAACCATCAATTTACTCTTCTTTATATTCACTCTCAAAGCATAACACTCACAGACATCTACAAAACTCTGCACTAGTCTACCAAGCTCTTGTCCGGTATTTGCAAGTAGCACTGCATTATCACGATACAACAAATCTGAGGCATTCCATCCATCACCATTCGTTACCAATGCCATCCCTCTCCATTACTCATGTTTTTACTTCTCTCATCACCCCATCCATATATACTGTACACTGAACAACCATGGGGACATCACACAACCTTGTCGCATGGCCACAATGATCATGAACCAGGAACTGACGCCCACTTACCCTTAGGCATGCCTCACATCCATCATAAAAACTCCTGAAGGCACCTAGCAGCTTACCATCTACATGTACAAAACCTTCCATTATCCTTCTCTGTCTACTTTGTCGTACGCTTTTTCCAGATCCATAGATGCCATAAACACCTTATAGTCTTTTTCACAAGTATTCTCCACTGTCTGTCTTACTGCAAATACTTGATCCACACATCCTTTGCCATACCTAAAGCCACCCTGTTCATCACTCACTAGGACTTCTGATATCTCTCTTACTTTCCCTAAAATATTTCTTCCATATACAGTACCTTCCCTACCACACTCAATAGACTTATGCCACGATAATTCTTGCACTCACTTTGCTCTCCTTTATTTTTGAATGATGGTACAATCACTGCCTTTTCCCACTCTACTGGCACAGCTTCACTCATTCATGCAATCTTACATATCTCCAACAAGCACTTCATTCCACTACACTTAATCAGAAGAAAAATTCATGCTGAAATTAGTGCTTTTCTTATCATCACTGACCCAAGCCTATATCTGTTTGGAATGCCATCACTGGGTTTTACTGAAATAACATGTCTGAGTTGTAACTGTCACCTCAATTGTTTACATATATTTTGCGGTCATACTGTCGTACGACCTTGAAGTGGGTGTACAGTCAAAGACAAAAGTCATGTCGTGAAAATATCTGCTGAAAGACTATAGTTCTGGAGCGGTCTGGTTTGGGTTGAATGATCGGTTGGTAGCACTGACTTGAGTTGCCACTTGCTCCAGGTGACCAGCCTGTGGATGCCAGCATGTAATTTTTTTGTAACTTACCGAAACTAATCTAAATAATTATTAAATCCACTGCTGTTTTTATTTAGTACTGTATTTATGAAGTGTTTCTCATCTTTATTTTTATGACAACATTCTCAATGTTACAATTCAGTTAGCTTAATAAGTGCTTGGAAGTCAGTTCTCCATCTTTATTAACTGTAAATTAGCTACTCAAGTTGATAATTATGACTTGGGACATTAAATGTTGTAAAACAAAATTCACAATAGTATTCAATATGTGAGAAATAACTATTCTATTATGATATTTGATATTTTTTTTTTTTTCTTTTAGAGTGGCTGACAAACTGAATCCCACAGATGAGTTTCAACACATAAACCAGACGATTGAAGTCTATGCACAACTGTTCGTGTGCTTCAATCTAGGTGCACTTCGTTTCTTACAGCATAAGCACTGCTTGCGGGTGCTGCTTCCATCGTTGTGATTATTTCCTGGTCCTCTAGCGTTGAGGTAAGACGAGGACGACTTGAGTGATGACAGTTCTCCGCTGTGCCTTCCTCCTGAAATCCTAATCCACCTTTCTATGGTTATGCCTATTCCAAATGTTTGAGCTTTCTGTTCAGGATTTGTTTCTCGTAAGTAAAGGAAGATCATGCTACTTCTCAGATTCCTATTAGTTGGATGCATGTTGCTTGACCTCTCCATACCATGGTATGGTGGGTCTGCAAGACATTTTGTGGTAAGATGTAGATGAAATGTCGGGTGATCATTGCCCAACTGTTGGCATTTCATCTCTCATATGATGTTCGAAATCAGCAATTCTTGCGACTCGATGTTAAGGCTTTGGAATTCAAGGGTTCATTCATACTCCGATAGTGGTATGATGTGATGTGAAGTGTTGGTAATATAGCTTGCAAAAAACATTTGTTTACAATGCACACTTTCCAAATATAACCGAGAGTAGTTCACTAAGTTGTCTCCTCACGATGAAATGGCCCTCAATATAACACATGCCAGGAAAAACCAACAGGCCAACATTATAGTACTCTAATCATACCTAAGCAAATTTCCTTCTTTAAACATCCCATGGAAATTAACAGTTTCCAAGATATTAATTATCCTTGTGTCTATACAAATGGTTGTATGGCAACCTCAATTTTAATGTAAATGTATAAAAAATTAAACTACTGTAATCAGGCCAAAAATATAGAGAAAGGCTGTGTTTTCATATTAAATCAACCTAACTTCACATTACCTAATCATAACACCTCATTTTGTCCAGGAAGGACAGGGTACTGGTAAATGGCAGACAACAAGCAGGACAGCATCATGTCCAATGTAAACAAGCTTGAATATTCTAAGGGAATTAAGCTGCACTCTGAGGGATCCATATAGAGGAAATGCTACTCAGAATTATAAGCACTATGATTCAGGCTTACTGGTCTTTTCTGGCATGGTGTAAATGTAAAAACTACCCAAATTACCACCTAGCATGAAGGATTCTGAATATGATCTGCTTATGTCACCTTGCACAAAACTATTGAATATTTAACATATTCCACTGATACCAAAAGAAAATACCAGTAACATGACCCTACATAAAACACTAACTTTGCTCGTATTTTATAATCTTTTTTCTTCTCGAGTGGGCCGAGATGCTGCCGTGCCATGGGCTGGTGGCGCTCCCGATGCACCCTCTGTGTCTTCATTGCATTCTTTAGTGATGCCATATTGCCTCAGGGTCTGTCTTCACACCTGGCTTGTATCTGAAATATTTCATTCATATTAATTTCACTGCAGAGAAATGCTGCACTGTAGTATCAGATACAACTTTTTATTGTCTTCATAACATTTTATCCTAAGCTTTTGCTACAACCAGGGGCGCACCCAGTGGGGGGGGGCCCAGGCCTGGGCCCCCCCCCTTAGCTCTCTGGGTTCTTTAAAAATTTATATATATTTATTTCGATAACAGCAAAATATGAAAAATTGGCAAGTACAAACAAAGAGTAACACGTGAGCCAGCAGCTCTCTGACTCTAAACCTGCATGTGACCTCCCAGTAATTATCGATTACCTGACCTCATATCCCTACGTGTCAAGTGGGGTTGGTGGAGGATTAGTGCCCCTCCCTGTAAAACAATTAACTCTAAGCCCTTGGCCACCCCATTTCGGATACATGGCGTCTGGCAATGAATGAATGAATGAACCTCACTACGGCCCCCACCCTTAGAAAATTCCTGGGTGCGCCCCTGGCTACAACTAATACACTACAGAAATACAGTTATACCCTTTTATTTCCTTCACACTGTATTACAGTACACGTCCTTTTCTTGTTATGTTCAGATACTACGAGGTGTACCTGGTATACAGAATTCTATCTATCTATCTATTGCCAGACACCTTAATCCCGTACAGGGTGGCCACAAACAAATCGCCTCCACGTCGCCCTGTCCCCCACCATTTCACTGCCCTGCTCCCAACTCACACCCCCCTCTCTCATATACCTCTCCATTCCATCCCTCCCTCTCCCCCCCACCACCTTACTCACATACACTCTCCTCGTCAGTCTCTCACCCTCCATCCTCTCCACATAACCAAACCACCTCAGTGTGTTCCTCCTAACGCTTCCTATCACATCCACACCTACACCACAATGCTCCTTTATATCCTCATTTGCCAGCCTGCCTCTCCATGTGACTCCACAGGCTCCTCTTAAATAACTCATTTCCACTGCTCTCACTCTTGACTTGTGTCCTTCCAATAACGTCCAAGCTTCACTTTCATACGTTAGAGTTGGTATCACAATACTGTCATGCAGTAACCCCCCCCTGGGGGTAGGGGGGGTTTTCAAGAATACTCCCCCAGTATCCCTGCTTGTCGTATTAGGTGACTAAAAGGGTTGGCGGAGGGTTAGTGCCCCTCCCCAGAAAACAGCCAACTAAAAAGATGAACAAGTATACAGAACTAATTTTATAAAAATATCAGATAAACTGGCTATATTTTGTATCATTTATAAAGGCTCCAAAGTGTTTGCATGTGTTGGCCTTGGTCACCTAATGATGGATATCCATGCTGCTCGATCTCTGGCAGCCTCCCTATTCAGTCTCTTATCCCTGACGTCACACTCTAAAACCTCATCCCAGTTTTTTTTTTAGTCTGCCTCTTGCAAACCTACTCCCAGCATTCACACTTCTCACTTTCCGCACTCAATCGTTATCCCTCATACTCTCCACATGGCCAAACCATCTCAATCTACCTCTTCTCATCACAACACCAATACACTGCAGTCCCATCCTACCTCCCAATTCTTCCATTATAAACCTAGCCCCCCCAGGCCTTGCACTCAGGGATGCACTGCACATCCACCTAAACATGACATTTCAGTAGGTTTGAGCCTGCAAACTATGCTCTTCCATTGCTGCCCAGGTCTCACCACCATACAACATAACATTCCTAACACATGGCACATACAAAGATCTCTTAGCATCCAGGCTATGGATAGCCCTCTCAAAGTCAGTCTACTGAAGTGTTTATACTCTTAAAAAAAAGTCAGTAATTATGGTGCCGTGGCTACATGTATTATACGGTGTAAATAAATATGGAATCCTCTTAAAATCAAACACATTTAGGTTAAGGGAAATGTTCAAAGAACAGCGTCAAGATAGTTAACAGCCCTGAAAGGGCGGTCTTACAAAGCGAGACTACAGAAAACTGAGTCACCAACCCTGGCTTATAACAGAATAACAGGTGACATGACTGAAATTTTGGTGAAGCTGCAGGAGCTCCCAAGCATATGATTAGAACTGTATTTTTTTTTTATTAACTATTACATAACTATCACTGTGATACCTTTAAAAAAGTTGTGGAAATGTATAATTTTAAGGATATCAACTTCACAACTTCACCAGCTTTATTCACATACCGTGGCATGCAGCTACCCAACATGTTGGACCTTCAGGTTGATCTGGTTTAAAAGTCAATGTTGCTAATCTTTCATTCCTACTGCCCTAACCTTACTTAACACAACTTAATCTAACCTAACATTACCTAATCTACCTTAACTTAACCAAACGGAATGTGTTCTGGGTCCAGATCAACCCACTGCCCTCTTTAGGATGTCACTGTCGATGTCAACAAACCTAACTCAGTTCTTTTTAGTAACATAAATGTTTTCTCAGCAAGAAATGGGTTTCATTAATGATAATACATTCTTTAGTAAAGTAAATGTTATTTCCACAAAATCTGGGTGTTATAAATGAATTATGGTATACAATTACGGATGAGATGGAGGGGAGGATGAGATGGAGATCGAGGGATGGGGTGGAGAGGTATATGAGAGAGGGGGGTGTGAGTTGGGAGCAGGGCAGTGAGATGGCGGGGGACAGGGCGACTTGGAGGTGATTTGTTTGTGGCCACCCCAAACAGGATTGAGGCATCTGGCAATAGATAGATAGATAGAATTACGGAAGATACCCCTGTACAGCAATTAAATTTTCATAATTTGTTAACAAAAGCTCTCATGCATTTCATCTGAAATTTCTAAAATAATAAGAAATATCTGAAAAGAAAAAGTGTGTGACCTATTTGAAATGAGAGAAGATGGAAACCAGAAAGATATACTAAAGAGAAACAGCTTAGCAACTTCTAGGAAATTTAAGATGAACCAGTATTGATATACTGAATAAAGTGTGACAAAGTGAACCTGTGGAATTCTCTACCATAAAATACAGTAATAGAAGTCTGAATATGTATAAAAATATTAAGTAGACTTGTACTGGAATAAAATTGTGGATAAATGTACAGTTTACTTGTGAGAGTGGAAGGACCTTAATTCAATTCATATTCCTCCAATTTGTTTTCTGCATTTTGCTAGCTATTTTTAGGGTGGTAAATTACCTTTTCCTGCTGAAAAATTTCCCACTTGTTATCATACAGTCCTTACGCCGTACCTACAGTTGCTTGTTGGCAGCGTAATGAAAAAATCTTCCTCAATGTACTCAAAGGTGGATTTTGCTTCCCATTTCCCAACAGAAGGTTAGGTTAGACTGGGTTAGGTTGTTAAATTATTAGGTAGTCAAACTAGGTTAGGTTTGGTTCAGTTGAAATGTTAAGTCAGGGCAGTCTCTTCTGCCATTACACTGGCAAATCGAGTTGTCACAGCGGGACGTAGCTTGAACCAACAGTGAAACAGATTTCACATGAAACGTTTATTTACCTCCTCAGAAATAATAAGAAAAATATAACAGACTGTCAGAAAAAACTGACTGGGTAAGGTGCTTCTTCTGCCTCAAATAAACTATATATTTACCAAATTAAGAACTGATTTCCATTTATACAGGCCCCCAGTAAACTTGGCCAACTGAGGGATTAGGACTGAACAGTAAAAACTGAGCCGTCCGTAAGTGGATGATCAATTCTTGGGAACGGAAATCACCATGGTCATAAAAAAATAAAAAGTACCGGCGTTGTTCTATAAATTTACCTAATACTGCACCAAAGGTGAGGAAGCTCTCTTAGATATTCACCGCGCCTAGTAATCGCTTGCC
Organism: Coenobita brevimanus; assembly: GCF_032717465.1. NCBI lineage: Eukaryota > Metazoa > Arthropoda > Malacostraca > Decapoda > Coenobitidae > Coenobita > Coenobita brevimanus. Next base: position 14,378,504 of record NC_137010.1, read on the forward strand.
GCCCTGGCAAAGTACATGCGTTCTTCAGTTTTACAAGTTTACCAGTAGATGACATCTGATTGATAGAGAAGGCATATGTGTGCTAACCTGACCTTCTGTGCCATTTCCTTTGTCACATTACCGCTGCTGATTACAGACGTAAGTTACATACTAATAAAGTCACTATACTGTAACGACTTACCTTACACCTCGGTTTGTTTAGTGTTTACCTGTTTTCATCAAATGCCGCAACGGAATATCTACTTAACTTACTAAGCCCATTAATACATCAAACTTTTTTTCATTTCGCATATTCTGTCAATAATTGCATATGCTACTTTAAAATATTCATGCATGACACTAACAAGTAAAGTGTATACGCAATACTATCAACCAGTTGCTGTTTTTAGGAAAGAAAACGATAAATTTTTAAAGGGTGACTATAGTACAATAAAATGACTTTGCAAACTGTTCCCAAGGTGAATTTATACTTGGCGAATGAACGTGAACAAACATTAGCGAATATAGTAAAGCAAGCGTCACACTGGGCAAAAAACGGCTAACATGTTAGCCGTTTTTGCGAGCTGAATGACCAACGGTCAGTGGGATTCAACTTGCTAGATTTGTTGCTGTGATAAGGACTCAAATGAGCTAAATATAATTTTTAAACATTTTTAACCGTGAATGAAATATTTAATTAGAGCAGGAGGTAAGTTTAAATGAAAGCGGCTCGCAAGTGACAAACATGTTATTTATCCACTTTAGACCGGTGTGGAACATGGGTGGACGATCTAGCGAGCATTAATCGAACCTGGACGAGTTCATATGCAGAACATAATCTTTTCCTTCAAGAGCCAGATGATGACAGTCATTTCGGCACATGCAAATACTTTTCTTCTCTTTGCATTCTGATATATGCAAGTGACTGAAGTGAGGATATTGCAGCCTACTTCTGCGGAGGTCCCGGGTAGAGACCCTATAGTCCCGGGGGCCGGGAAATGGAGGAATGTTCATCGGAGTAATGCGATCATATAAACCAACGTTCAGGAATGTTTTCTCGGGAGTGCTGTTGCGCGCGTCGTTGCCAAACCTAGGTTTTCGAGCCGTGGAGGCCTGGAGGGTCTGTGCCGCGCGCTTCTGGCCCGAGGGGCATTTCGCGGTGACAGCATACGCCGCGCTGCCCACAGTAGCCGTCTGGCTTCCCTATGAAATTACATCGAGACGTCCACTGATTAAAATCTTCTTTTTCCTACTCATTATCTTTTTGGCACAACACAGTACCACCGTGCTCAACATAAACATTGGTATCTATTTTCCTCCTTTCGCAGCTCAGCGGTGCCTGGCGCCTGGCGCATGCTGCCCATTCTCCTGATTTGGACATCCGGACTCAGCAACACGAGCTTGCCAACATGACGCGCAACAGAGCGCGCGTAACATGAGCCCAATTGTGGGTAGGGCTTAAATCCACTGTGTATGGCCACATCGGATGCGACGACCGGAGAGGTAGCATCGAGCGATGAGCAGCGAGGTGAGCGTCAACGCGATGCCTGTCCATAAAATGCAGTGAAGTATCACAGAGGGCAACCCAACACCCCCCAGAAGGAGCCCATGGACGAGCAGATATGGTGCGACTAGACTCCAGCCGACAGGGACATAAGTCCGCCCAGGCCGTGCGCCCCTATGACCTGGAGCTCGCCCACCGCCACCATAGCAGGAAAGCGAGACTACCTTCCGGGCGAGCCAACCACCACCAATCACGGGGTGGAGCTATTACTCTAGCTCCAGTCAGCACCCCTGAGACAGCCGGTAGCCGCTCAACCCTCCTACAGATGTTCTGCAGTCGCTCTGGAGGTAACAAGGAGACAGCCAGTAGCCGCTCCCACCTTCGTCAGGAGATGGCCAGTAGCCGCTCTGAAGGTGCCCTAAACGAGACAGCTGGTATATAGCCGCTCCTCCGTCAGGTGCTGACTCCCGTCCACGAAACTACAACCGGGAGGGAGACCCCAGCCTGGAGGAGTATTGGAGAGGCACTGTAACTACCACCAGGCTCTTCTTACTGCAGCTGGTTCCTGAGAGGACCCACCTGACGGACCCTGATGGAGGCCGATGCTGCAGCCCACTCCTGACGGCGTCTCCAACCGCTGGAGACTGCAGCCCCAAGGACCTCCAGACTGCCCCCAGGACCCCCGGGCGGGACATCCCTTCGCCCCAATGCTGGAGATCTTTGTCCTCCATCAGGTGCCTGAGCAAGAGGTTCAGGCAGCTTTTCAGCCCCAGCCCTGAGGGCCAGACTCCCGCCCCAAGCCCTGAAAGTGTGGGACCCTTCGCCACCAGCAGCCCCGGACGAGAGATGGCGCCCCTACGCGTGATCCTGTGGCCTCTGAATATGGAGGCCCTTGGAGGAACTCAGCCCTGTCAGTAGTGAGGCTGAGTCGTCTCCACCGCCCTTGTACCGGACCACCAGTCCGTCCAGGCCCAACAGTGAGTGACAGTGAAAGCACAGTGTCCGTGACTTAGTGAAGTAAGGGTAGAACAGTGAGTGTCAGAATATGGAAAGTCAGTGCACGAAACATCAGTAATAATATAAAAAAAAAGGTGGAATAAGTAGGTAACAGTGAAACAATGAACACAGCAGGGCAGTGAAATCAGGGTCTATCTCAGTGAATGCACTACCAGATAGTGACACCGCCCCACATTAAGATCATACAGAGGCCCCAGTGCAAGAGTAATAATTAACGACCCGACCGACAAACCAGTTAACCTGCCAGCAGTGAAAATAGTGCCACAAAAATTCCATCAGTAAACAGAACCTAGACTTTCCCAAAATAATAGTGTTTAACTTCTCTGCCCTAAGTGCTATTCACCTTACCCGATCGTGTCCTAAGTAGTATTCTGTGTGATAATAACGTCCGATATCTAAGCCTTAGAATTATAATTGTCCAGCATACTTGTATCTGTGACATCTGCCCGTTCCACTGTAGAATTTAACAATACACATGTAAGGTTGTTGCCTTGAGTTTTTGTGTCCTGCCTCTCTCTTATTTGTCTAAGCTCCAGTCTAGAAAGAGAACCCAGCTACACACTAGGTGTTAGAAGGACGGGAAGCCTACCCTAAAACACCTAGCATTACAGTCCAAATAGGAAGTAGCAACCTTGCGCGGGACAAATAATCAGAAGTTGTTCATCAGTGCAGAGAAGTCATTGTCCAAGCTATCAAGCCTGGGGATGTCGTTAGGCAGTGTGTGAGATGTCGGAACATGTTACATCGTGTAGCGACGAGCGTGGAGGGTGAGTGGAGTGAGAAACCTCCCCACTCATTCAGTGTGGTCACCCACATTGGATTTAGTGAGGTTTATCATGGCGCCCCATCCCTCCCCGCTCAAATCTCCCCGCTTGTTGCGTCCGATGTGGCTGTACCCTGAGTCATGTACCCCTCCTGCTTGGCTTTCGGGGACAATGTTTCCAAGTAAATAACGAATCTAAATAAAAATAAGAATCATGAGTGAAATACTGGCTTGGCGGAGCAAGCCAGGCACCACCACCCAAGGAGAAGGGCACAGGGAGGTGATCCCGACCCCACAAGATGACGGATAGGCTCGTTTCACCTGCCGAGCCTTCCAGGCATAAACAGCATATATCCCTCGTGACCCTACGCCCCTTGTCCCTGCTGCCAGACTACCGGGCAGTGTACAGTACAGTAAAAGTACACTGCACTTCAGCGGAGGGAACACTCGCCAGAATCGGGGTGGGACTTGTATTGACAAGCTCCCAAGCACACCCTCGGACGCCAAGTCCCCTGGATCGGCCTCCTATTTAATAGAGGACTCAGGAGGAGCCTCAAGGGTTGCTATCCCCCTATGGCAGGAGGGCATGTTCCGTCGGAGCTGTGGCAAAAGCCGAGAGAGTTCATCTGACCTCTTCCTCCCCCCGTTCCTGAGACAAAACCTTCCCCGCCGGAAGGAGGGTAAGCTCTGTCGGAGCTGTGGCAAAAGCCAAGAGAGTTCGTCCGACCTCTTCCTTCCCCTAGTGCCGAGACAGGGATCCCGACCCCTACAGAAGGAGGGCACGCTCCGTTGGAGCTGTGGTAAAACCCAGGAGAGCTTCTCCGACCTCCTCCCACCTTAACGGGGGCGGGAATCTCAGGTCTTATGGCCAGAGCACAGGCCCTGCCGGATCCATGGCTGTGACCGGGAGAACCCAAAGGGCACTATCCCCCAGCCGCCTGGGTTGGCAGTGTCCCGGAGAGTCGCCTCTGACTCCTCTCGCTCTCTGGCCTCCTCTAGGAGCCCAGGCAGTGCCCAACAGGGCTGTCTGACAGAGGGAGAGTCCCCTGGACCTTCCCCTGCATACCCCGGACCAGAGTTTCAGTGGGGTCCTATGGGCCCGCCGAACAGGAGGATCGGCCCTCAGCTGCCCTCCGTCCACCAGTCCCCAGGCTCCTGTAGAGGGGAACGCCACTAGCACCACCCACCACCTCTGTGGCAGAGCAAGGCGCCCTTCTCCCCACCTCTCTACCCGAGAACGTGGGAATTTCTCCCCTACAGGCTCCTCACCTGAGACCAGACTGGATGAGACGTCCCCGAGGCCAGGTGTCCTGCCCTTGCAGCCCCGTCCTCCCCAGGTGCTGACAGACTCCTCCAGGACGAGAGGCCGCAGTCCAATCCTGACGGCCTCCTCCTGCAGACGAGACCACAGTTCCCAGAGTCAGCAGGCCTCCCCCGATGCCTGCTGCTGCAGCTGGACCTCCCCCGGTGCAGGCAGCCACAGTTCCTCCCTGATGGCCGCCCCTGCCAGATGAGACTGCGCCTCAGCCAGGGTGCCATCCTCCCCACAGCCGACCCTAGGCCTGGGCCTCCCCAGGTCCGCCCCCAGTACCCCAACGACGACTAAGGGCCAGCGCCGTGTGGCGGTCCTCCTGGGCCTCTTCGGCCTTAGTCCAGAGAGCCCCGCATCACCCAGGGCCTCTACAGAAAGAAGGCTGCCCACCACACCACCCACCAACTATTACGGGACTCGTGGCGACCCCACAGGCGACCTACCCCTGGAGTACACTCCAGACGGCCCGCCCCCAACGCCCGGCTGCCGCCTGCGGTTCCTGGCGCAGGGCCTCCTCCCGCCCGCGACCCGAGCACTCCCCTCCGCCTGTTCCGTGAGTAAAAGACTCTGAGGTTGTTTGTCCGCTAGTGTCTGGGAAGCCCCAACCCCAGTGGACCCGCCCCCTCACCCCAGTGTCTCCCCCCCCCCAGTGTTACCTCCCCGTGTGGGATAGCGAACTCTCCACCAATAAACTCACGCGCGGAGTGTGTGGTGCTAGGCCACGGGCCGCCCTCAAGTGTGACTATCCCCCCTCCCCCCAGTGTTACATACAGACAGACTGCAGCCCCCCCTTTTGCTTTGGCCATATGAAGTGAAAAGAATGTGTATTATGTGATATAGGAGGTGTACTCCCAATTCCCTGTCTCGTAAGGAAGTCTGAATCACCACTCCCCCCCTCCTTCCCCCCCCCTCTGCCCCCACATGCGGATAGATTGCGAATGCTATATTCTCTCGTCCTATATAACGCACCATAAGGCTAGCGAGGGTATCATCTGTGTCACGCGAATGCATATAACTAGCATAGGACTAGCATAGGACGCCGTTTATGTTACGCGAATATACAGTATATATATATATATATATATATATATATATATATATATATATATATATATATATATATATATATATATATATATATATATCATCTAATCCTACGTTGCCCCATGAGGAGCGTTGGAGCCCGGGGCTAGGCAAGTTGGTCCTGGCATTTAAGATGAGAGTGACCAGCCTCACTCTTCCCTGAGTGGCAATACGTGAGCAATAAACCTCAACCATCCCTTGGATATAAACTTTCACCGGCTCAATCCGATTGGAGCACCGTTATTACCCACTTAACCACCAGGCGCCAAAATTTGGTTATACTGTATGGTTACCACCCAGCATAGTAAATGGTTTCCTGGTGTACAGGAAACCATTTGGCTTGTCACTCAGTGTAGAGTCACCCATAGGCAGAAGGAAGAGGAAAGAATGGAGAAAAGAAAGACAGAAGAGGGAGTGTAAAGTCACCCATAGGCAGAAGGAAGAGGAAAGAATGAAGGAAAGAAAGACACAAGAGGGAGTGTAAAGTCACCCGCGGGCAGAAGAAAGAGGAAAGAAAGACACAAGAGGATGGATGGAAAGAAGGATGTAGGACAGGAAAGTGCAGACACCCGAGAGCAGCACTACATCAAGTGAGTGGATGGTGAGTACCCCCACCTACCACACTTATATATATATATATATATATATATATATATATATATATATATATATATATATATATATATATATATATATATATATATATATAAATATAAGGACTTGAGTATACAGTATACTGTCGTCTGTCACGCGTTTGGATATATTGAGATATACTTGACTGTCTTTGTTATATATCTGAGGCCAAGCGCACCTGGTGTATTGTGTGAACCATATGTATGACACTGCGTTGAAATTATCATATGTAAGGAAAGGTAGAATACTGTGTAAAGGTCAAACTTGCTGAACTAGGTGGAGATATTTATGGCCTTCTGAGATTATCTGGTTCTTATATGTCCTATAGTTCTGATCGCGGGTGTGTAGCCTATGTAGTTGTCTGCTGTTAATATATAAGTGTGCCTTTGACCTGTTGTGTTTGGACTTTCCTTCCTTGCCTGTGACAGACCCGATCGAGAACAAAGAACCCAAGGTCGCACCGTACCTGAACCCGAGAAGTCGGAACTCAGAATACGCTGCATAACAGCGAGCTTTGTTGATTGATTGATTTATTGACTTTACTTTTTTAGAAGAATATAAAGTACATCATGATAGGTGCAAAATATTTACCGTAGATACCATAGATGTTGTTCCAGAAGAGGCTCATGCCTGTGATTCCAGGTCTCCTGCATCGTCCTCACCGAGACAAGTACAGTATGTCTAGGGTGGTAGCCACGTCTGGTGGATATTTATCCTTAATAGTTAAATTTCTGACTCCAGTTTCTCCAAAATTTGTCAGGGCACGCCTCATACTTTTTCACCACGTCAGAGTTTAATACCCAATCGCAAGGTCATTCCAGTTGTTCAACCAGCAGATGTGGAAATGAATACTTCCTTAAGTCATGTCTCTGCCAGCTGTAAAACTTCTTGCTGTTCCAGTTACAAAGCTTCTTTCTGTTCCAGTTGTAAAGTTTTCTGCTGTTTCCCCTGGTGATGCTCTCCTCCCTCCTTCAAAAGAGCCCCTCGCTGCAGTCCCCCCCCCCCACTATTTCTTTTTAATGCAAAGAAGAAGGAACCACAGGCCAGAAGCTTGCAAATTCTTCCCTCCAAGGAAAAACAAAAACAAGATAACAGAGCCAAATTCAAGATCCGTTCATTTCGAGATGCCTGGACACACTCGTTTGAAAGGCTGGAGATCATAGGCAATAGGAAATACAGACAAGGGAAGACAGCTCCAGAGTTGACTTGTTGCATATATGGAGTGGGATTAATGGTTAATTCTTGCATTAGAGAGTTGGACAGAAAAGGGATGAGAATTTGCTGCTAGACGGGTGCTATGCGCCCGCCATAGTGGTGGAGGGATGCAAGCAGTCAGTTCAGAGGAACATTGGCCATTGAAGTAGCGATAGAAAAGAGATAAAGAAGTAACAGTGTGGCAAAGAGACAGAGGTTGAAGGGAGTCAGTAAGAGGAGGAGAGTTAATGAGATGAAAAGTGTTTGACTCTACCTTTTTGAGAAGAGCTGTATGTGTGGAGCCTTCCCACAAATGAGGGTTACACTCTACACAGGGGCGAATAAAACCCGTGCATAGAGTCAACAACTGTGCAAGGGTAAAGAAAGCACGGAGTCATCTTAGTACACCCAGTCTCTTGGAAGCTGATTTCACAAGAGAGGTAATATGTTCATTCCAAGATAAATTCCGAAAGAATGAAACCCCAAGTATGTTTAAAGATGATGCAGGATTGAAGTGGATATTGTTAAAAATTAGAGAGTACTCCTGTGGAAGATTCTGTTGGGTTGATAGATGTAAGAACTGAGTTTTTGATGCAATAAAAACAAGATTATTTTTACCGCAATCCGAGATATGAACCAAGTCGACATTAGGTGTGTCATAGCCTCATCCCTTGATTGTTGGAGTAACTGCTGAGATTGACGCTGCGGGAAGCAAATGGAAAGGTGAAGGGTGGAGTCATCATGAGTGGATAGGGTTAGATGTACAGCTTAGAAGGTCATTAATGAATATAAGGACGAGAGCTGGTGATAATATAGAGCCCTGAGGAACACCGCTGTTGATAACTCTAGGAGAAGAACGGCGGTCGTCTACAACTGCAGCTATAGATCGACCAGAAAGGAAGCTAGAGGTGAATGCACAGAAAAAAGGATAGAAACAGTAAGAGGGCAGTTTAGAAATTAAAGATTTATGCCAGACTCGATCAAAAGCCCTTGAAATGTCAAATGCAATGGCAAAGCTTTCGCCAAAGTCCTGAAGAAGGATGACTAGGAGTCTGAAAGGTAGATGATATCACCAGTGGAGCGTCCCTGGCGGAACCCATACTGGCGATCAAAAAGAAGGTTGTGATTGGGAAGACGCTTTAAAGTTTTTAATTGAGAACAGACTCGAAAACTTTTGAAACACAGGATGTCAAAGCAGTTGGGCGATAGTTAGAGGGATGGGAATGGTCACCCTTCTTTGGGGCAGGCTGAATGAGAGCAAACTTCTAGCAAGAAGGAAAGGTGCAAGTTGATAGACAAAGGCGGAAGAGTTTATCCAGGCAGGGTGTATGCACAGAAGCACAGTTCTTGGGGACAATAAGAGGGACCCCATCAGACCCATATGCCTTGTTAGTTTTGAGGCCAATGATGGCAGAAAATACATAGTACATAATACATAATCTTGAAGGACTGTATCATGTCTTCGTGATCTTCTCTAAGACAGTGTTGGTAGGATCCCCTCTCCCCCCCCCCTTCATATAGCAACCCCTTTATTAGTGACACCAGTTTGGTAACTCTTCTCTGAACATTCTGTATGGCTTCTGTATCCTTGACCAAATGTGGGCACCATATATGGCTGGCATATTTTAGATGAGGCCTTTGAGTTTTTCCAGGTCGAAATGGACAAAGGTTCGCCTGATAAGGTCAACGATTTTATTTGCCTTGTTAATTTTGTCCGACATATTTTCAGGAAATGCCAGCCTGTCATTTATTATCACTCCTATGTTCTTTTCCACGGCTGTCCTGTCTATTTACCCTTGTCATGAACATCAGATCTCCCAGTCTTCATGTATTTGCTTTTCTGTGGATGAAAGTGCAACAGCCATTTTTCATTCCATCCCTTGATTTCGTTTAGGTCCTCTTGCAGATATAACAATCCTTGTTTTCAGTTTTCCTGAGGAATTTGGGGTCATCGGCGTACAGATATATCTCGCTGTCGTTTTTCACCGTCTGGCATATCTTTTACGAAAAGGACAAAAAGAAGAGGTTCAAGTACGGATTCCCGAGGAACCCCACTTGTGACATTCTTCCATTCAGATGAGCTTCCATTCTCAATGATTTGTTGTCTTCTTCCAGCCAAGAAGCTCCATATCTATTCAAGTTACTTTCCTTCAGTTCTGAAGCTGACCACCTTTTCAAGAAGTTGTTTATGTGGAATTTGACCAAAGGCCTTGATGAATTCACACTACATCCACATCCACACCAGTGTCTATAGCATTAGTTCATCTGTTCAGTACATTAATCAGCTGAAGTACTGGTGACCAGCCTTGTATAAATCCAAATTGCTTTTTAATGAACTGGTGGTATTGTTTCATGTGATGTAGTATTTCTTCTCAGAGCAGTGATCCCATTACCATGCAGCTAACGCTAGTAAGGCTAATTGGTCTGAAGTTTCCTGGCTCCCTCTTGTCACCCTTCTTGTGCATGGCTGTGACATGTGTTATGCGCCAGTCATCTGGTACGAGTATTTGTCCCTCACTAAACGAACTTTCGAAGAGCATCTTCGAGGGTTCTAGTAGCTCCTCCATCACTTCTATAATATTCACGGGTGCATCTCCTCTGGTCCAGTGGATGTATTTCTTTTGTATGGTTATTTCAATTTGGCACAGTGCTGGTACGTCCTTAGTGTTTGCCTTCGGTACCTCCCCATCAGATTCCCTGACAAACAGTTATGAGAAATACTCAGAGGGAACTTCATCCTTTTCTTCGTCTGTTTCAGCCTTGGCACATCTCTTCTTTTATTTCCATTCAGGCCACCCGTTCTTGATTTTCAACCTGTAAAATACCATCAGATGGCACATAACTCCCACAGGGATGATCTACTAAGGTTTAACAAAATTACTTGCAGTAGGGTCCACTCTATTTTCAGTTGGGTCCTTAGTATTTATACTGCCCATCCCTTCTTTCCTTTATCGTTCTCAGACTCTGGGAAGTTAACAGTAGAGCTGATAATACCAGCGATAAGAGGGAAAAATAATATTTAAGAGTTAGGCACTTCCTTTGAACTAGTCGTAACAACAGTCTTATCAAATTTCGAGGAGATAGGAGTGGGAACTGGATTCACATCACCTGAATGTACAGTTTTAATGCTCTCCATATACACATATCATGTATGAGAAATCTGATGTAAATAGCAGAGCCTTAATTTATGTCTTCAAGAGCCAACAAAAATATGGTGCATAGGAAAGTTAAAAATATGGTAGATGGAAGAGACGGGTCAGAATTATGTGGAAGGGTGGACCAGGCCACTGGTAACAGAAAGAGGATTTACGACTGAAAAAGTGAACCATACAGGAACAAAACAGTTTGTAGATGTTTCTATCGTGACCATTTCTCATGAGGTAGCAGAGCACCACAGAAAGTGATGATAAGGTTCGGTGGACCCTGCTCATTAATGCAACACTGATGAAATGCTTGTCCTAATGTGAAAGGACATTGGATGCTGAGGTGTGTGATTTTGCTCAACAGATCTAGAATGTAAACAAGAGGAAATTTATTGCTCACTATAATGGAATCACTGAAAATGAAAGCTGAGTTAAATGAGAGGAGAAGTGATCGGCCCGTCGTCATCATCATCGTCAGTATGCATGTGGGTGACAGCATTAAATGAACTGGCACACACAATGTGCTTACAGACCTCAACGTGTATAAATACATCTGCAGTGCATAATTTTGCATAATAAAGGTGATGATTATGATATTAATGTTTTTTGTTTACATACTTTTACCTCTTCGCTTCGACAACGTGTTTTTCATATTATTCTTGTTGCTGTTAAAAACGATATTATATTTAAGTTAGGAATGATAATGAGTAGTGAAGGGGTTACTAAAGCTATATTTAACCACTCCACTTCAAAAAGTCTTTCCCATCTGTGGACTGCCATTATGTTACTCCTGCAGTGCATGTGGTTTTTGAAATACCCACCCCAGGAGGAGACCCCGGGGAGGGCGAGACACCCACCCCGGAAGGAGGCCACGGGGAGGCGTGCAAGAGCCCGAGCCACACAGGCCCACGTTCCCCGCTACCATATGCCCCTTTTCCACCCATTGGAACCAGCAGGGAGTTCATCGCCCTGCTGCACTACACTCCAGCCGGGACGACACTATAGTAGCCGCAGCGAGAAATGAACGCTGTGGTGGGGCAGGCGGGATGACCTGGGATTCCCCCACTGTTGCCATATCCACATGTCACCGACCATAGAGGTAGGATGTCACCGACCATCGGCCACCGCTGCAGCCCCGCTCCATGATCCTTACCCTGTGTCTCTGGCTTTCTCTTTCTCTCTCGGTTTCTATATAAACTGGTGTATTTCCGAAACTAATTATGAAACTATTATGACTTTTGTTCCACACCACCACTGAGGTAAAAATCAAGGAGAGTTTTCTGTATAAAGGTTTCCCCCCCCCTCCTAAATGTGGCATATGAGCGGGGGAGTGCGGCCTTGCCGATACCTCCGCCTGACCTATAATTATACACTCGCCAGAACTGACCTGCCCTCAGACAAGGGGGGGGGAAACCTTTATACAGAAAACTCTCCTTTATTTTTACCTCAGTGGTGGTGTGGAACAAAAGTCATAATAATTTCATAATTAGTTTCGGAAATACACCAGTTTATATAGAAACCGAGAGAGAAAGAGAAAGCCAGAGACACAGGGTAAGGATTATGGAGCGGGGCTGCAGTGGTGGCCGATGGTCGGTGACATCCTACCTCTATGGTCGGTGACATGTGGATATGGCAACAGTGGGGGAATCCCCGGTCATCCCGCCTGCCCCACCACAGCGTTCATTTCTCGCTGCGGCTACTATAGTCAGAATCGGGGTGGGACTTGTCACTGTACAGTCCCTATAGTAGGCCCTTAGTAACGTCCACCGGACTTACCAGCAGAGAAACGTCAGCTGGACTTCCTGCACCTACAGACCCCACAGGGAGCAGTGCAGCAGCAACGTCCACCGGACTTGCTGTAGAAGGAGCGTCCACCGGATCTCCTTCATCTGCCATCCACCACCGGGAGCAGGGACACGGTAACGTCCACTGGACTTATCGTCAAAGGAACGTCCACCGGACTTCTCTAACCTGTCGTCCCAGGGAAGGGAGCAGAGCTGCTGTAGTGTCCACCGGACCTGCCATAGAGGGGACTTCCACCAGATTCCCCTCGACTGCATTCCTCCCCCGGCAGCAGGACCTCGGTAACGTCCACCGGGCTTGCCGCAGGCGGAACGTCCACCGGACTTCCTCTACCTGCCACCCCTGGGATGAGTGGAGCCTCGGTAACGTCCACCGGACTTGCCAGGTGGAAGGAACGTCCGCCGAACTTCCTTCCTCCACTACCCCAGACTGGAGCCTCGGTAACGTCCACCGGACTTGCCAGACAGAAGTGACGTCCACCGGACTTCCTTCGTCCACTGCCCACGGTAACGTCCACTGGACTTGCCAGGTGGAAGGAACGTCCACCGGACTTCCTTTGTCCTCTGCCTCGAGTGGAGTTACGGTAACGTCCACCAGAGTTGCCGAGTAGAGGGAACGACCACTGGTCTTCCCCCCTCCACTACACTGGAGGCTCCCACCGAGGACAGCGTCCCTGGCTCGGCCCGCCCCTCCAGAGGCCGAGCGGGACGCCCCTCGCACTCCCCCCGCACCACTAAGGGTGGAGACTGCTCCCCAACAGAGTTCCTGGTGGAGAACATCTGGAATGGCTCCGTCATGAGCCTGGGTATCCACTCACTGCAGCCGGCCCCTCGACGTCACCAGCCGCTATCGGACTCCCCAAGTGTGAGCGACTGCAGGCAGTCCATGACGGCCTCCCCACCCCGGCGAGACCACAGCCCCCAGCCTTCGAGGGACGCCCCAATGACACCAGGCCAGGACCAGCCCGGACCCTCCAGCATGACTCCCACCACCTCCAAGGGCGGGCGCCTGTTAGCCCTGTTTGGCCCCAGTCCCGAGGGCCACCACAAACTTCAGGGCTCCGCCAGAAGGGGGCCACCCAAGACGCCGCCCCCCAGCCCACACCGGACGCCCCACCACGCAGCCCGAGACTTGCGCCTCTCCCGAGAGCGCACCCCAGACGGCACCCCCTCCTACACCTGGCCGCCACCTACACCGACCTGACATCTTGTCTGCTGTATATCCTTATGTGTCAATAGTGATTTGTACTGTGTCATATGTACTGTGTAAAGCGTTGTATATCTTTTGTATGGTAATATATGTGTAAGACTGATTAGCCTGTTTGAACCCTGTTCCTTTGTCGTATGCTCTTGACCCGGTCCTGAACAAAAGAACCCAAGTCCGTGCCCGTGTTCTGAGTACAAGAAGTTGGGCTCAGAACACGCTGCATAACAGTTTTGGATCTATCTCTTCTTCGCACTCTGCCTCTGAATTGTTATTTTCTGCACCACCTTAATATTTTCATCCGCACATAATTATATATAAATGTATAATATATGTATAATGCATACATACATATATATATATATATATATATATATATATATATATATATATATATATATATATATATATTTTATGTATATATATACAGAGAGAGAGAGAGAGAGAGAGAGAGAGAAGGGCAGGGGTACATTTGGCAAGGAAGGCGGGGGGTGGGGGAACTGGGGAGGAAGAGTGTTGCTGTTGTGGTTGCCTTGTTTCACGTTGACGCAAGCAGGTAAGGTGAAGGAGAGAAGGAGAGGAAGGAAAAGGGAAGGGGAAGCAATGAGGGAAGTTAGTTGAAGGGACTAGGATGAAGGGAGGAAACATGGGAAATACGTAGTGGAGAGGTTTAAGAGTGACAGGAAGAAGAAGAATGAGATGTTGGTAGGGAGAGAGGGAGGCAGGGATGTAGAGACAGGGTAGGTAGGAGGTGGTGAGGCAAGAAGGGAGGAAGAGGAAAGGGTGACGCAGGAAGAGGGAGAGGGGAAGGAGGGGGCAGTTAGGGAGAGAGGGGGGAGAGAAGGGCGGGTAAGGAGAGAGACAGAGTGGGAGGGAGGGAGTAAGTCGGGCAGGGAGAGGGTGCCCAGTATGGCAGTTCAGTGACTATAGTGTGTGATCTTCAGCTGTCTCACATACAGCTCACTCTGCCTCACCTCACGCAGCCAGGTCAGTACCAGAACCATATATTTTTTTATCGTGTTTCATAATGGAGCAAATATACCCACACACCACTGTGAACTCAAGACAGATTTACAATTGTTATATAGTTATGTTACAAGGAATTTGTGTAAACAGGGATTTCACGAAATCCCTAGGGAAATCGTGAATTGAGTTTAAACTGAAACGGGTTATTGTGGGTTAGGTTAGTTTAGGCTGTGGTTAAGTTAGGCAGGAAAATCTAAGTTAAGTTCAGGCTAAGTTAAGCTAGGTTTGGTAGGTTAGTTCAGGTTAGGGTAATATATACAGTATGAATGGTAATTTATGCTAAACATTCATATAAATTAATCTAACCTAACCTAACCTAATCTAACTAAATTAGCCTAACTTAACTAAAACTTAACCTAGATTATCTTAGCCTAACCTAACCACAGCCTAAATTAAACTAACCCACATTAACCCATCTCAGTTAAAACTCATTTCATGAATTCCCAAGGGATTTCGTGAAATCCCTGTTCACACAAATTCCCTGTAACATAAACACCACTGAGAACTCAAGACAAATTTACCATTATACAGTGTGACCCAGAAAAACCTCCCACATTTCAAAGGTAAATGAAAAAAAAAAAATGGTTAAAGATAATCAAAATATTATTTGCACACATGAAACTTCATTCAATACAGTTTTTATTCATCATGTTTTAAAGATGACATCCTACAAATGGTGGCCGTCATTGTCTATACCCGCTTGGAGGCTATTTCTGAAGGCTGCCATGGCTCGACGGGTCATGTCGGGTGGAACAGCGGCTATCTCCTGCTGAATAGCAACCTTAGGAGTTTGGGGTCGATGAGTATACACTCGTAATTTAAGGTAGCCCCACAGAAAAAAATCACAAGGGGCGAGGTCAGGGGAACGAGCCGGCCACCCAGGATCGCCACGCAACGAGATCACCCGATCCGGAAACATTTCCCTCAGCATTTGCAATGATCTTCGAGCTGTGTGTGCCGTAGCTCCATCTTGCTGAAACCACACATAGAGTTCTTCAAGCTCAAGGTGTTCTTGAAGGCCTTAAGGTTGCTATTCAGCAGGAGATAGCCGCTGTTCCACCTGACATGACCCGTCGAGACAAGGCAGCCTTCAGAAATCGCCTCCAAGCGTACACGCGGAAAAGTAAGAATACTTTTTTCTTTTGTGGGGGAGGGATTACATTGTACATGAATTTGAAAGAAAAAAAAAATATTGTCGAAAGTAGGTTTGTGCTTAGTCAGCCTTTAAACCGCTTCCTCAAAAGCTTCACTACAATAATCTCTTATTTTAGTTAATTCTTGTTACCTTTCTGGGATTTCACTCAATGAAAGACCTCATACAGTGAAGGGGTTAGTCGGTACGATATCTCTTGTTAACCCTTCGACAACGGAAGATCTCTCCATAAGCTGAATAAAATCGTCTGGGTGCAGCAACAGCAAACCAAGATGTCGCCGACCTGAAGGGGTTAAAGGACGTCAATAGGATGATGACCATGTTATTCATTTTTACCGGGATTATTATGATTATGGTCTTACACACACACACACACACACACACACACACACACACACACACACACACACACACACACACTCATTGTAAGTGTATCCTGTCATGGGAAATAACGACTTTTCCTCACAAAAGAGCACATTTTTAAAATGTAAGAAAAATGTGGAGTCAAGACGGAGACTTTTCCAGACTGAGGAATTAGAACCTTGATTAACGCCTTCAGTACGAGTGGTCTTTAATGAACTAATAAAAAACTTTGAGGTAGTAAAAATCAAACAGAAAAATCGTCCTCGGTCTGAACTAGTTGAAACTGAAAGTTGTATTGTTAGATGTGATGAGACTGCATCCCACGTTACAGAGAGTAGTCAACACTGATGAAGAAGTGTTGAACATGTGCTACCCCTATGTTTTAGAAATGATCGTGAATAATCTGGTGCATCTCCACACCTTCACGTCCTCAGTTTTGAATCTACGGCCTTTCGGTTTGTAAAGGTGTAAACAGGTCCTTAATATCTGATGGTCATTTATGGAGCGCCTATGATTAACCACTTGATATTCAACGACTCTTTTGTTGTTATTAATCTTGCTATCTTCTGACGATTTTATTCCCCCCCCCCTCTCTCTCTCATGGTTTACTGCCACTCCTAATGCCTGATTCCAACATTTCAAAGGTTATCTGTCCTCTTAGGTGGTGGTGGTGGAGAGAGAGAGAGAGAGAGAGAGAGAGAGAGAGAGAGAGAGAGAGAGAGAGAGGTGAGGAAAAAAGGAAGGAAGGAAGGAAGGGAGGAGGGGAGGGAGGAAGGAGAGGAAGGGAAGAGGAGATAATTGAAGAAAGAAGACGGAAGAAGGAAGGGAGCAAGGTGAGGGAAGGAAAATGAGAAGCCTGTAAGGAAGAAAGCAAGGGAAAGAGGAAGGAGAGGAAAGGACAGAGACGCGAGGAAAAAACGGCTGATGGGAAGGAGGGAGAGAGGAAGAAAAGGGAAGGGAAAAGGACAGATAAGCGGAGGAGAGGTATAGGTCGGGGGAGGAAGGATGGGAGGGAAGTAATGAAAATGGAGAGAGATAGGAAAAGAGAGAGAGGTGGTCAAAGAAGGAGAAACGTAGGGAAGAGAAAGAAATAAGTGAGTAAAGGAGAAAATGGGGAAAATGGGAGATAAGTAAGGACAGGAAGAGGGAGAGAAGAAAGTGTGAAGGAAAGGAGGGAGGGGAGGGAAGGGCAGAAGAGAGTGTGATGGAAGGAAAGAACGGGATGAAAACGAGGGAGAAGTGAGGAAACCAGAGAGAGAGGAAAGTGGGATTCAGGAAAGGAAGGAAGGGAAGAAGGAAAGAAGAAAGGAAGAATAAAGGGGATGGACGAAGAAAAGGAAGAAGGAAGGAAAGGAGGGAGGGAGGGACGGACGGACGGACGGAGGAAGGAAGGAAGGAGGGAGGGAAGGAAGGAAGGAGACGGGGAAGAAAGGAAGGTAAGAAGGAAAAGAAGGGAAGAAGGAAAGGAAGGGAATGGAAAGGAAATGAGGCAGGGAGTGGAGAAGTTTGGCTGAAGTGTGGGATGAAAAATGAGAGACGAGGAAAAATGGAGGGGGGGGGGGAGAAGGGAGATTAGGGGAGAGGAGAGGGGTGAGAAGAAGGAGGAAGATAATATTCGAGGGGAATGAAGAAAGAAAGTGGGAGAGGGGGTGAAACCGCGAAAAGGGAAGGAAGTGGTGGGAGGCACGAAGAGGGGAGAGGTACATAAGGAAAAAAGTATACGGGACTGTTGTGGTGTTTGTGGTGTGAGCATTTATTACCCTCAGTACTGTGGTAAGTAGAGTTTAAAGTCACAGTGGGAGGCTCATTGTGTAGGACATTGCGACATTAAGAGTTTCTGTAAGTTGTCGTTTATCTAACTGAATGGCCTGTATTAACCTCTAAATAGTGGTCAGATTATAATGTTACTGAAGCATTCCTTTCGTACTGATAAAGACCCAGAGTTCAGTCCTGTGCACGAGCAACTTCTGACCTCAAGTGTACATACTGATCTGGCGTTCTTGCTAGGTGTGCACCTTTTGCCCGCTGTGTGCTGTGTCTCCTGTACTAAGTCTTCCTAATATTCAGCAACTTCTGCATCACACTCGAGGCTTATTCGTTACTGCCATCCCTGACGCATCATACCAGTCATGTACCGTATGGGTAGAGAATGAATTCAAGTCTCTCTCAGATTAGGAAGACAGCCAGCATCGGGCAGTAAGACGTATAAGTGTTGGAATATTTGCCAAACTGTTGCCCCTGGCTGCACACCTTGCTGCTGTCTTACGTGATGTGGTGTGCGTTCTGCGACTCCTGTGCTCACTGCTGCCCTTACATTACTGAATAGAACGACTACTTTGGGTCGTATCCCAGGGAAGATTAGGATTTAAAAAGTATTAATTGTCTGCTTTAATGGCCTTCGTGTTGACAATAGGCATAAATTTAAGCTTTCTTCCACTTCCACTCTCTCTGCTCTAACGTCACCCTCTTACCCCCCCCCCCCCCCCAATATCACCATCATTGCATCATTAGGTAATGGGTAAACTCGACTCCACCCAGATCGATGTTGTTGCCCCGATGTGGTTATGACGATGAGTGTTATGCTTTGTCTCCTTTAATCTGGTCTAAAATCCTCATATTTCCGGTCTTTTCTTTGTTAATTTATTCTGGCTGCTTCCAGACTATATTTCTCAACTTATGGAAGGCCTCTCGGATTCAGCAGTTAATGAAGGCTGTATATAGTTTCTCCATTTCTAAAAGTCTCTCCTAAGATTAATAAAATCGAATGAAGGTAGAAAGAAAAACTAATGTAATACGTCACCAGATTCTAGGGGTTAAGCTCTGGCATGTTATGATGTATGAAAGGCTCTGGAAATAACTGTGTCACCGCGTCTGCATGTTATTTCGCATTTCGAAAAAGGTGCACTGCAGAACTGATTTTGCCTCGCAAAGTGAATGTTAGCCAGAATTTACCCTTTCTTGCGTCGCTTACGATTTGGGAAGGAGTGTTCGTAGTGAAAGCGGTGCATAGGAAAGTTTGTGTTGTATTGATTGTGTTTGTGCGTGTCATAGTCTGGATATGCCGTCGGTATGAATAAGCAGATTTCATATATACAGTATGTTGCATATGAAAGAACACACTTTACACGTATCGTAGAGCTCCGAAAATTTATCGTTGTCTTGATGTATATTTACGGGGATGTGTCAAGGGGCACAACCATGAAGGACAGTCGTAATGGTACAGAAGTATGTGGTAGCTGCAATAAGTTATTATCTTTCTCGATTTTGCAAGGCAGAGTTATTAAATATTCCCGCACGAAGTCTTCACCCCAACAAGGAAGAAGCCAAGGTGTCTGTATAACAACTTATAATCTATAAGCACATCTAAGAGTGACGGGGTGTAAGAGGCGTGTCATCACAAACAATTTGGATAACAACGTGGCACCACCGCAGTTCAGACACCCTATGTGGACAGTGGGAAACATTTATCTGTTTTTCCCTCTTGTCCCCGCAAACCAATTATTGCACATATTCATCTGGGAAGACTGTGACTGAGGGGAAAATTAACTGACTCTCTTAATGAGCCTCGTATAGACCATAAACAAAAACTCAAACCTTGTTCTTGTATGAGTAGGTTCGTATTGTAAGTGGCTCTGGGGATTTCGTCAAACATCTTCCACAATGACTTATTCTAGACACAACACTTGAGTATTCTTTTGTATGTTACGTAAGCGAACTTCGTCGATTTAAACGCGATTTATACGGAAAACAAGAAATTTAAAGCGTAATTTGCAAAATACGAGTAAATCATTCAGGCGAAGTTGCTACGAAGTTTCAGCTGCAGTAAGATGAGGGACATGTGGTGTTGTGAGGGACAGGCCACACCCTGAATAACATTTGAGGTGGCGGTGCCTGAGAGGTAGTTTCATTAGGAGTTACCCCACCCACCCCCTTCCTCAAAAGACTGCTGGTTGGCAGGAGTGGTGTGTGGTAAGTGGTGAGCTGTGCCAGATGTGTGTGTGTGTGTGTGTGTGTGTGTGTGTGTGAGAGAGAGAGAGAGAGAGAGAGAGAGAGAGAGAGAGAGAGAGAGAGAGAGAGAGAGAGAGAGAGAGAGATGGAACTGTTTGAAAATATATGAAAAGTAAAAGTAAAAGGTATTTCCTGTCGGGAGGGGATGATGTAGGAAGAAAGGAGGAAGGTAGGAGGAGAGGAATGTAGGGAAGAAGGAAGGTAATGGAGGGAGGAAAAGAGGAGTGTAGGGAGGAAGCAAGGTGATAGAGGGAGGAGGAGAGGAATGTTGGGAGGAAGGAAGGTGATGGATGAAGGAGGAGAGGAATGTAAGAAGGAAGGAAGGTGATAGACGGAGAAGGAGAGGAATGTTGGGAGGAAGGAGGGTGATTGAGCGAGGGAGGGAGGGCGGGAGAGAAAAAGTGATTAAGGAGGAAAACGACCGCTAAGAATATGAATTCGAGAGAGAGAGAGAGAGAGAGAGAGAGAGAGAGAGAGAGAGAGAGAGAGAGAGAGAGGAATGATAAAGTGTCACAGAGGGGGAGGGACGAATGGGATGGGGGCTGGGAGAGAGCCAAGTTGTCATACTGAAGAACATAACTCCGTCACAACAACATTAACTTAAGATAATAAAAGTAACAACACAATAATCATCCGCAGAAATAAGAATAGTCAAAGAACAGTAATCACCTTCATCATCCCTAAGATAATGACGATAATGTGTAACAACGAAGATGTTTGAATGCTGGAGTAAAACATGGGTCTGACTGATATCGTCATAAATGTTCAGTATTTATATGGATGGGCTTATGATGGAGGAATTTAGGAGTCGAAACTGAAACTGATGACAACTGATGGGTGATGTAATATCTGATTTATGCAGATGCTGTTTTGCTTGCTGATAGAGAAAGGGGTTTTTGCAGACTGGTCCAGAGTTTTGTGAACGTGAGGGACATGGTCTGAAAGTACGGTTAATAAGAGTAAAATGATACTCGCTGCAGAGGTGACTCTCAGTGTGATGTGATGGTGAATGAAATGGTCTTATGTAATACTTTTACACAGATGCTTTGTTACGTGTGTGTTACGTTTACACAGAAGCCAAAGGTAAATGTTATATAGAGGCATTGTTATGTTACTGTTATATGGAGGCTAAATACTTTACTGTTATAGGCTACTGAAACTTTGTTACACCAGTAGTGTGCTGTACCACCACCTGTGATGATAGGTGCTCAGCCAACGACTAACCACAGGATATTCTCCTAGAGCAGAGGTCGGTAACCTGCGGCTTTATTTAGGACACTTTCCCTACGGCTCCATGAGCTTCCTAAATAATGATTTATTCTGTCAGAACGAAGGCATCATATAACACATACAAGGCAACATTAGATCTTTAATTCAACTTTGAAAAGATCTATAGGAATCAATCGTTATGATGTCTAGAAATGCAAGCTATATCTTTAATTATTTAGAAGTACCGCAGATTTCGGTCTATGAGACAATTTTTTTTTTTTTAATTGCGGCTCCGAGAGTACTACATTTTTATGAAACTTTAAAATAAACGGCTCTTCAAGCTTTATGGGTTGCAGACCTCTGTCCTAGAGTACTCGGCAGGCCCTGTATTCCAATGGTCCTCAGCCTATTCACGTGAGTGAGACACCTTTGATAGTCAAATGTGTGATGAAAGCCCGAAGGGTCTTAGGGTACTAACTGTCACCCCAAAATAACAAGTTATTAGCGATGGACATAAGGCGAAAAATAATCAAACAAGGCATCTGAAAAAAGAAAAAGAAAGGCTTCTTATATATATATATATATATATATATATATATATATATATATATATATATATATATATATATATATATATATATATCGGACAAAAAGGAATTATATGATTAACCTCGCCCCAAGGGGGGGGGGTATATGGTCCATATCATAGGCTGAGAATGGTGGCTGTTTTATGTACTGAAGTTTATTATAAAAGGCTATCTCTGCAGCGAGCGTGTGACTTAAGGCCGCCATATTGAAACACCCTCACTCGTCGCTTCCACCATGGTAACGCGCTTTTCTTAGCTTGCTGTCCGTTTCCCTGCTGCTTATAATTATATAAATAAAAAATAAATAAATATATATATATTATTTTTCTGCCTAACTCTACGATTTAGATGATACATTCGGCCGAGAGTATGAATAAAACAGCGTCATAGGTTGCTGCAGTGCAGAACATGCTTTTTTTTTTCTCTCTTTATATCAGCTTTAACCTAACGTGTTTATGGTAGTAAAGATAAAACTGAAGTCGATGGAAGGAGCACATATATGAAAGTAATATATTTCGCCATCATAAAGTATGCAAACACATTATAACAGTAATATATTATTATAATTAGGAATCAACAGTACTACTTACACATCTTCATATACATAAACATACTTCCATAATTATTTCTTACTGATTTTTAAATCCAACCAACCTAGCCAGCTGCCTTCTTACTTTAGTACTAATAGCTTCCTCTGTGATAAATTTCTTAATGTGATGTACTCTTATAATACTGTAGCACTGTGATACCAGTTTTATTAATTTGCGAACATGATTGTCCTCAGTGGAAGTGTCAAACATATGGGTGCTTTGACAATCACATGTTATCTGAATAGCTATGCTGTGCGAGATGTGTAACCGCTATGGAAATAACTATAGTGGCGTAGGCTGATTGTTATGCAGCGTATTCTGAGTCCCGACTTCTCGGGCACAGGTACGGTGCAACCTTGGGTTCTTTGTTCTCGACCGGGTCAGTCACAGACAAGGAAGGAAAGTCCAAACACCAGTAGTCAAAAGGCACACATACTGTATATGTTAACAATAGACAATTACACACACACAATCTATGAACAAAACTGTGGAATATACTGTACAATAGCCAAATAATCTCAGAAGGTTAGCTCTTACAATAAATCCTTCTATCTAGTTCAGCAAGCGTGACCTTTACACAGTGTTCTACCTGTCCTGACAAAGGGTGATTTCCACACAGTGTCACAGGTATGGTTCACACGATACACCAGATGCGCTAGGTCTCCAGTATATTACAAAGACAGTCAAGCATATCTCAATATATCCAAAGGCATGACATAGACGGCAGAGTATACTCAAATCCTTATATATACGATCGCGTAACATAGACGGTTTCCTATGCTAGTTATAAGCATCCGCGTGACATGAACGATAACGCTATCCTTATGCTACGTGCGCGTTACAGAGGACGAGAATATAGCACTAAGGAGCTATCCGCGCGTGAGGGGCTCAGGGAGGTGGGGGAGAGAGAGAGAAGGGCGGTAATATTGGATTTCCGACAGGGCAGGTGACTGGGGGTATAACACTTGGGGCTTGGGGCGGCGGGGCAACACAACGGGGGGGAGGAAGTCACTGGTGTTATCGATCTGTGTGTAACACTAAGGGAGTAGTCACACTTGGGGCAAACCCGTGGCCTGGCGCCACGCACTCCACGCGTGAGGTTATGGACACAAGAGTTCACAATTGCACACGGGGGGCGGGGACAGCACTGGGGGAGCACGGGGGGGGGGGAGTGCACTGAGGTAGAGAGGGGAAAAGGGGCTGGTCCACTGGGGTGGGACTCACAAACACTTGGGGGAGACACACAACCTTAGAGTCTCTTACTCATGGTACTGGTGGAGAGGAGGGCACAGGTCACGGGCGGCAAGGGGCCCTGCACCGGGAGCCTCAGGTAGCGGCCGGTCATCGGGGGTGGGCCGTTCAGAGTGTAGTACAGGGGTAGGTAACCTGTGGGGTCGCCACGAGTCCTGGAGGAGTTGGTGGGTGGCATGGTGGGTGGCTCCCTTGCCGTAGAGGCCCGGCAGGAGGCGGGGGCTCTCTGGGCTAGGACCGAAGAGGGCCACGAGGCACATTGCTCGGCACTGGCCCCTAGTCGTCGTCGGGGTCCTGGGGGCAGACCTGGGTTAGGCCCGGGCTTAGGGCCGGCAGCACGGGGGGCGGCGCCCTGGCTGGGCGGCTGTCACGTCTGGCAGGGGCGGCCGTCAGGGAAGAACTACGGCCGCCTGCGCCAGGGGAGGTCCGACAGCTGCAAAAGGCGTCGGGGGAGGCCCACTGGCTCCTAGGTCTACTGTCTCATCTGCGGGAGGAGGCCATCAGGGCTGGACTGCGGCCTCTCACTCCAGCAGAATCCGGCAGCACTTGGGGAGGACCGGGCTGCAGGGACAGGACACCTGGCCTTGGGGACATCTCACCTGGTCTGGTCTCTGGCAGGGTACCTGCAGGGGAGCAGATCCCACCCTCTTGGAGAGAAAGGGAGGGAGAGGGGCACCGAATTCATTAAATAAAAATATAACAGAATGGTGTAGAGTCGGCAACACACATGCAGACGGGCAATGAATATGTGCACCCATGCCAGACATATGATAGTAGTTCAGCCGATAC
Source organism: Coenobita brevimanus (assembly GCF_032717465.1). Lineage (NCBI taxonomy): Eukaryota > Metazoa > Arthropoda > Malacostraca > Decapoda > Coenobitidae > Coenobita > Coenobita brevimanus. The sequence continues at coordinate 14,403,114 of NC_137010.1, forward strand.
AAGCCAAGTTAGTAATTTCAGTGTAATAATATATTGCTTTCTACATATAGTAAATGTTGAGTAGAAGGAAAATAATAATACGTGTTCAGTCTCATTGCTTTAATATTTTGTATACACCCCCTGCTTCCAAAACAGCCTCTAGACGTCGACGTATGGATGCCACTAACTGAAGCATCCATTTGAATAATTTAACCACCCATCTGAAATAAACAAATGAACTCGTGCACCCCTGGAACATTGTCATTTAAAAAAGCAGTTGATGCCTATGGTTTTAATACACTTCAAAATAATTTATTTGTTGTATTCTATAGATAGTAAATGTTGAATAGTAGGAAAATAATAAACGTGCCGAGTTTCATTAATAATCCCCAGCGGGGCGCTCAGGGTAACGCAAACACGTACTCTATATTTCTCCGCCATATGGCTCATTCTTGTTCATTATTCCAACTCTTGTAATGGGACTGTGATATGGGAACACTAGATAGGGGAGGGGTGAACAGCAAGGACCCGCCCACATAGCCCAGCTAACGTTCGTTTCGCATCGAACATTCCTGGGGGTAACGATAGTTTTTTTTTTATGACTATATGGTTTCCTGTAAGCCAAGAAACAATTTACAACGCTGGGTGGTAACCATATAACCAAACCATACGTGCTCCCTACGTGTCAAGAAGTGGGTTGGTGGAAGGTTGGTGCCCCTCCCTGTAAAACAACTAACTCAGTGTCAAATGGCCACCCTTTGCGGGATTGTGGTGTCTGGCAATAGATAGATAGATAGATAGACCTTCAGTTTCCACAAATATTTTACTAAAATGAAAAACCTATTTGAGAGAAAGAAAAAAATACGTCAGTTCCGTGCTTGTTCATTGTTTACCAGTTAGAGTCGCACGCAACAGCGGTCAAACAATGGCGGTATTTTCTTTGCCTTCCTGCCTCCAAGCCTCAAGGCGAGGCAACGTGTTTCTACGTGAGACGGCAACAACTTAGCCTATCGGTAAGATGGGACTTGTGAAGCTGCCTACCACTAGAGGCCACACAACCGATAGCTTGTCCGCCTTTCTGTTGATGTAAGAACCTGTGTGGGAAAATACCATCATGCACTAATGAAGTATTGAAAAAGCTTCGAAACAAAAATATAACAGAGGAGAATACATTGCTCGCGCTGTTTAATTTCCCCGAAAACAAAGCCCAAATTTTGAAAAGCTGGCACATATATTTCTTTTCGTCGTTTTTAATGAAGCTGCTACAAAGCTTAGTTAAATCTTGCCTTCTGAAATGTTCGAAATATTCTGTAATTGTAGCCAAGCACTCGTTTTGTTTGTGTCAGTCTCTTTTGGCGGAAATTTAATGATTATGTATGAAATTATTCTGCATCAGCCATTCGAGCTCAGAGACAGTCCCCGTTCCAAGATTTTATATGACATATTTGAAAGTGGCGGTAGCGCGCTTTCCTAGGTGGATAAGTCATGATCAGATCTTGGAACGGGGACTGTCTGAGCTTGGATGGATGATGTAGAATAATTTAATATACCATCATTAAATTTCCGCCAAAAGAGAGACTGACACTAACAAAACAAGAGCTTGGCTAAAACTACAGCATAAACCGAACATTTCAGAAGGCAAGATTTAACTCAGTTTTGTAGCAGCTTCATTAAAAACGACGAAAAAATATATATAAGTGCCAGGTTTTCACAAATCAGGCTTCGTTTTCGGGGAAATAAACAACGAGGGCAATGTATTCTCCTCTGCTGTATTTCTGTGACGAAACTTTTTCGATACTTTAATAGTGTATGATGGTATTTTGCCATACAGGTTTTCATCTCAACAGAGGAAAACTACGGCGTGCTCGGGACAGAAGCTGTCGACAGTGAGAGACAGCTGGTGGCAGACGATTTCCGGAAGTCCCCCATTATGTGAATTGTAAGTCGGTAATATTTTATACTGTAGTCAACAACAGAACCAACTTGCCCTTGATGTATATATTTTCATTTGTTGATACAAGTATAAGCCTATGCCAGTGCAACAGTACGCTTCTGTTATGAGAAATTTATTTTATGGGGTGCTATTATGTAGTAATTAAACTGCGTTAGTTCAGGCTGGAGCGTTGGAAGGACAGGATGAAGAAGTCTCACGTAAAATGTAGCACCAGTCAAGCAGAGCGGTACTTCCAATGTGGCTGGAAAGCTGATGATAGGGAGAGCTGGAGCACCCGTTTCGTCGGCCCTAGGAACTAGCTCCTGGCAATCTACCCTTGCTGAACCTTTTCAGTGTTTCAGTAACACAGAGAGGTGGCCAGCATGTTCTCGAATACAAACTTCTCAAAATGTCGGCATTAAACTACATATACATTACACATTACACTTCCTATTAAAAAAAAAAAAAAAATGGCATCAATTCACTAAGCCTCGGAGTCCCTAGCGGGAGGGACCATCAAAGTCCTCGCCATCCGTCTCTGTCCCGGTGACGACCAAGCAAGATGCCTGGAACCACTGGCTGACTTCATTTCTGCAACATTCATGTCCTTTCTTCTAACTTTCTCTCTGTTGAACACTACCTCTCCTCTAAACCTCACATTCTCTTCCTCACTGAGACTAAACTGTCTGAGTCGACTGAAAACAAACCCTTCTCTGTATCGTCCTACTTTTTCTATACTCATTTCAAAGCCTAAGGTGGCTGTTGTGTATAATATGCAACAACATATCTTGCTCTCATGTTCCTGAACTTGAGCCTTCTGGATACTGTACTCTCTGGCTTCGGCTATCCTGTCATTCTCTGGCTAAATAAGTCTGTGCTGTTTACTTTTCCCCCAGTTCTACTGACTATGAAAAATTCTTCGACTGTCATACTTCAAAGAGAGAACACATCTTATCAATTTCTCTTTTCTGTGAAATCTCCATTCTAGGTGATTTCAATGTTCACCACCACCTTTGGCTCTCTTCTCCATTCATTGATCCACCTGGTGTGCAAGCCTACATCTTTTCTATCCTTAATGACCTAGAGCAGCTTGTACAGCACCCTCCCTATATCTCTGACCGCCTTGGAGAGAGTTCCAACGTACTTGATCTTCCATACCTCTAATCCTTCTGTTCTACGTTGTTAATCTTCTCTGTCCATTGGGCTCCTCCGATCACAACCTCATCACCTGAACCTGTCCTATTGCACCAGTAAGGCCTATGGAACCTCCCAAGAAGCGGCGGCTGTGGCACTTTGGAGCAGCTGATTTGGAGGCCCTCAGGCAATACTTTTTTGATTCTCCCTGGAATGATTATTGCTTTCATGGCCGAGAGCCATTTGAGTGTGCCTTGCACACTGCAGAGGTTATTCTTTCAGGCATGGAAGCATACATTCCTTTCTCTTATCCTGTGACTGATGCAAAAAAAAAAAAAAAAAAAAAAAAGTTTAATCATGCTTGTTCCAGTGCTGTCCACAAAAACGGGAAGGCCTACAAAAGATACTGGAGCCAACCCACCTTTGAAACTCATCTGTTTTATGTTTCTGCCCAGAATCGTGCTAAGTCTGTTCTTTATATTGCAAAAAATAATTTCATTCATACTCAGTGCTCTGAACGCTCCAGCTCAAGTTCTTCTCTCTCTTCCTGGCACCTTGCCAAAAACTCTTCTAACAACTTTACCTCATCATCCTTCGCTCCTCTTTTCCACTCTGATAGTTCTATACCCCTTCCCTCCTCTTTTCCACTCTGATGGCTCTGTAGCTATTTCTTCAACTGATAAAACAGAACTCTTCCCCCAGACTTTCTCCTCCAGTTTCTCCTTAGATGATTCCGGTGCTGTTCCACCATCACTTCCCCCCTCTAATTCATGGCTGACATTGAAATTTCTTCATTTGATATATCTTCTGCCATCACTGGCCTCAATACTTACAAGGCATATGGGCCTGATGGGGTCCCTCCTGTTGTCCTCAAGAACTGTGCTTCTGTGCCTACACCCTCCCTAGGTAAACTCTTGTGTCTTTGTCTGTCAACCTGTACCTTTCTTTCCTTCTGGAAGTTTGATTTCATTCAGAAGACTGACAATTCTCAGCCCTCTAACTCTCGTCCAACTGCTATAACATCGTGTAGTTCAAAAGTTTTTGAGTCTACTCTTAACAAAAAAATCTTAAAGCACCTTTCCTATCACCACCTTCTTTCAGACCGCCGGCATGGGTTCCGCCAGGGACGCTCCACTGGCGATCTTCTCAATAACCTTTCAGACTCCTGGCCATCCTCCTTTCGGGACTTTGGCGAAAGCTTTGCCATTGCACCTGACATCTCAAAGGCTATCGATCGAGTCTGGTATAAAACTATAATTTCTAAACTGTCCTTTCACCGTTTCTATCCTATCTGTGCCTTCATCTTTAGCTTCGTTTCTGGTCATTCTATAGCTGCTGTTGTAGATGACCGCCGTTCTTCTCCTAGAGCTGTCAGTAGTGGTGTTACTCAGGACTCTGTCCAGTCACCAACTCTTTTCCTTTTATTCATCAATGACCTTCCAAGTTGTATATCTAACCCTATCCACTCATACGCTAATGATTCCACCCTTCACTTTTCCATTCGCTTCCTGCAGCGTCCATCTCAGCATTTACCTCAACAAACAAGGGGTGAGGCCATGGCGCACCTAATGTCTGACTTGGCTCATATCTCTGATTGGGGTAAAAATAATCTTGTTGTTTTTAATGCATCAGAAGCTCAGATTTTACATCTTTCAACCCGACAAAATCTTCCACAGGAGTTTCCTCTAATCTTTAACAATATCCAACTCAATCCTGCATCATCTTTAAACATACTTGTAGACTGGAGTTTCATTCTCGCGGGATTTATCTTGGCAAGATCATATTACCTCTCTTGTAAAATCTGCTCCCAAGAGATTAGGTGTGCTAAGCCAACTCCGTGCCTTCTTTACCCCTGCACAGTTATTGACTTTATACATGGATTTTTATTCGCCCCTGTGTACAGTACAACTCCCATGTGTGGGGAGGCTCCTTGCATACAGTTCTTCTCAACAAAGTGGAGTCAGTGGCTTTTCATGTTGTAAACTCTCCTCTCCTCTCTGGCTCCCTTCAGCCCCTGTCTCTTTGCTGCATTGTTGCATCTTTATCGTTTTTCTATTGCTACTTCAATGGCCACTGCTTCTGATCTGCCTGCTTGTATCCCTTCGTCACTACAGCGGGCGTGTAGCACCCGTCTAGCAACAAACTCTCATCCCTATTCTGTCCAACTCTCTAAAGCAAGAGTTAACCGTTACTCCCAGTCCTTCATAATATGCAACAGGCCAACTCTAGAACAATCTCTGTCTGTACTGTCTGTATATCCTACTGCCTTTGGTATCCAGTCTTTCAAACAGTGTGTCCAGGCATCTCGAAATGGACCGATCTTGAATTTGGCTCATTTTTTTTTATTTATTATTATTATTATTTTTTCGCTGAGGGAACAATCATGCAGGCTTTTGGCCTTTGGTTCCTTCTTTCGTACAATAATAAAAAAAAAAAAATCATTGTAGATAGGAATAGATTCGTAGACTACAGATCTGCCGGAGGGACTTTGCCCCTAGACTCCTTTTACGAGACTGTAACCAGGCTGTAAGGTATATACTGGGAAAAGTTGTAATCGAAAAACACACGTATGTTAATGCCAGGAAGTTCTGTATTGCCTTGATTAATGAGGGATGTCGCATGCTGACCGCTATATTGCACTTCATATGATGTGTTTTTTTCCCTCTCAGATTAGGAATGTTATTGTCACTATGTTGCATATTAAAGGTGAAACTGCAGGAGAACTCCTATGCATAAAATTTGCAGTTTTATTCTTTTCTCAGGAAACTATAACGTAATTATCATTGTGATAGCATTAAAAAATTGCTGAAATTCGTAATTTTTGAGATAGCAACTATACCACCAGTTTTACAAGCGAACCGTGGCCGGCGGCCACTCGTCATTTCGGACTTTTGGTTGGTTTGGCTCCAAAGTCAATCCGTTACTAAGCGTTCGTCCCTACTAACCTAACCTAATATGACGTAACCTAACCTAACACAGCTTCACCTATCCTAACCAAATTCAAACCAAGCCTAAATTAATTTAACCAAACCTACTAACCTGAATGAGGACGAATGAGTTTCGGGTCCGAATGGATCCATTGTTATCTGGTGGACGCCATCGCCGATATCAATAAACCTAACTTCCAGCTCTTGATTAATGTTATTTTTGCAGAATTTGGGTGTCATGAATGAATTATACAGTCATTAGAAAAATAAATGGTATTCCGCAGAATCTCGGTGTCATAAATGAATTGACATTTGCGAAAGATAATCCTGTCGTAAAATTTTCAATCGTTTGTTAATGGGAGCTGCCCAGCAGTTTGTCCATAATTACTGCAATTCAGTTTAACTTTCATGAAAAAAGAAGATTGGCAGGGTGTTTTTGCTATTATTCTTCATATAAAATTTTACAGGTGATTTATTAACAGACCATGGCACCAATTACATTGCTAAACTGATATTAATCCATTGCAGGATAATTCATAAGAAATTATTATTCTTCGATAAATGTTTCTTACCAGCGTTCTTCCTAACTTTACCTTAAATAACTGGTAAATCACTGATCTTGAGTGTGACTGACATTAAAGCACCCAGCGCTTGGTGTAACTGACAAGGAAAGCAACCACCTGACTTCCTCTTTCTAATAAAAATATTTTTACAGAGGCTGACTGTGCGACCACCCAAGCTCTTGTTGGATGTCATCTTTGTCTCAGTCCTTCCTACAACAAGTCAGGTGTATCCAATGATTTATGGGTGCAGATTAGTAATTATCATGAATTTGGCTTACTGAACCACAGCTACAAAGGCGCTTTTTTTTTCTTATATAGGTTTCTTAAAGTAAAGGTGTATGATGTAGCTTACTCTTGTTTGATGATGGAGTTAGAGCAATGTATTTACGTGAGAAAAAAAAAAAGTAACGTTTAATTTTCTCCATTTTAAATATATTCCTCATTCCCTTCATTTGGAAACTTTTTTTTTTTTTATGAGTTTTGAAAAGTCTTCTGTGTGGCAAGTGGGCTTGGTCATGGTCAGTGTATAGATGTTGCTTCACAGTTTACCACTACGGTCATCTTTTTTACTTCAGCACGGTAGTTCTTTTAGGTTTTATTTTGTTATAATACTGTACCGCAGTTAACCAATTCCAGTGGTAATAATATTTCATAGATTTCTTTCCTTGTTCCATCCTGGAGGTGACCGGAACCTTAAATAGCCTTAAATAGCTTTCTCCACCCTTCATGGGTAGGGAAAACTTGCTTTCAGGTAAGGTGGAGCTGTCTGTGTGTGTGTGTGTGTGTGTGTGTGTCTGTGTGTAATATATATATATATATATATATATATATATATATATATATATATATATATATATATATATATATATATAGCCTCTGTGGTACCGTGGTAAAGTTTGCGCTTTCGTACCTAGAAGAACCAGGGTTCGTACCCCGCCAGGGTAAGAAACTTCGGGAGTGTTCTCCCGGCCAAGTACCTCTTTGGCGAACGTAAGGGGTGCTATGGTTGAACAAATGTCACATATTATCAGTTACGCTTGCACCCAGTCGGCTTGCGCGGGGCGATTACACTTGGTTCACAGACTACTCACACATCCAAAGCCACTTCAATAGTACAATCACATTTACAAGCACTTCTCACCCTACATACAATCTCTACCAGACAGCCTAAGTCACTTGGTAGAGATACATAGGCTGTATCCACTTCGGTCGGGTTAGGCCGGTCCTGCAGTGGGCACTCAAACGGCTGCTGCTGATATATATATATATATATATATATATATATATATATATATATATATATATATATATATATATATATATATATATATATGTGTGTGTGTGTGTGTGTGTGTGTACTTTTAAACTTAATTATATCTAACAATCTATCTGTCTGTCTATCTATCTTTCTTGTAAAACCGGGTTCCAAGAGATTAGGTGTGTTAAGCCAACTTAGTGCCTACTTTACCCCTGCACAGTTGCTGACTCTTTTATTTTATACACTGGTTTTATTTGTCCCTGTGTAGAGTACGACTCATATGCGGTGAGGCTTCCCACATACAGCTCTTCTCAACAAGATGGTGTCAAAAGCTTTTCGTATCATTATCTCTCCTTCTCTTACCGGCTCCCTTCAACCTCTTTCTTTTCGCCGCTCTGTTGCATCTTTATCTCTTTTCTATCGCTACTTCGATGGCCAATGCTCGTCTGAACTGTCTGCTTGCATCCTCCCACCAGTATGGCGGGCGTGTAGCACCCGTCTAGCAACAAACTCTCGTCCCTTTTCTGTCCAACTCTCTAATGCAAGAGTTACCCATTACCCCCAGTCCTTCACGTATGGAACAGATAACTCTGGAACTGTCTTCCTCTGTCTGTTTTTCGTACTGCCTATGTCCTCCAGTCTTTTAACGCTGTGTGCCCAGGCATCTCGAAATGAACGGATCATGAATTTGGCTGCCTATTATCTTGTTATTTTTTCTTGGAGGGAACAATTTTACGGGCTTCTAGCCTTTGGTTCCCTGTTCCTTGCATAAAAACATCAATCATTTCTACCTGTCTAACAGTCTACCTGTCTGTCCATGTATCTGTCTATCTGTCTATGATATTCTGTAGGCTCAGTAGGAAACAGTATTCTTGAAAATCGGAATTGGAGGCCTCGGAACTAGGTCCTGTATTTCCTAAGAGCCTCTTTGGAGGGGGGGAGTAACTGCATGAGAAGTTGTTGTTGATCTACCCCAGTCTCTGGCCGAGCAGACCCATCAACCACCAGCAAGTCCCCGCCTTTATGTGGCAGACAGCTCCTCGCCAGGGTCGGAACATGGTCCTTCCACTTCACGAGCTGCAGGGAAATTAGTGGAGGAACGAAAGTGTCATATGACAAGCGTTGCACCCTATTTTTCCTTGCCAGCCAGAAGAATGGTTCGTTTGCCCCACAGATGTTACGGATTATTCATCTGTGGGAGGGAGTCAAGAATCTGGAGGGATATAATGGAGAGTGAATGGATGTGTGAGCCATTTCTCTATGCGCTAATACTTGACTACGGTATTTTCAGTTATAATTTGCAGTTCCTTGAAACCTGGAATATGATATCGATGACGACGACGGTGTGTATGTGTGTGTGTGTGTGTGTGTGTGTGTGTGTGTGTGTGTGTGTGTGCGCACCTGCCTGCACTGTCTTCCTCCTCTCTTTAATTTCACTCTGCCTCTCTTTCTCCTTCATCCTTTCTACCTCCCTTCTGTATTTTTATTTTCTCATCGTGCCCTCCTCCTGTCCCCCCTACAACTTCAACTTTCTCGATCATATCCTCTTCTTCCCCTCCCCCCCCCCCCTCTCTCTCTCTCTCTCTCTCTCTCTCTCTCTTTCTCTCTCTCAACTGTCATCTCAGCGGGGGGTATGTCATTTCCCCTTCTCCTAACACACACACACACACACACACACACACACACACACACACACACACACACACACACACACACACACACACACACATGCTTACTGTAAATAGATGCAGTCATTCAGAGAGAGAGAGAGAGAGTGTGTGTGTGTGTGTGTGTGTGTGTGTGTGTGTGTGTGTGTGTGTGTGTGTGGGTGTGTGTGTGTGTGTATAGTCTATTTTTACCCCTTGTGGTACGTTCTTTCTGTAAGTACGTCCCTTCTTCTCACATACTTACCTGCCTACCTACACATCTCTCTACCTTCCTACTGACTTATATGTATGCATGCTGTATACATACTTGGCTACCTACCTACATACGGATATATACTTACTTAGCTATCTGTCTACCTACCTACCTACCTACATACATACATACCTGTACATACTCAGTCATACCTACCTACCTGCCAACATAATTACTGGCATATTTTTCTGCCTTTCCCTCCCTCCCTAACGTATTTACCAAGCTACCATCTACCTTCACTCACCCATCCATCTACCCATTCACCCAGCCATCTACCCACCCACCCACTAAGCTAGTTCTCAGCATCTACATAGGGTCTGCCTCGACTGCTGGCACTCTGTCTACTTGCCTACGTACCACCAGCGTACTACTTACCGGTATCACTTACCAATCTACCTACCTACCACCTACCTACTTACCTACTTAGCACTTAAGTAGGTGCTTACCCATCACCTACCTACGTACAGCACCTACATACCACTTACCTTACCCACCTGCCTACAGATATTTAACACTGATCTACCTACTTACGTAATCTTACCCACATACTGTACTAACTAGACATCTACTTACTTAACGTTTACCTGCCCACTTACTTAACATTTACAACTACCTACCTACATATTCCTCCCTACCGATATAATGACTGCTCACAGCCCTCATAAAGGCACTTCATGTAATATCTTCCGGTCTTCGTAAAAAAAAAAAAAAAAGTAACTAATTTCATTTTTCATTTTAGGTGACGTGTTGACGGACCCTGGCAATGGCATGTGACGGTTTGGTGACGCCGGTGTAACGAGTCAGCTGGCAACGTTGAAAATCGAGCTGGCTTGGAAATGGACGGTGAGAAAAAGCAAGATGGTTTGCATTAACATCAAGCTGGGTTAAGAAAATTTCAGGGTGTTTGAATTTGGATCGAGTTGACTTTTTTGTGTCTTGTATAATTAAAGAACCAAAGAACTATAAAAAATGAGTGAAATATTTTGAACTGAAAAATTGTTATCTGCTGATAAAATTAGTGGCACCAATATGAGGAAAGACATTAATAATAATAATAATAATAATAATAATAATAATAATAATAATAATAATAATAAACGTGTTGACAAATGGGAAAAAATGTGGTGAAGGTTTCAAGTTAGACTGTACTAAAGGCAAGCAAACTTAAGCTTCATCAACATCTGGTTTGTGTTAGTGGAAGTAGATAAAACTTTAGCCCAGAATTTCTGAAATAGTTTATGGAACCTACCTACACTAAGTCTGGTTGAAAAGGGCATAAAACTTCACCAAGTGACGAGCCTGAGTTAAAGTTAGATTAGTATACAAATACTGAAAGTTTAATAGGTTGCAAATAACTTGAAACTAAAATACGTGTGTACTAAGGCAACCCAAGAGCAGACAGAGATTGAGGTACTGAACAAAGAACTAATTGATAATTTGAAAACCGTTTGAAGGCTTGAATATTAACAGAAACACTACTGTACTTACAGAAACGGGAGTTAGGTTGCAAATTGGAATCGCAGTTTAAAGTAACCAGAAACAGACTTTATAATCGAACAAAAAATAAAGTGAAGAGGAAGAAAATTTTAAGGAGTTGAAATTATAAACATGAAAACCGTAGCAAGAAGTTTATGAAGCAAGCGAAGTATGTGCTACCTTGAGAAAATCTTGACGGTCGAACGAAGCAGAGATATATGTGCAAAGTGAAATTTACTGTTAGAAAGTGGCTTGCAGCTGAAACATAAACTTGTAAACTAAATCAAAAGCAAACTTCATTCTAAGTCAGACTTACTGTATATATATACCATATGCAATAGGATGACTTGAAATAATTTACAAAGCTGATATATTTGTGGAAGGATAGTGAGGAGAGGTGAGCCTAGTGCTCCAAGATGAAGCTAACTGTGATCAACGCGTTGGTGGTGTTCTGTTGGTGTTCGCTCAGGATATTTGCTCTTCCTGATGATATCTTCATTGGTAAGTAAACGGTACTATTACAGTATATTATCAGTATTCTTCTTTTTCTTCTTCTTCGTCTTCATCATCATCATCATTATTATTATTATTATTATTATTATTCGAAGCAATCAGTAGTATTAGTAGTGGCTGGTGGGCTCGCCCATCATCCTCTCACTAATTGTAGTAATACCTTCATTTAACTACAATAAGTAATAAGCCACCAGATGGGTCCTGAAAGGGTGTACTGTACATTCAGGGGTTGGTTGAGGTTAATTTTTCCCATTAGCCTATACCACTCAGAATCAAGTGAGGCTGGTTACCCTGGTCTTAATTGTTGGGACTGAGGCGCCTATCCCCGACCCCATACGCTCCTGGGACAGTTAAGGAGTGGGTGAGCATGAAGGAAAGTAGTAGTAGTAAGTAGTAGTAGGCTAGTAGTTCTCATGAAAAAGGCTAGAGGAGAAAGCAAACTTCCTGTGTAATTCCTGCATAATACAGACTAAAAGGGTTGGACTAAGAAGGTACCCACTTCCTTTTCACTGAAAGGTGGCAATCACAGCACGCAGCTCTGGTGCAAGCCTAAGTGTGTAATACCAAGTAGACCCATTCGCATGTGGGTAGAACCTGTAGGATGCATCATTGGCCCTAAAACAAAGAATATGTGCTGGTACGGGGCTAACGAAAACGTAAATGAAGGCATGTATTATAGTGCAACATGCGGACGTAGCTGTACACTGGATGGATAATTTACTTCAAACGCTACTCATTGTTTTATGAAACTTTACAATCACCTTTAATTTACTTTGATGACGGTAAACTTTTAAAGCTGATTTGGCCTCTTTAGCTTCGGAAATTAGTCCATATTTAAACTGGATGCTTGTATCGCATGCAATTTTCAAATAAAAATAAATAAATTAATAAATACTGTATATGTTAAAATAAAAACTGTAGATTTACCATGCTCCTCAGTGTTGCATTAACCAATGAGCAGACTTAATTCAAACGCTTCGTGCTCCAGCTATCAGAGCTTAGTGAAAAGAGTATAGCCTATAAAATGTTATTCAGTGAGTGGCAGTGGGAGACTGTTGGGAGGGATGTGTTCACTCAACCAAGGTCTCGAATCAACTGAGGTTCAGGGTCGCGTGACGTCACAAATCGGCCTGAGCGGCCGGGTCCGTTTTTTGAAGTCAGAGTGGGTCGACTTGGTATATATAGGCTACAGTAGAATTGGGTGCAAGCAGCCTAGTAGCTTCGACTACACAAGTGAAAAATATAGTACAAGCAGGCCTTCTTCCATTCATGTTGCCAAGAGGTCAAGGATTACCGCATTATTATTATTATTATTATTATTATTATTATTATTAGTAGTAGTAGTAGCAGTAGTAGTAGTAGTAGCATCTATTGCCAGACGCCTTAATCCTGTAAGGAGTGTCCATTTTTATTATTATTATTATTATTATTATTATTATTAAGCTTCTCTATATAAACGGTAAAACTTCTTGATTTCGTCAGTATTATTATTTTTCTTTGCATTTTTTCATCGATCTTGATGGTATTACACATGAAGGTACTCTAGGGTAACCAAAGTCCTTGTGCCAAATATAAATGACCTTCACCTATTTTTTCTATCTATCTATCTATCTATAGCCCGACGCCCTAATCCCGCAAAGGGTGGCCGCAGACAAAACGCCTCCAAGTCACTCTGTCACCCACCATTTGACTCCCCTCCCCCCAACTCACCCCCCCCTCCCTCATATACCTCTCAACTCCATCCCTCCACCTCATCCTCGGTCTACCCCTCCCTCTCCCTCCCTCCACCTCACCTACATACACCCTCTTAGTCAGTCTTTCATTCTCCATTCTCTCCACATGTCCAAACCACCTCAGTATATTTCTCCTAATCTTTTCAATCACATCCACATCTACCCCACAACGTTCCTTCACTTCTTCATTCGTCAACCTGTCCCTCCACGTCACTCCACATGCTCCTCTCAAGTAACTGATTTCCACTGCTCTCACTCTTGACTTGTTCCCCTCTTGCAAGGTCCACGCCTCGCTTCCATACGTCAGGGTAGGGATCACAATACCATCATGCAGTGACTTCTTAACTTCCATACTCACCTCCCTATTTCTCATCACTGCTTTCAGTGTACCAACAACCTTTCTTCCCTGCTGTACCCTTTCACGTACTTCATCCCCCAGAGTTCCATCCTTACTCATCACACTACCCAAGTACTTGAATGCACTCACATTCTCCATATCCTCACCATCCAACCTCACTGCACACTCTGTGACTTCATTCCTCTCAAACACCATAACTTTACTTTTGTTTACATTAACTTTCAGCTTCCTCCTCCTACACACTGTCCCAAATTCATTCACCAAACCTTGCAACTCCCATTCATCTTCACTCAACAATACTGTATCATCAGCAAACAGCAACACCGGAAGCTTCCAAATCTCACCCTCATTCATTAGGGCCACCCCC
>NC_137010.1:14422274-14522274 GCF_032717465.1 Coenobita brevimanus
TTTTAATATCTCCATTTCGTCTTGTCTTCTGATCTCTCCATCCTCTTATTTTTCGTCATATTTTCTTTCTACCTTCTAAATATCACCAAATCTTCTTTCATCATCATCGCACTCCTCCTCCTCTCCTGCTCCTCCTCCTCCTCATTCTCCTCCACCTCCTCCTCCTCCTCCTCCTCCTCCTCCTTCTCCTCCTCCCTCCGTTTTCTGTTTCTTCTCCGTCTTCTTATATTCGTTCAGCTTTCCGCCATCTACCGTCATCTGGTTTTCTCCTTTCTTCTTCTTCTTCTTCTTCTTCCTGTTCTTCGTTTTTCTCTTTCCAACTTACTCGTACACGCTAACTTACCTCCTAACCTCATACTTTCTTTGCTATCTATATACCTGTCTACTTACCTCCCCTCCTTCCTACCGCCTAATCACCTCTCTACCAAGCTACCTACGTGACTCTATGTTTACTTACCTCCCTCTTTACTTTTCCTCCAACCTACCTCCCCATCCAGTCATTTATTTACCTCCTGACTTTCTTCCTGCCTGCCTACCTATCTCCATGCATTTATCCCTACGCCTGTTAAATCTGCCTACGCACTTACTGGTACTTTACTTACTACCTGCCAACTTATCTACGTGCATACTTTACGAAGCTACCTACCATCGCACCTGTCCACATACCTACTTAACTACCAACCCACTTCCCTTGCCTAAAATCAAACCATCACTGCAAAAAATCAGAGAGAGAGAGAGAGAGAGAGAGAGAGAGAGAGAGATTCTTGAGGTGGCTTGGCAGTGGGAGCAACTTCGCTTGACTCGTGAAGAAAATGGGCCAGCTGTCAGAATTTGAATTTAAGTAAAATAAGGGAACTCGAATCTTGGTAAGCTAAAGGGAAAGTGAGCTTAGAAACGTCTTTGCTGACAAAAATGATAGATGGAAATGAACTTAGAAATGAGCTAACAAATATCATACGATCTTACATAAAAGACTAGGTTATGGAAGAGAGACGAAAATTGAGGAAAATCCTGTGAACCGGCTGTCACGATTCGCATTTTGGTTAATTAAGGGGAAAATTGGATTAGAAACGTATGAAATGACAAAAATACTGTCTATAAGCCGTGTCAGTCAGGTGTCGTTTACCTCGAAATAAACTGGCCACCATCAAACGTTTTTTTATCCAGTTTAGGAAAGATCTCCATTAGGGAAGAGAATAATGAAGGTTATAACTTATTCATCCAGTTCGAAAAATCTGTTCTGAGCTGAAATAAATAGTAGTTTGCCAACAAGAGTAGAATTTTAAAGATGTTATCGTGCTGAAGTGATTCATGAAGAACTTACGTCCGTTTTAATAAAAATGAGTGTGTGAAGGTGTCGACAAGCCCTTGATTTATGGCGGCTAGCTAAAAAACACCTGCGAGGATAGAAAATAGCTAGATTGCATGCCACTTTACATAACGTAGTCAGCAACGAGGTAGAAAAGAGGCTATATGTACAGTATTTCAATGTGGGTTTGTCTTCTTCATCTCGATCTCAGACTTAATCACTTCAGCCTGAGGATGTAATTTTTGTTTCAGGCTTGCTATCCCCAGACAGTTTTATTAATTACAGGGACACTTTCGAACTGAAACGATTAGACACAACCCTCATTAACCGTTTCAGTAAGAGAAGCCTTTCTCGAGTTAAAAACGTCAGGAGGCAGTAAGACTAAAGCTTTGCAATATGTTATGGTGCTGGAGCAGTGAACTGAGTTGGCCAAGGTGGGACAGTGTACCGGGCCGTGGAATACGAGTATCTTGTAGTAAATGGATACCGGCTGATCAAAATGAAGAAATATGCTGGTTCAGCCTCTTATATTTCAACTTACTGGTAGTTTTCTTACATAAACTTCCAAGATCAAAGAAATAATATCGTTCTATAACTCATGCAGGTGTCCATTTCCGTATCTGAACTTAAGACCAGGATTTTATGCTAAGAACTTTGACAAACAACACTGAAATTGCTTTGGAGGTGGCATAAATAGGCCCTACAGCCTGGTGAGCCTTGCCATCCCATTCTTTTTGCATTCTCAGGGTTGTAAATGATTGACTGTCCATTAGGAATCCGTCTCCCTGACCCAAACGGTTACTTTAATTATTAATGGGGAAATTGTAAAACTGTACCCGTATTATCTGTTACTGATTGCGTTATTCACATGTGATTCTGTCTCACCAAGCTGATCAATTTAATTAACTACCTGTAACATCTTATAATTTCTGTGTGGTGTGAAGGCCACCAGGCTGCACGTCAGATTGATCAGCTTTACCAACGACGTGTCTGATCTTAGCATTAATGGGCGGTGTTGGGCCCTTTGAGGTGGCCTGTCAGATGTCAGAGGTGGCCGTGACCACTGCCCTGCAGACTGTCATCGTTTACCATCATTATTGCCTGTAAATATTATACGAGTGCCAATCATTTCATGTAACCGCATCAAAGTGTAGGGACCCGATGCTAGGGTATCGTAGCCCTGTACATACAAGGGTACCGTAGATGAGCAGTCTATTCCTCTTGATGACGTTACGCTATCGACAACCCTCCACGCACCTCTTGGTGATCGAACCCATGTGTATCGGAAGGCCGTCACTCAGACTAAGGCAATCTAATCACTCAGTCACCTAGGTCAAAACTTACCCCTTAGAAACGAGAATGACTAAAATCAATGCAGAATTAATAAACGGAACTAAATGTCTTCACGGTAGCAAGGAACAGGGGTAAAATACTCGTAAGTAAAATAATATGATCCAGCTAGCAAAAGTTGATTTTCTTTTAACTCATAGAGCCACCCCAAACATAATGCTTAGAATGTAGAAGAGCCAAAAATATTAACGTACATATATATATATATTTTTTTTTAGATAATGAATGAAGGAAGGAAAAACAAAGGAAAAAAAAAAAGTCCATGTGCCTAAAAGCATCCTCCATTCATAAAATATTTATAACAACTGGATTTAAATTGAAGTGGATTAAATGTTTGTGGGAAACAACTCCCAGGAAGTGAATTCCAGAAAGTAGTAGTTCTGGGGATAAATGAATTTTGATAGAGGTTCTGCATTGCTGGGGAGAGAGTGTGAGTTCATGGGCGCTCCCAGCTGCCCGAGTATTTCGGGAGAAAATGTGAACGAGAGGCACAATTGAAGCCAGTTCGCCAGAGCACTTACGTTGAAAGTATCGATAAAATAATGCTAAAGAAGCAACATCTGTACGTACTGATAATGGAGGAAGGTCCTGCATAATGGCAAGATTATTGATTAATTTAATGGCTTTATTTTGAATTTTGTCCAACTGCCTCAATGCAACCGCTCCACATCCACCCCACAGTGGTGAACAGTATTCGATCTGAGAACGCACTTGACTTTTGTATATTGCGGTCATCTGTTCGTCGGTGAAGAATTCACGAACTTTGTACATAAGTCCCAAATTTTTGGAAGCATTTTTAGCAAGAGATTTAACATAAGCTGTCCAGCTTAGGTTGGGGTTTAGAGTAACACCTAGGATATCAAGTGTAGTGGATATGGGAATACTGACATCATTTAAAATTATGTAAGAGTCTGAAGGATTCTTTCTGTTGGAGAAATTAATGTATTTAGATTTCTGAGCATTAAATGAGACCAGATTTGTTCGTCCCCATTGATTAATTTTAGAAAGGTCCTGGTTCAGAGAAATTGCTGTGTTTATTTGGGAATTTATAATATCAAATTATGTAAAGGAGGTACTAAATGTGAAAGAACTATGAAGCGTCGAGTCATCAGCATAAGAGTGTACTGGGTAGTGAGTGACAGATAGGAGGTTATTTATATGAATGAGAAAGAGGGTTGGCGCCAAAACTGATCCCTGAGGTACGCCAGCATTTATGGAATGAAACTGAGAATAAATTCCATCTACAGTGACCCGTATTTTTCTGTTATGAAGATAAGAAGAAATTAGAGGAACCAGTGATGCGAGGCCATAGTGTGACATTTTAGACAATAAGGCCTGGTGCCATACTTTGTAAAATGCATTTGATATATCAAGTGCTGTTGTGTGTGTTCCACCGTGTTGGTCTATTGTTTTGTTAATCTGATGGGTAAGAAGACAAAGAATGTCTGCAGTTGAACGTGCTTGTTTAAATTTATACTGCCGATCATTGATTAATTTATTGATTTCTAGATGCTTGATAATGTGTTTGTTAATTAGTGTCTCAAAAACTTTACCTAGAATGGAAGTTATTGCAATTGGTCTATAGAATGATGGATCAGAAGTTGCCCCCTTTTTAGGAACAGGATGGATATTTGCTTCTTTCCAAGAGGCTGGAAAACTTGAGGTACGGATGCATAAACGGAAAAATTTTGCCATTACAGGAACCAACACTCAGGAGCAATTTTTAAGTACTATTGAAGGAATTTCACCTGGACCAGTAGCCTTGTCTGCTGAGAGACTCTGTAACACAGCTTGTACGTATCTGGTGTGAATCATGAAAGGAGGTATTTGAAGGGAATCAAAATCAAGTACAGGAATATTGTGATTTTCTGTATTTTGGCTTGAGTTTGTTGAAAAACTGTCA
Source organism: Coenobita brevimanus (assembly GCF_032717465.1). Classification (NCBI taxonomy): domain Eukaryota; kingdom Metazoa; phylum Arthropoda; class Malacostraca; order Decapoda; family Coenobitidae; genus Coenobita; species Coenobita brevimanus. The sequence goes on from NC_137010.1 coordinate 14,426,837, forward strand.
ACAAGAAGTTTGGCTTTTCCACGTGGGTCACTTTTCACTTACTAGATTTCCACTGGGGGACTGTAAAGGTGGAATGGAAGAGGTGGTAGTGAAGTTAGTTCTGAATGAATTAAGAGTTGACCAGGATATTTTGTTATCATTTGGGTTGTTTAGTATATTGTTAGCCTGTCTGTGTAGAAAGTTTGATTAAGCAAGATTGATAATAGTTTTGGCATGGTTTCTGATATTTCTGTAATAGTTAAAGGCTTCTCTGGTTTTGGTACTAGTATAAGTGTTATAGGCTATTGTTTTATGTTCTGTTACTCTAGCACAGTTGTGGTCAAACCATTAGGAGAATTACATCTTTTTCTGTAATGATGATGGGGAATGAATGTTTCCATGCAGCAAGAATCTTAGCCTTAAACAGTCAAGAAAGGGGGAAAACGTTCAAAGTAGTAACATGAGTCAACTGCCAGCTGAAATCATTGTAAATGGGCCAGCATCCAACCTAGCATAGTCTCAGAACCTTGAATAAGAGAAATCATTATAGAATTAACATATCGACTTAAATATCACTTCAAGACGACCAAGAAATGAGAAAATTATGAAAAAAATATCAGTCGAATGTCGGAAGCCAATTTTTGGACAACTCAACGGGAAATGGGCGTGTAGCCAACTCACACATAACCTTCAGAATTTAGAAATAACCAGAAGTGATACAGAATAATTGACCATTTAAAGTTCTGCCCAGAAACAACCAGGATAAGGAAAAGTTTGAAAATAATATTGGTCAACTGCCACAAGTATCGCTTTGGACAGCTAAAGAGAATATGGGCGTGCAGCCAACTTAAAACCATAGCCTTACAATCTCTAATAACAAATTAAATCTAGCACTAATAAACCGACATAAACATCACGCTAAAACAGTATAGGAATTGGGAAAATTGCGAAAATAATAGCTGAGCTGACTGGGTGCTGCCATCATGTTTAGACTGGCTCGCTTTCCCTTGTTACCCCGTCACTGTTTGCGCGGGCTGGGGGAGTTTGTTTGTGTGGGGTAAGAGGAGCTGGGGAGTATATTGTGGTGGGGTGGGGAGAGGCGAGGGGATAGGGGAGTGTATTGAGGGAGGCAGGGAGTGAGGAGGCAGGGGTATATTTAGGCAGAGGAGGGTAAGGAAGGGGGTGGTGGTTATGAGAAGCACCTGCCTACTTCAAAGCCCAGTCAGTACTTTATATAAATTGGCAAATGACATAACAGTCAGTGCCAAAAAGTGATACACAGAATTCTGATGGCATTGAGCAGAGTTCCACATAGATTCGTACATTTCTGCCGTACCCACAAGGACGACCAAATCAGTATATGTCCCATACTGTGTCACTCACAGAGTCACTGTACCCTTTTGAAGAATGAAATTGTGGCAAGTTGCAACCGTAGAGCTTTGTGAGCTTGCCTGTGGTGTGCACCTGGTTTGTGTCTGAGGCGTGGGTCCATAGACAGAGTACATCTTTTGAGTTGTTTTTTGATGATGGATATGATTGTGGTTGGTGCAGCTATCAGAGGTGTCCTTTATCTTGTTCCTTTACTTAAAAAAAAAAATAAATAAATAAATGAGATTCCATATCAAGGCTTCTCTGAAATGTATATTGGCCAATTTGTCGTTTTTTTTTTCTTGTATGTACGAGTATATGTAAATAGCTTAAATATTTTTTCACAAAAAAATGCTTTTGTAGAAAAAAAAAAAAGAACTATCTTCATGAAAACTTTCATCTCGTGGATTACAGTTATTAACACGATACTAGAATGATTATAGTTAGACTGAAATTGAAATACATAATAGATACAGACTGAAGCTATAAAACAAGTTATGAGAAAACAAGTATCAAGGTTACAATTTCGATTTTAAGTATTTCTACAGGTCTGATGTGTGTGTGTGTGTGTGTGTGTGTGTGTGTGTGTGTGTGTGTGTGTGTGTGGGCGCGCGCGCTATATGCTTGCCTCCCTTCTACCTGTTTCCCTCCCTTCCTTCCTGTTTTCTTTTCTCCTTCCCAATCCCCCGCCCCCAGTTTCTGAAGTTTTACGTATCATACTCTGTGGAGTCGTGGAGTATTAGGACAAGGTCATGCAGTGTAAGGGTGGGGTTATACACTGTAAGGGGATGATACACAGAGGATGGATAATGTTGTGTGAGGATAATGCAGTGTGAGGATGGGTAATGCAGTGTGAGGATGGGTAATGCAGTGTGAGGATAGGTAATGCGGTGTGAAGATAGACTTATGCAGGGGAAGGTTGGAGTCAATGTAAGGATGGGGTCTTGCAAGGTGAAGGTGGGATCATGAACCTTTTCTACGGTTTATATTCTGTACCAAGCACTAGTATTCGCTTGTGTCATTTATGCCGTCGGCTTAGTCCGCATAAATGGAAGGGAATACTAACGTGCCATGTGCAAAATTAAGCTGGTAAGGAAAGGGTGCTTCTAAACTGACGAGATCGTGGGTCTGTGAGTCATTGTACATTCCGGGTTAATAATTCTTTTACATGTCATGGGTACCAAAGAAAAATGAAGTGAGGTGCCAACCCTTCCTGCCAGCCTGAATATTACTAGCGAGTATAGCAAAATGTCATTAGGATTTAACAGTTCGGAGCTAGTGTGAGAGGACAAATGGCTGCAGCTGTACATCATGCCAGTGTGGTATTGACCTATGACTCATCTTCAGTTTTGGTGTCGCAAACAAGATCGCAAACAAGACACACTAAAGCTGTCAATCTACATGGTACTGGAGACAGGAGCAGTTCTTACACGTTAGCATAATAATTTTACTGCAATATTCTTTTGTGTCTTATGTTGTTTAATATTGACGAGAATATGGGCCTTTTGTCTCATATTCTCGTCTGCTTAGAATGCTTTACTCATCTCCTCCTTATTGGTTTACTGCAGTCGCGCTTTTATAAGCCCTTCTATGTTATTTATTTGGTACTTGTTTAACTGTATTGAAGTGGCCTATGCAACACACAGGAGAGTAGTAAAGTTTAGAAAAGTGTGCAGAATAAAATGCTAAGGAAGATGTTCTAAAAGCCCCTTAAGCAAATGAGAATAGAGGACGTTCAAGTAGCAATCCCAAAGTGGGGTGAGGGTGTAGTGAGGGTGAGGGTGAGGGTGACTGGATAGAGACAAGCGTTCCTTATGAATGGATGGAGGTGAGGGGAAGAGACTAGGGGGAAGGTGAAGGTGAGATGAGGGTGAAGGTGAGGTGAAGGTGAAAGCGAAGTGAGGGGAGAGCTGGGGGAAGAAACAAGAAACAAGAGACATGATGGTGCGAGTGAGGTGAGCGTCAGGTGGGATGAGGGAGAAGCTGGAGGAAGGGAGGATAAGGGTTGAGTGAAGGTGAGGTTGATTTATTTACTTCTGTCATTTGAGAGAGAGAGAGAGAGAGAGAGAGAGAGAGAGAGAGAGAGAGAGAGAGAGAGAGAGAGAGAGAGAGAGAGAGAGAGAGAGAGAATATTAAAATCACACGTTTGCATCAACACTCATATATAAGTTCAGTTCGTGTGTGTGTGTGTGTGTGTGTGTGTGTGTGTGTGTGTGTGTAAACACAGTGATGTTTTTTGAGCATACCGAAGTTATATATAGACAGGAGAGAGGTAGGATGGCTGGGTTAGGTAGATGGATGGTTTGTGGAAGGTTGGTTGGATGATCTGGTGGATGGTTTAATAGATAACCGTTGACTGGATGGTTTGGTGGATGGTTTAGTGGATAACCATTGATTGGTTGGTTTGGTGGATGGTTGGTTGGATAAGTTGAATGGTTGAGCGAATTGTTTGGTGGCTGGGTTAGGTGGATGGTTAGGTAATGGTATGAAGCTCTATGGATGGTAAGGTGGATGGGTGGATAGCTGGATTAGAGGGATGGTTAGGTGGTTTTGTGAATGGTTGGATGTTTGGAAGGTTTTGTAGATGTTATAGTGAATGGTTAGGCAGTTAGATGGATTGGTAAACAGATGGTTTATTGGTTTGATGGATCGGTGCACTGTTGGATGGATAGGTGGATGGCTGGATGAGTAAATGTTTCATGGACAACTTTATAGTAGGATGACCAGATGGTTTATCAATGTTTTAAAAATTGGATGGATAGATTGCTAAATGGATGACTTAGGTATAGGATGCTTCGACAGATGGTTTATGGATAGCCGGATATTAATATCACGTAGGATGAGTGAATGCATAGATGGATGGCTGGGCGAATGAAATAACGAGTAACAATGATTCTGTCCAGTTTCGATCATCTTTTATATGACGGTCTCTAAGGCAGGTAAAATAAAATATGGCCAGAACGTTTTGCCTAATTTTACTTAGAGGTTTCGTTGTGCTTGCCTATGAAATGAGAGAGAGAGAGAGAGAGAGAGAGAGAGAGAGAGAGAATAAACAGCAGTACACTAATTACTCCTACTTGATACTGGGTAAGGTCTTTTGTATAATTTTCCTTGAGACTTAAGGTTACCACGCTAGACAGACAGACATATAGATTAACAGATAGATAGAAAGATAGGTAGGTGAAGAGAAATAGATATATAAATAGACAAACAGGTAGGTAGGTAGGTAGATAAGTAAATTGGCAGACAGACATATAGACAGACATCCAGACAGGTAGGGATATAGATTGATAGATAGATCATTAGCCTACATAGGCAGATAAATAAATAGGTAGGTAGATACTTGCATGTGCATACAGATAGATAAATAGACAGACAGATACAGAGGTAAATAGACAGGCAGAGAGATAGACAGACAGATAAGCATACAAGCTCCTCAGCACAATGACATAATTTATCAGTTCATTCTTGGCTCCACCAGACGATTTCATTCAGCTAAGGACAACCGCCTGGAAGTGAAGGGGTTAATGAAGACTGTATCTAATCCCTCCAGTTCGAAACGTCTCTCCAAAGCTGAATATAGTCGCCAGGAGATAGCAAGCACAAAAAATATCTTTAAATAGATGTAGTAAGACGCGGTTGAATAGTTGGTGAATGGGTGTGTGTGTGTGCCAGGGAGAGGATGGGGGTATATATAACTCTCTCTCTCTCTCTCTCTCTCTCTCAGTAATCCTATTTTGCTAATGACACCACTGTTACTTTGTGTTTTTTCTTCTCTCTCTCTCTCTCTTTGTCTCTGCCTCTGTCTCTGTCTCTGTCTGTCTGTCTGTCTGTCTCTGTCTGTCTGTCTGTCTGTCTGTCTGTCTGTCTCTTTCTCTGTCTCTCTCCACCAAGAGAAATACAGACACAGAAACCTCAATAAAGATAGGGAGATGAGAGTAAGTGGGCAAGCTAACTCACTCTCTCACATTCAGAGCCAGCGAAGCGAACAGGAGCAGACAGGGGTAACACCTAACTCTTCTTCTCCTCCTCCTCCTCCTCCTCCTCCTTAAGTGGAGGCTAACCATAATGCTTAAATATTACCTGATATACCATAACATCGTTTCATTGAAGATGAGAAATGGATATTTAATAAAAACACTACTTCTGCTGCTGCTGCTATTACTACTACTACTGCAACTATTAATGATAATAATAAAAATAATAAAAATAGAAATAATAATAGTGAAAATAAAAAAATAACAGTAACAATAATAATAATAATAATAATAATAATAATTACTATTTTCATTATTATCATCATTATTATTATTATTATTATTATTATTGTCATCATCATCATCATCATCATCATCATCATCATAATTATTGTTGTTTTTGTTGTTCTTGTTGGTGGTGGTGGTGTTGTGGCTTATGATGACGAGTGGCAGGTAGTTAAGTTTATTTCTGGTGTACACTGACGGAAGGTGGTTGAACCGGCCAAGTGAGAAGCACCGTACCACTCACACTCTCCCATCTTACAGTACTCATAGCTAACTCATAACACATTATCCTTGGGTTCTCTGGTAGACTCGAATGGTTTAGTTTACTCACACTCATCCTGAAGTGTCTTTACTCACACCGTCACATGTGTTCTTAGCCTGTTCATAGCTTACTCGTGTTGTTCAGTGTCAGTAGGGTCTTTTTACTTGTTATAAGGTAAAATTTAGCCTACTACCCCTCATCTTATGACTGTTTTACTGACTCATACTTCACTCTCACGTTAACGCTTACGCACAACCTCCTTATAGCTTATTCTTCCTACTTACAATACGAGTATTCTCCCAATTTCTGGTTTACTCATAGTCGTCCCCTAAATTTTATATTTGATTTTATCTTTAATTTTATCTTTGATTTAGGCTACCCGCAACTCCACACTTACTCACAGCTTGCTCGTAACTTACTTGTAATAATCAGTAGAATTCAAGAACCTGTTTGGCACTTCGTAATTTGCTTATAACTCACATTCTCACACTTGCTCACAATTTGCTTATAACTTACGCGCAATGCGCGCAAGAATTCCAGAACCTGTTTTGCAGTTATAGTTTACTCATACTCGTCCTGTACTTATTTTCTTTTTTTTTTCCCCCAAACATAAGAATTTTATCCTCTCTCACAGCCTGAACTCACTTGCAATGTGTACATTATTCCGAGGACGTCTTTGGCAGATATTAGGTGGGATTCAGATTTGGCTGCAGCTGTTTTTACTACAAGTCGTAATAATTATTTGCAGGCTGCTCATACGACGAGCCTTAATAATTATTTCCTGGCTCTTCATATGGAGATTCTAAAGACTAGCCACTGCCATATCAAAGATATGTATGATTAAAATCTGTTATTTATATTTGCTATTAACACAAAGTATGGTGACATTATTATTATTTTTAAAATCAAAGACCAGGGCAATTGGTATTTTATTACACTTCATCTGCTTTAACTTGAAGGAGATTTTCGTCCTTTTTTCTAGCTAATTTCAAGTACCAGTTATATTACAGGCAGAATAGATAAAACTTCAGTGCAATGTTGTCCCCATAGCAATTCTTCGTAGTTAGCATGTATTGTACAGTTACTCTCTTGTTAAAGCATGGCACTGGAGACGGAGAGATGGCAGTTTTAAGCCACGTTTTAGTGGACACAGTTCATCACTCAGTACTTTTTTTTATTTTTCCACTCCACTGCTCGCCGGGAGTGAAGGCGCGGCTTATCTCCTGGGAGGATGTTGTTTTAACACAGAACATGTTTAGGGCTTGTGCTATTGTTATGGAAACAGTTTTAGGGATACCTATGGTATCATTCGCAGTTTCTGTGAGCCTTTAGGTTTCACTGATTCTTGTGCTGTGGAGATGGGGTACGCAGTTTTGTTCCTCTTTTTACTTTATTTGATTTAATTTTATCATTTATATAGAATATCTGTCAACTATATGAAGCTCAACGACAAGCTTGCTTCTTCTTTTTTACTTTCCTTGTCATTTTCTGTTTGTCTAGTCACACTTCTCATCATTCACAGAATGCTCATGACTAACTCGCAATACTCACAACATCTTTAGGATGCTATTTGGCAGTACCGAATTTATTCACTCATCATGTAGCTTTACCAGCTCATAATTTACCCACGCCTCTATGCTTCCTTACAACCCACACATAATTTACGATATTCACAAGAATCGTAGGATAATAATAATCCTGTGGCTCACTTGCGGATCATTCACACCTTCCTCTTTGTGGTCATAATTCACCCATAATACTTACAATATTCTTAGAATCCCTTCAGCTGATTTAAGGTGGAATTAAGTTGACTCACTCTCATTTTATAGCTTTTTGTTCACACTTCACTCGCAACCTCTCCTTCACTCGCCCGTACGAACGACCTGGGCACAAGTAACTGATAAGGCTACCAGTGACTATCCTAGGAAGTTTGTGGTAGTTCTCGACTACTCAGAGTTATTACAGACTTAGTCATAGTCACTGCGTAACTCATTTTCTCACATATTGCCCACAACTGATTCATAATTTATTCGTGGTAGTTATTTTTTTTTTCTTAAGGAGCATTTAGTTTACTCATTTCCTCTATGATTTTCTTAAGTATTTGAGTGTTATAAGTCAAAGGACCGAAGACTGGTTGGCATAAGCACAGATACGCAGTATTTAAATAGCATTTAGTTTACTCATACTGTCCTGCGATTTTTTAAAAACAGATTTGAGAGTTTAAAGTTGAAAGATTAAAATAGTTTTGCGCATGCACAGATACACGATCAAGATGCCAAGCGCATGAAAGGTAGCCCATCTTCACTACAACATTTGACTTCGTTGATATGTTAGGTGAGTATTGATTTTTGAAAGAAATTATAGTCGTTTTGCTTTCATCTTACGGAACTAGGTGACTTCCACAGCATGAATACAAAATCGTGGTTGCATGAAATTCAATGAGCCTTAGTTATGAGGTAGGGATGAGCGTCCTTGGTTTCTACCTACAGTCTGACAACAACTACGTCATCAGCTTCAGCGGAAAAAGCCAAGGGAGGTTTTGTCAGGTTAGAACAAATCCTATTTAGTTCTGCTTATGCCTATCTGCACACTTATCATCTCAAAACGAAGTAGGCTGTGATCGCCAGAAGGTCATATATGCATGGTGTGTCAGTTATGATGTTTGCTGCTCCAGTCATGCAGGAGGAAGTTTTTGTACACGCATAACTTTATATAGAAGCCCTAGACGAAGTAGCTCGTGATCACCAGGATGTTATATATGATTGGCGTGTCAGTTTTTGTGGGAGTTAGTCTGTAGTATTGCCGCGAATAACACACACACACACACACACACACACACACACACACACACACACACACACACACACACACACACACACACACACACACACACACACACACATACACACACACACACACACACACACACACACACACACACACACACACACACACACACACACACACACACACACACACACACACACACACACACACACACACACACACACACATTTTGCCTGCTATTAGTTAACGATGAAGATACTGGTGGCAATAAGTTAGGCATTTGCCTCAGTTGTGAAGGCCTTGTTCTGAGTCTGGGACGTCGGTTGGCCATGTACTCTCAGGGTCCGTACACGCGGAATGGGGTAATGATTATGAGAGTGGCTGTTATCTCTTATGACAACACCGCTAACAGCTCCTCCCTCCCCAGGTGGGCTGTTCAACAGCCATGACGAGGAGCAGGCTCTGGCCTTCCAGTACGCGGTGGAGTCTGTCAACGCCGACAAGTTACTGCTGCCTCGCTCCCGCCTTCACGGCCGCATTGTTAACCTGACCAGCGATGACTCCTATCACGCCGCCAAGCGAGGTGAGTATATTACACCAAGTAAAGCTATAAACCTACAGTTTTATGTACAGTATGAAGTGGGTGAACGGAGGAAAATTACAGCTACCTCGCTTCCGCCCACGCGCCCGAATTGTTAATCTCTCCTGCGATGACTCCTACCATTCTGCCAAAGGGGTAAGTATATTACACGTGTAATAACTACAGTTGTAAATTCTGTATACATGGAATGAGTGAAAAGTTCCTGACGCCTCGCTCTCGCCTACATGGCCGTATTTTTAATCTGACCAGTAATGACCTCCACCACGCCGCCAAGCGGGGTAGAAGAGTAGGCCTGTAATAAAATCAGTTAATACATAGGAAGTGGGTGGCGAGTGACAGGTTACTGCTTCTTCGCTCTCATCTCTTCGGCCGTACTGTTGACCTTACCAGTGATGACTTGGCATGCAGCTAAGCAGTATAAGCATTCCAACTGGAGTGAACATTAGTTTAATGAGAACAATTTTAAGTATAGCATCGAGTGGGTGATAGGTGACATGCCATTGGTGCCCCGCTCTTGTCTAGGCTACGCGGTTGTACATGCGATGACTGCTGCCATAGGTCATAAGAAGTAAATGCAGTTATTCCTCAGTTGAATAACAGCGTCTGGCGGTAGCCCGAGCATAACCTCAAGGGATATCTACCCTTCTAAAGGATTTAGTGGTAAGTGAAGGTTACAGTGGTACTGTACTGTAAGTTGGTAGTGACTGTACAGTTTATTGAACTGTCAGTAGATATAGCGTGGGAAGAGTTGTAAGTGAATTATACGTAAGTGGGCATGTTGTGGTTATTTCTTTACTTTCAGACCCTTGCATCGGTTAACTTGGAGTTCTACACATTTTCTCGTATAACATTCACGTCGCAGATATATCACCGTGAAAAAACAACGAGAACCTGCGTGCCTTTGAATGTTTACTCGCCATTATCAGGCTCTCTCGCAAGACCCCAAATTGATTCCTTAGGCCCAGTTAGGATAGATCGAGCGTAGGTTAATGTTTAAAACAGACTGTCATAATTCACTCGTTCCTTCATATTTCCACCACAAAAAAAAAAGTTGTTTGAAATTATTGCTTTTTGCTAGGGCTTTAGATACAATTTATATTGTTTCATGAAAAAAGAAATGTAATTTCTGGTGGAAATGACAGTTGAAATACATGAATCACATTAAAGAAAAGTGGAAAAAGCTATAAATTATTAGCGAAATCCGTTAGGAGCTGACAATAAAAATTACCTTGTTGTGAGTGTTTAGTATATTGAGTACAATATTGTGGTAAATAGGTTACATATAGGTTAAAGTATTGTTAGTGGTAAGTGGTGGTGAGAGCTATGAGTAGACTGATACTAGATGTGATGTAGGTCGAATCAGCGGGTGTTGCAACTGCTTAGTATATTGAGTATGTATTTTACTATGGGGATTGCCATGCCTCTGGGATGGAGCAGAGAATATTGAGGCCTTAAATATTGAGTGATTGGATGTATAACCCATTTCGCTGGCCATTGTGTTAAGGATTATTTTTGCATCCCACCCACCTACTATTATTATAACAGAACTTAGTTGATGACGATTGTTTCAAAATAAGAGCTCCATGGCTGTCCTGTGTGTGTGTGTGTGTGTGTGTGTGTGTGTGTGTGTGTGTGTGTGTGTGTGTGTGTGTGTGTGTGTGTGTGTGTGTGTGTGTGTGTGTGTGTGTGTGTGTGTGTGTGTGTGTGTGTGTGTGTGTGTGTGTGTGTGTGTGTGTGTGTGTGTGTGTGTCTGTGTGTGTGTGTGTGTTTGTGGCTATAAGGAGTCTTGTGCACTTAAGTCGTCCGCTATTATCGTCGTGTTTGGGATATTCAGAAGTGGGGTAAGTGATGGGGTGGAGCTATGTTTAAGTGATGGGGTGGTCTGTGTGTAAGTAATGCTGCTTATGTGTGGTGCTATGTACAGTATATGCAGTGCTATGCATATACAATGCTATGTGTATGTGATGCTGTGTAAATGCGATGCTACGTACTGTACATTTGTGGTTGTTGCAATCCCAGAGTCAATTTAATGTGAACCCGGTGAGCTGCAGACTGAAGTTGCTTTCTCTTGCAGTCCTGCATCCTCCCTGAAACGGAGAGGGAGGAGTTGAAGGATGTTTTTATAAACGGGCAGCGGAGCCGCCCGGCTATATTGGTGCCATCACGGGAAGGCGCCCTTGACCAGCACGTTACAAACTCTAAGTCCTCGTTTTAAGTACCTGTTTGGACGTTCTTTTTCACTATTAGCCATTTCAGGGCAAGGATGTCTTCTTAATTTTAGTTTGTCACCATATCGCAACTTTATTTAGGATCATCATACCCACTCTCATTTTCCTTCACACTCACACTCTCATTCATTCTCACTCTGTCCACAGTGTGCTCGCTGCTGCTGGATGGCGTGGCGGCAATATTCGGTCCCCAGACAGACAACACAGCCAACCACGTCCAGTCCATCTGCGACGCCATGGAAGTGCCCCATATTGAGACCAGGTGACACGAACTTTACTCCCTTCTTTGTTCATACAGTTGTTAAAACCTGAATAACCATTTTTTTTTTTTTTTTTTTAGCGTACGTTGTATGTAATATTGTTTGTTTGTAGGTTTTATCTTCATTCAGACAGATTGCAGCCACTTGACATAACCAGACTTTCACCCCACACTGAAACCTGGTTACACTGGCTTAACAGACATATTTATCTTTATTTAGACAGCTACCAAAAACTCCACACCCTAATTAGGGTGGGTATTAAGGTACCTGGTACCAGGTGACACAAACTTCATTAACCTCATGATGCGCATTCGTGCACATTCCAAATACTTCATAAAACAAAGATTCTTGAGCTTCAGTCGTGTATAAGATTGCTAGATTATATTCTTATCTTTACACAGACAGATACCATACACTTAACTGTCTCTGAGCTTTAGTTGTGTACAAATGCTCGTGGGCCCTTCGGGCCCCTCGCACTTGCTCCTGCGGAGGGCTCTCGCGCTGCGCGCTCTCTTTCTCGTCTCGTTTCCTCGTGCTTCCCACTGGTTTCCTCGCGCTTCGCGCGCACGTTGCGATCATTTCAGGTAATCCGAGTCACGTTTGTGTGCTGTTCTATTCGAACGTTGTCACTTTGATTTTTTGCAGCTAACCAATTGATCGTGTTATTTGCAGCTTCGGGAATGGAACTCAAGTTGTCCGAATGCAAGTCCGAAATAGGCTACACACACAGACACATGGCTACTGCTTTAGTATATTTTAGTTGCACCTATGGGCAAAAAATTCTACGGAGATCCTATGCCGGGTGCCGGAAGCGGCGTTTTTTGTAAAAAATGTGATCGCTCATTAAATATAGTAAAAGTTTTTCAATCGTGATGGGACCAAGTTTTTTTTTTTAACATCAGCGAATTTTTTGCTGTTTTTGTGCCAGTTTTGGTGCGATTTCAATGTGTAGTTTCGGCTGCCCAAAATACACACACACACACACACACACACACACACGGCTAGTGCTATAGTATATTAGATTAAGAGTACTAATTTATACTTTTATCTTTATTTAGTCATATATCAAACATTACACAACCAAACTACAGTGATTACTAAAGTATCTGGTAGCATGTCCATTAACTAATCTGAGATTTTAAAATTCATTCGTGCCCACCATGAGTGAATATTATTATGTCTGGTATTCACTTACCTCATGAACGTAAGCTCTTGTTAAGATTACTTGTTTGTGCTTTTATCTTCACTCAGACGATTATTAAATACTTCTTAACCAGTTTTTCATGAGCTTCAGTTATGAATAAGTTGTTTGTTTATACTTCTGTCTTTCTTTATACAGTTACCGAGCACTTCACGACCAAATAAGAAAGAATAGTAAAGACTCTGGGTACCATGTTCAGCATTGAGCGTACGTGGTGTTGTTTACACCAGTATTCTGTTCTGCTCTAGTATTCTGTCTCAGCTAACATCAGATGATTTCGTGCAGTAGAGTGAGTCATAGGTGCCTGAGTGTTGACCTTCAATTCGGGGACATAGTTTCTGTTTTATTCTTGCTAAATTCAGACAATTTTATCCAGCTTTGGGGACGCTTTTCAAACTTGAGGTATTGGCCGTGCCCTTCATACATCAATTAGCATCGTATGGAGTTGTGATGGCAAGAATAAAATAACAATGACGTCCTGTGGCTTTAGGGGTTGACTTTCATGACTGGACAGTTGTACCCTATTTTATTCCAGGCAGCGCCAAACGACTGTTTTCTGATGTGATTATTATGAACCTGAGTGTGTTTATTCCTTCAACGTTATGCCTTTTCCTGGGGAGGACAGCGCTTATATTCTGTTCCTACTTACAGCAAAAGGTTGTATTCAGTGAGTAGGAGGCTGAGAGTGTTAGTAGTTCACTATATACACTTTCCTTTTCGGCAGGTGGAACGTTAACGAAGTGAGGAATTCCTACAGCATCAACCTACACCCCTATCCTCCCTCACTCAGCAGGGTGGGTATATCAGCGATACTAGAACCACTGTAATGTCTGTGTGTCTTTGTAACACTACTCCCCCCCCCTCCCTCCCTCTCTCTCTCTCTCTCTCTCTCTCTCTCTCTCTCTCTCTCTCTCATTCACAAATTCAGTAAACTATGATTTTGGTAATAAATAATTAGATTATATGGGTATGTATTTATTGTCAGATGTATTATAGTAATGATGGTAATACAGTATACAGATATATAGGGATGTACTGTATTTAGTGTCTGGTGCTTGGTACTGTCCATGTTGATAGTAGACAGGTACAGACTTAGTGTTTCAGCGAGTAATCACTTCTGAACTGTTTACTTGCATTCGTTTCGCATTAGGACGTTCACAAAGTGCCAGTCAGGTTGCACAGTCACCCCTTTTCTGTCCAACTCTCAAATTAGCCTAATGCTGGAGTTAACCGGTACTTACAGTCCTTCATGCATGTATCTGGTTAACTCTGAAACTATCTTTTGCAATCTTTCTTGCTGTATGCCTCAAGTCAGCCTTGTCAACCAGGAAACGGATGTTACTGCATTTTTTCTTCTCTTTTCTTCATTTTTCCTTTAAAAAGCCAGCCTTTTGCGGATTACTTGCTTTTTTTTTTTCATTTTCATAAAAGAATTTACATTTTGTGTTTGGTGTCAGCTTTATTTTGGTAATAAAAAGGTATAACGGTGTATCTATATCAGATGAATGGCATTTCCTCAAATATTTTTTGTTAATCCCTAAAGAACCACCCCTTTATCCCTGTAGGCTTACCGTGACATCCTTGAGAAGCTGCAGTGGACCCATTTTGTGATCTTGTACGAGAACAATGAGAGCCTGGTGCGGGTACAGTCCTTGATGAAGAACGCCTCTTGGAACTTCGTGCTGAGGAAACTGGACGAGAGTGGTGATTATAGGTAACGTGTTGGCACTTGCTCTTTTCTTTTCTCCTTTTCTTAAAGGCCTTGGCACTTTTTCGACACTTTTAGCATCTCAGCACTTTTCCGGCTTTTTTTTTTTTTTTTTTTTTTTTTTTTTTTCTGTGACATCAAAACTTTTGACACTTTTTAGAACTTGTCAGTTATCTAACATTATACTTCGTTTACTTTAACATGGACTAAACTTGCCATCAGTCTTTCTTGAATTATGAACTCTAGCAACAGTTTAACGCAAGAATGTGATGCTAGTGATGCAGAAGTGCAAACTTTGCAATGGAATGAATGTAGAACCGTCTCATTGTCTATTTCTCCCACCGAGCTATGTGAAATAAGCTACAAAGGGACGGAAATCTGAATCAAGGTGAGAAACTATAGCTTTTTTATACTTTTCTGACACTTCAGTTTTTGATCTATTCTGACACAGCATTTTCAGACCTTTTCTAACACTTTAGCACTTTTAAACCTTTTCTAACACATTAGCACTTTTAAACCTTTTCTGACACTTTTGCACTTTTAACGTTTTTTCTGTAATATTCTAGTGCTTTTGGCACCTATACTTTTTTTTTTTTTTTTTTAGCACTTTTGGCACTTTTCTGGCAGGAGTTTTTTTTTTTTTTTTTTTTTTTTTTTAGCAATATTCTGACACTAGATTTTTGGTAATATTCTGACGCTAGATTTTTGGTACTATTCCAGCACTTTTTAGCACTGTTTGCATTTCCCTAACAGTATAGCACTTTGGCACTTCCAGTGTTTTTTGCACATTATGATACCTTTTTGACAAGTTTGGTATTTCATGTCACGTTTTGGGGGGGTTTCGTTCTTATTTGCATCTTTTTGGAACATCTGACGCTTTATGGCACTTTACTGACGCACAACAGTATTTTGACACTTGTATTGACACTTTCTTTTAATGCTTTGCGCTAAATTATACTTCAGGCCTTACTTGTTGGTTTCGGCACTTTCTTCTTTTTTTTTTTTTTTACTCTTTTTTTTTTTTTTTGGAGGGGGGGGATCTGACACGACACTGTACATTACTGTAGTTGTAACCGTGATACTTTTTATTTCTTTTTTCACTTTACAGTACACTTTCACTGCTGTTTCGGCGCAACATCTGGTGCTCCTGTCATTTTGTAGCAGTGTTATCATTTTTACATTACTATTCACATTGTCTTCTCTGACAGCATTCTTGTTTTTTTAATCACTTTTAATTTTGTGCACATATTTTGGAAACATCTTTGAGGAATTTGATGCTTTTTTGGCGCGTTTTGACAACAGGTAGGGGAACTTTTCTGATACCTTTTTTTTTTTTTTTTTTTTTTTTGCCGTCTTGATTTCCCTGACATACTTTAGGATTTTTTCATTGTACATTAGATTTTCTGAATCTTTGAATACACTACATTATGTTGGTACTTGCACTTTCTTGATAGTTTTGTCTACTGTCTCTTATAGGCTATTTATTACTGTCTTTTATTGGGCTTATGTGTATCAATTATTCTCTCTCTCTCTCTCTCTCTCTCTCTCTCTCTCTCTCTCTCTCTCTCTCTCTGTTAATCTTTCCCTTTCTCCCACACAGACCAATGCTGAAGGAAATTAGGCTCTCCCCAATCAACAATATAGTAATCGACGTATCTAGGGACAAAATCTACGAGGTCTTCAGGCAGGGAGCTTTGGTTGGCCTTATGACTGACTATTACTTGTATTTTGTCACTAATTTGGTAAGTACTGGAGGATGTAAGTACCTGTCGGTATGGCTGGCAGTCTTATCTTGCTGTCTTTCTTCTAACTTACCATAATTTTCAGTCCTTTCTCAGTTTCACTTCACCAATTCTCTTGTTTTCTCTCAAGCAGTTCAGTTGTTTCTCCCCACTCCTCCTAACTCTTTCCCTGTATTTCTCTTCATGATACAAAGAAGCAGAATCTATAAATGTAATAAATGGTGGGGAATAATAATAGAGGATATTTACCAGATTTGCTCGTTTCTGTAATTACTGGACCCTCCCAGGGGTCAACTTACAAACGCCTTTGTCTCAAACGTCACAAGAGTGTGTCTCTCGTAACTTTTGCCGGCCAGCCCTTTGCCCCACCACTAGTGCAGTCTGCACTGTCGCACTGTAATACTACAGTAGGTCTGTTATGTGAACATCGTGTTTGGAGCCTCCAGATAAATAAAGTATATAGAGAATAAAATGTTTACATGTCAAAAAATATGGCTAAAAAGACAAGTAAATGAACACAAACAAATGAACACACACACACCCACACACACCCACACCCACACCCACACACACCCACACCCACACCCACACACACACACACACACACACACACACACATATATATATATATATATATATATATATATATATATATATATGGAGAGAGAGAGAGAGAGAGAGAGAGAGAGAGAGAGAGAGAGAGAGAGAGAGAGAGAGAGAGAGAGAGAGAGAGAGAGAGAGAGAGCTTGTAGGCCTCTGACATCCCACAACACTTTTGGAGAGTCAAGGAAATACAGTGAACACTGGTCTAGTATCAATATTTTTAAAGTAACTCTGTCAAAAATATTCCTAAATATAGCTCAAGATTTGTCATGAACTTGTACTTTCTCAGACTTCTCACTATTAGCTGGTTGGTCAACCATGTAAACATCGGCACATTTCAAAGATATTATCACATAATCACTGTAGGCAGGCCTATACATTACAACCAAGCACCTCACATAGAGCTAGCCTGCACTTTCAATAAATAGTCCATATTTGGTTAGAATCACGGAGACCGGCATCACCTGGCGACATTTGGCCACATATTTAAAAGGCAAACCGCTCGTATTACCTCGTTCATTCCACCCAACAGCTATTGATACCAAGAGTTTTTTGCTGTCAAAGCGGGCTGCGACATCTCCTTATTGCTACTTTGAAAGAAAATAGTAGGAAGTTGGCACTATTACAACTTCATGTCAGTTGACCGAATAGCTGAGGAAAGACTGAAAACCTGTAGCATGTGCATTTTTGAGGCTGAATGGGATTTTGTCAGATATTAAAAGAACATGCAGCATGTGCATTTCTCAGGCGAAGGGCGTTGTTTGTTGCAGAATGTCATTGTGACCATTACTGTCATCACCCCCCCCCCCTCCGATCTGTACCTAGTCAACCTAGAGCCAGTCAGTAAGTGTAGTGTCAACATCACTAGTTTAACTCTCCCCTTTCCCCCATTCCTAGGACCTGTACCTCATCAACCTGGAACCGTTTAGTGAGAGCGGTGCCAACATCACTGGCATCCAACTAGTGGACCCTCAGGACGGCGATGTGCAGCGTCTGGTGGAGGAATTTAAGAGGGGTGAACTTCGATATGGACACTCGCTACCTATGGACTATATGATTTCTGTAAGTGTAGGGATTGTTTAAGTTATGTTGTTCCATCCTAAACCTAACGACTCTTCACTGACACTTTCTGCATTGTATTATTTTCTTTCAGAACTTCTGTATGGCCAAACCTTCCCAATGTTAACCTTTTAATTGCATATTACAAACGAGGATCCCCTGGAAGGTTCTAAGGCTAACGAGGAAAATATGCTGCACCATTGAAACTCTATTGACATTTCGTTCAACATATTTGTGTTTACAAAATGTACTGGAACCAAATACAGTCATTCATTTGTTTATTTTATGAAGACTTAAACGTCGCGAAAAGCTCACGAAAGGTGAGTTGTTCAGTCAAAACATTACGCCAGCCAACAAGTCGGTGATAGCCATTGCTGTGTTCATGACTGGTTTTGAGCCCAGTGGCCATCCACCTTACTCATTAGTTGTAACACCATCTGAGTTTCATCTCTGTTTAACTTGAAAAAATGAAATGGTTGGAAAATATGATTCAAAAAATGTTGCTATAATTTCTGCAGCTGAAGAGTTCTTGAACCTGCCAGAAAAAAAAAAAAAATGTTGATCGTTAGGATCCAGATATTGCATCATCGTTCGTAGAAGTGTGTGGACCTCAACGGACAAGAAGCTGAAAACAACTATCTCTGCCGGCCAAGGAGCGTACAGACTTATGGCTTTCTGGTACATTTTCCTTGGCGATTCATTGTGCATATTATACTCTAATATTGTTTTGTATTTGTTTCATACACTTTTGGTATGGCAAAACTTCGGAAAAATAACACTCAAGAGAAAATCAAAGTGCCATATCCAAACTGATAAAGATGAGGTCTCAGTGATCCTCCTTAACAAATGAGAATATGGCTTAAGTGTGTCATAGGCTCAGTTTGTTTTGGTTTACGTGTGATAATTTTACCATGCCCAAGAGAAACCTAGACCACCAAAAACGTTGAAAACTATCATGAGTACGCTTTGCTCGAAAAAAGGAACTTTGTATTATAGATAGCAAATAACGTGCTATTACGTTCAACTTTAATCAGCCTTTTTAATTCTATCACCGCTTGGATTTCTTGCAGTTGCACAAAATTGTCTGGTGCTAATCTCAGCAAAATTAC
The DNA here is from genome assembly GCF_032717465.1 of Coenobita brevimanus. Lineage (NCBI taxonomy): Eukaryota > Metazoa > Arthropoda > Malacostraca > Decapoda > Coenobitidae > Coenobita > Coenobita brevimanus. The sequence continues at coordinate 14,446,006 of NC_137010.1, forward strand.
TATGTGTGTCCTTCAGAATACCTGCCATAACACTTATATTCTTTATTTCTGAATGAATGAGACGAATAAAACCATCATAAGTTAGAATAAATAAGAGGTCATTCATTTTTGCCCAAAACAATCCATGGTAGTTTTTACATATTCCATGCCTTAGGTTTTTTGTTAAGCACAATAAAATCGTCTGATGTTAGCTAGATTAAAGTGGAGAGCTTTTTTACAGCCAAAGGTTATACCAGTGACCAGCATTTTGTCTAGCATTTTTCCCTTACCAGTTCATTCCTGCATATGGTAGCCTATGTAACCCCTACAGGCTCTAAGACATGTTACCAGGGTGAACACCGCGACAAAGAATCTCATGGCATCATCCCCCACCATTACCTTAGTCTGAAATAATGCTGAGTCCAGGAGGCCCCAACGATATGGTCCAAATTGGGTTCCGCTGTTGCTGAGGCCAACCCTGTATACTAATTTCAGACAGGTTTAGTTTTGTAAGAGTTTTATTGTCGCGTTCCCCCTCCCGTTGAAGACTGACACCATACTGATATCAGCTGGTGTGACTGTGGTGGTGTTCCCCCTTAGATACGGAAAATGCTATAGATTGAAGTCCATCATCTAATCAAGTTTACTTCTGTAAGTGTTAAGTCATTCTCCTTCCATATGAAGGATGATGCCATCTTGATCTATTACCCTGCGTCAGTGTTCGCTAGTGTCTATTTTTGTAGGGTTATATTATCAAATTTTTTCTCTCTCTACATAGACTGATGCCGCCTTGATCTACGACTCTGTGGAACTGTTCGCTAGTGCCCTGACAGCCCTGGAGTACTCGCACCAGGTGGACATCAGCAAACTTTATTGTGAGGGAGACAAGACCTGGCAACATGGCACGTCACTCATCAACTACATGAAGATGGTTGGTGCTGTTTTGTTCTTGGTGCAGTTAGATGATGTTATTCTGTTTGGCCTCTTATTCATGTTTTAGCCACTGCATTTTGTTCATAGTTTCGTCTTTTTGTTTTGTTCTTGATACCACTACATTACAGTGTTGAATGAAACCTCTTATGAACAACAGTAGCCCTGTCTCCCATACACGCGGCTAAGGTGTTAGCGTGGCGTGCTGTGCATCTTGAAACCATAGATTTCTGTTCTACATCTGTTTAACCCCTACCCTGTCTACCCATTATTATACAGTTAACTGCACAGCGTCCATGTAGTCTGTATATTCTGTGTAGCTTTGTAACCTTTGATCTATGCACTCAGTGTGGTCTGTAATAATCCCATCTCTCTCGTACAGTACAGTCGGCCGACGAGCTTGCATCCTCCCGACCCTCACCTTCGTCGCCCCCCTCAGCCCCAACCCATCCCACCCTATCGCCACGACCCCTGGATGCTGATGGATGCTAGGCGTGGTGGGAGGGGCAGGGGTGGCCGATTGGGTGGCGGGTCAGGGGGCGCCATGGGCTCCTATTACCAGCCGCCCTTGACATACAACATCTCTTCCACGCCGCAGTACGATCAGGTGACATACATTCTTTTGAGCCTAAGTTGTTGTGTACGATTACTTTTTTCTTCACATTCAGCTGTTGAACATTCTTGAACTAAAGTTATGCATACGATTATTATTTTTACATTGTCAAACAGCTAATACACACTTAATGGTCAACGTTTAATCATTGCTCCAGGCGCCATATTCATATATTTTCTTGAGCCTAAGTTGCTGTAAAATTATTTGTTTGCATTATAACCTCAACAGCCCAGTGACGTAGTTTTCTTTTGATTCATGATACCTCCAGACGATTTTGTTCAACTTAGGTAAAATTTCTAGTACAGAACGGGTTAATAAAGGCTGTGTCTAATTCCCCCCCCCCCCTCCAGGTTCGAGGAGTCTGTCTTTGACTGAATAAAGTAATCTGAAGACAGTATGAATAAAATTAAAAATACGAGTACTTCATCGGACTGACTAGGTTATTTTTCATTCTTACAGTTATTGAATACTTCACAACTAAACCTGATGGAATGTTCTTCAGCTCGAGTTGAGTACGAGGTTATTTATTCTATCGCCACAACCAAAATTAGAGCGAGTTAGAGCATCAGATATTATGCTGATAAATTTTCGTGAGCTAAAGTTGTGTTCAGACCGCTGCTGAACATTTCACAGCAAAACCAGAGTGAATTTTAGAGAAAATAAATACGACCTGCTAAAAATGTTTTGCTAAAATAATTAACTGTTGTGGAGACTTATTTATCCTACATATTTGTTATTATCCTTTTTCAATCCTTCCCTCAGGTTCCCTTAAAAGGTATCAGCGGGCTGCTGAAGTTCAACGACGATGGATTCAGGGCGGACTTTGAATTGGATATTTTGGAGATGGATAAGGGGTTGCTGAAGAAGGTGAGCACAAGGTGCATAGGCAGTTTGGTGTATGATCTCCAGTCTTTCAAAAGCAGTGTGTCCAGGCATCTCTTGAATTTGGCTTTCTCTTGTATTTTGTTTTTCTCTTGGGAGGAGCAGTATTGCGGGCTCGTGGCCTTTGGTTCCTTCTTCCTAGCATAAAAAAAAAGTGCCATACTCCAGGTGACACTGGAGACTTTGTAACACCTCTTTTTCACTTATTTATTTTGAACATTACACCTTACTATCTTTTTGCATTATATTGATGCAAATTATGCCCATACTGAAATTAAATACTGTAAATAGTATACAAGAGGGTGTTAAGGTGTCATATGCAAAATAAACCACTAAAGAAGAGGTGCTACGAATCCTTTTATGTCAACTAGAAAAATGGCCCTGTGTCACGAATGTCATGGTTCAGAATACCACACTCGTATAATTAGTGCAGTAAATTGTGGGAATCTGGCAAATCAGTGGTGCAGGTAGCAGTGGAACTAATATACGGTACATATATATATTTTTTACTACGAATTTTGTGACAGAGGCAGGTTTGACGAGGACATACACAGAGGCCTATAAATATTTTGTTCAGTTTAGAGAGCTAATGTCCATGTTAACAATGGAGGAATTCTTTATGTATGAAAGGGAAGTTTTTTTTTCATGTGCGTGATACATATTGTTTTGTGGTGGGAAAACAGTGGTAGTCAAAGAGGAAGATCCCTGCAGATTGTAGCACAATGGAATGAAAATGGTTAGATGGATGTGTAGCACCACAATGCAAACAGAACAAGATGTATAGATTGAAGAAGACGCTTGGGTATTGAAAATGGTAGTGAGGTGATGCGCTCAGGTGGGCAGGTGGAGGCTTGGACAGGTACATTAGTCGGAATATATAAGAGTTACTGGATGAAGTGCTGTAAGGAGCTGAACACGAATGGGACAGCCTCTACTGGAGGTGGTTTGGATATGGGGAAAGAATATTAGTGTGACTTGGGTGATGTGATGTAATGACTGGAATGTTGCAGCAGACCGTGCAGCTTGAAAAAATCATCGTGGTGAAAAAGGCTGAAGGCTGATTTCTATATCATCATCATCATCATCATCATCATCACTAAAGAAAAGGTGCTAAGAATCATTCTGTCACCTAGAAAAATGACCCCATGTCACGAATGTCATGGTTCAGAACACACTTGTATAACTGGTACAGGAAATTGGAGGAATCTGTCAAATCAGTGGTGCAGGTAGCAGTGGGACTTTTTTTTTTTTTTTTTTTTTTTTACCATGAACTTTGTGCAAAAGGCAGCGTTAACGAGGACATACACAGAGGCCTATAAATATATTTTTCAGTTTAGATAGCCAGTGCGCCTGTTAACAATGAAGGAATTCTCTATTTATGATATATATATATATATATTTCATTCATTCATTCATTCATCATCCAATCCTACGTTGCCCCATGAGGAGCGTAGGAGCCGGGGGATAGGCGAGTTGGTCCTGACATTTAAGCTGAGAGTGACCATCCTCACTCATCCCTGAGTGGCATTACGTGAGATATAAACCCCAACCATCCCTTGGATATAAACCTTCACCGGTTCAGTCCGACTGGAACTCCGTAATTACCCACTAAATCACCGGCGCCAAAATTTGGTTATATGGTTACCACTCAGCGTAGTAAATGGTTTCCTGGTGTACAGAAAACCATTTTGCTTGTCACTCACTGTAGTCACCCACAGGCAGAAGGAAAAGAATGAAGGAAAGAATGACAGAAGAGGGAGTGTAAAGTCACCCATAGGCAGAAGGACGAGGTAAGAATGAAGGAAAGACAGAAGAGGATGGAAGGAAAGAAGGATGGAGGAGAGGATAGGGCAGACACCCGAGAGCAGCACCGCATCGAGTGAGTGGATGGTGGGCGCCTTCACCTACCACAATATATATATATATATGGAGCCTCAGTGGTACAGTGGAAAAGCGTGCGTTTTCGTACACTGAAGAACGAGGGTTCGCGCCCCGACAGGGTAATAAACTTTGGGAGAGTTCTCCTGGCCACGTACTACTTTGGCGGACACAAGGGATGCTGTGGTTGAACCAGTGTCTCATACTATAAAGTATGCTTGCACCCAGTCGGCTTGCGCGGGCCGATTACACTTGGTTCACAGACTACACACACATCCAAAGCCACTCCAACACTACGGTTACACTTACAAGCACTTCTCACCCTACATACAATCCCTACCAGACAGCCTAAGCCACTTGGTAGAGATACATTTTCTGTATCGTCTCCACGTCAGTCGGGATAGGCCGGTCAGACAGTGGAGGCTGATTAGATGAGATGATATACTGTATATATATATATATATATATATATATATATATATATATATATATATATATATATATATATATATATATATATATCCCATTGGAGCCCAGTGTCCAGAGTATTGGACAGAACTGGGAATTTTCAAATCCTCATACAGTAGGGAACCCCCGGGTAGGGACCTATGAGCTTCGCGACTATGAGCCGATAGGCGGAGGACAGATAGTAACCCTCCCAGTGCAGTGCCTCGCCCAGCAACTCTGGGATCCAATGGGTTAATGACTGACAAATCTATCAGTTTAACCCATTGGAGCCCAGTGTCCAGAGTACTGGACAGAACTGAGAATTTTCAAATCCTGATAAAGTAGGGAACCCCCTGGTAGGGACCTATGAGCTTCGCGACTATGAGTCAATAGGCGGAGGGCGGTACGCTTAGTACCCTCCCAATGCAATGCCTCGCCCAGCAACTCTGGGATCCAATGGGATATATATATATATATATATATATATATATATATATATATATATATATATATATATATATATATATATATATATATATAATATATGATATACTGTATGTATATTACATATATATAATAAACACACACACACATATATCTATCTATCTATCTATATCAGTTGTTCCCAAACTTTCTCTTGTCGTTACCCACTTTTCATACATGATCCTTGTCCATGGCCCCCCTTCCCCAACCATAACCCATGACTACAGTGACTGTCTACACTACAGTCCTGCACTCATCATGTCCATATAAAAATCACTCTAGCAAATCCTGTAATTTTATTGATTCCATTTGTTATTTTCTCTTTTGTTAAGTATTAATAAAGAAATGTGTATTTTGTCTTAGCTGTATCTTATATAATTATTTGAATGGTACTAAAGGAATAATAAAATGCACATTAAAAAAATCCATACTTAGTGTAATTAAAAATTGCATTATTGCGAAAAGCTGATTCAGCAATTAAAAAAAAAATCACTGGATTGAAAAAGTGTATTAATCCCACGCAGTTTGATCTGATCTTTGAATCATACAAATCTGATAACTGTATAATTCTGAAATGATATGCTATCATAGTGAGTCATAATTATCTGCCACAACCATGGCCTTCAATTGCGACACACCCACCTCCTCCCAGACCATTTGCTTCTGAACATTCATGCCAGGTTCATTTTTCCTTCATTTGAATCCCCATTCCACTCAGTGTGAAGGGTGTTGCTGCAGATTATCAACAAGCTTCTTGATTCTTGGTTTTGTTTCTGTGTAACCTGTGTAAGTTCTCTCCACTGACTACCTACTCGCTAAACTCCTTCGGTTCAGGTTATGGCCCCCAAGGGGGCCATGGCCCCCAGTTTGGGAACCACTGATCTAGATCAATATCTATTTATCTATCTATCTATATCTATATCTATTTATCTATCTATCTATCTATATACTGTATGTGTAAATATATATATATATATATATATATATATATATATATATATATATATATATATATATATATATATATATATTTTACATATATATAATAAACACACACACATATATCTATCTATCTATCTATATCCATATCTATCTATCTATCTATATACTGTATATATATATACAATATTTATATCTATATCTATATCTATCTATCTATCTGCATACCTATATATATATATATATAATACACACACACACACACACACACACACATATATATATATATATATATATATAGAGAGAGAGAGAGAGAGAGAGAGAGAGAGAGAGAGAGAGAGAGAGAGAGAGAGATTGGATACCCTGTTTTTTTTCTTTTTTCAGTCTTTTACCTTCTTCTCCTTTCTGCATTTAAAGATATTTAAATAAGATAGTGGTAGGTGGAGCTCTCACCATCTACTCACTCGATGTAGTGTTGCTCTCGGATGGCTGCCCTTTCCTCCCTTCCTTCTTTCCTTCCTTCCTCTTATGTATTTCTTTCCTTCTTTCTTTCCTCTTCCTTCTGTCAATGGTTGGCTCTACACTGAGTGACAAGTAAAGTTGTTTCCTATAACCCAGGAAACCATTTACTTCGCTGGGTGGTAACCACATAATTAAACTATGGCGCCTTGTGGTTTAGTGGGTAATTAAGGCGCTCCAATCGGATTGATCTTGTGTCGGTTTATATCCAAGGGGTGGTTGGGGTTTATTGCTCACGTAATGCCACTAAGGGATGAGTGAGGCTGGTCACTCCCATCTTAAATGTCAGGACCAACTTGCCCTGGCTCCTTCGCTCCTCATGGGGCAACACATGATTAGATTATGTCATCATCATCATGATCATCATCGGGACCTCCTTTCCCACCCAATTGCAGGCTGAAGAATAGCAAAGTCCAGACAGCCCAAGTTTGCCCAATTCAATGGGCCACGCTTCCGTTAATCATTATTCAGGCTTCCCGAATCCTGGCTCTATATGATACGCCAAAAACATTCACCACATTCTATAGCTTCACGTAAACGTATCCGACAGAGTCAGTCCGGACGCTGTCACGTTAGAAAGGGGTGCCAAATCCCTGATCATGCACTGCTTCTCACAACATTCATCCAGCCAGTTCGATCTCATGTCAGGCCCCTAGCCTCACCGACTCCATACCTCTCTTCCTTACACACGCATGTAAATATGTATAAATAAGATGAAGAAACAAAAACAACTAATTGGCCACCTAACTACCTCCGGCCACTTCTAGCAACTTAAAGTCACCTCTGACTACCCTAGAATCTCTCTAACTAATCCTAACCACTTCCATGCCTATTTATTCCATTCCTAATCACCCCAGAGGCCTAGCCACCTCAGGCAATGCCCTTAACTTCCACTAGCCACGTCACAGTCCTTTCTAGCTTCTCCTAACCGCCTCAGTGCCACTTTAACGTCGAACCTTCTCAATGCCCCTTTGACTACTAACCAATTCAATGGGTCTTTAAATCCCCTAAACACCTCGAAGCCCCTTTCACTACTTCTAACCACCTCAGAATCTCTTTATCTACTATAACCACATATAAGAAGCCTTAACGTCCTCCCCCTCCCCCTACAGGTGGGTAGGTGGACGCAGCGAGGGGGTGCCAACTTCACTAGGTCGTGGGCGGAGACGGTGCAGGTGAAGGAGAAGAACCTCAGAAACAAAACACTCATCGTCTGTATTGCCCTGGTTAGTGATTTCTCGTTAGTTAGCATTTTTTTTTTTTCTATGTGCTCGACTCTGGGCATAGCCTGCTCCCAAGGCTTCTACATATCGTACACCTCTACATGTCACCACTTGGTGGAGCAGAACCTAACAATCTAACCAAAGGTAAAAGATAATCGTTATCTGTATTGGAACGCTTAGGAACCTCAGCTGATCTGGTCGATCGCGTGTGGGTTACCGATTTTCTTGACCTGAGTTCAGTTCCACCCAGGGGACAGATATTTAAGAGAGTATACAGTCGTTTGTCCTTCCATGTGATCTCACCCTACTGAGGTTTCCTTAGTAACATACACAGATTTTCACTAACAAACACAGCCACTCCAACACCAGTTTCCACATGCACTTCCAAACACAGCGACTCCAACACCAATTTCCACATGCACCTCCAAACACAGCGACTCCAGCACCAGTTTCCACATGCACCTCTAAACACAGCCACTCCAGCACCAGTTTCCACATGCACCTCCAAACACAGCCACTGCAACACCAGTTTCCACATGCACTTCCAAACACAGCCTCTCCAGTACCAGTTTCCACATGCTCTTCCAAACACAGCCACTCCAACATCAGTTTTTCCAAGCACTTCCAAACACAGCCGCTCCAATACAAGTTTCCATATGCACTTCTAAACACAGCCTCACCAACACCAGTTCCCACATGCACACCTCACCGTGCATTCCTAAAGCCTTCCACCTACATGTGTATGTGTGAAGTTTTGGGAGGGGATGGGTCATTTCTTCACTGAGGGAAATTACTATTCTCTGACCTTACAGATTATTTGCCCCTGAGGACCTGTAACATAAGGCCAGAACACGTACTATGGCGCTGCCTGGCAGTCAGGCGTGTGCAAGCCAGCAATACAATACATATACGTACAGTACATTCATTGTACTAGTTAGTAAGAGGTGGTAACTGGAGGAAAATTTAATCTAATTGAAAATCTTATGAAAGAGGGGGGTGTGAGTTGGGAGCAGGGCAGTAAAATGGCGGGGGACAGGGTGACTTGGAGGCGATTTGTTTGTGGCCAACCCAAACGAGATTGAGGCGTCTGGCAATAGATAGATAGATAGACGAGCACACACTGTGCCCAGTACTGGGGTACAACAGGCAAGCCTGCTTCAAAATTGGAATATCCCACTCCAGAGCTGTGGGGTACTTTCGCAGTCGACTATAGTCTATTTGACTGACCTGTACAGCTGAGATGTATGCGGCAATTACGGTGTGTTTGTTACGTGGCTGCTGATTGGCCACCGATGATGTCATTGAAGTAAATGCAGGCATGTGCTGTTGTGCAATATGCGGAAGTAGATGTACACCGTGGGTGGATATTATAGCGCAACATGCGGACGTGGGTGTACACCGCGCATGGATGTAGTGCAACATGCGGACGTGGGTGTACACCGCGCATGGATGTAGTGCAACATGCGGACGTGGATGTACACCGTGGGTGGATAATTTATTTCAAACGTTAATCATCGTTTTATGAAATTTTATAATCAACTTTATTTTTCTTCGAGAACAGTAAACTTTTAAAGCTAATCTTGACCTCTTCAACTTCGGAAATTATTCCATACTTAATCTGGCAGCTTGTATTGAAGGCAGTTTAAAAATATAAATATATATGAGTTAAAATAAGAGGAGGTGTACATTTAAATAATCGGTGGCCAATCAGCAGCCGCGATTCAAACACATCCTACTCGGCCCATGCATCTCAGCTGCACAGGTCAATCACATAGACTATAGTACAGCTCAACGATCCAGTTGCACGTCAGTATATATTGACCATTTTTAAAGAGTCGTAGCCTTAATGTGGCAGAGGAAGCAGCAAATGCCATTGTCACATTTTTAATCTGGCATTTTAGCATCACCAAAGTATGATTGAGAGTTAACTGACCTGGTTATTCAGGAGTCAGGTATTTGATGGTAATTGTTGCTCTATGGTATACAGTAGTCCTTCAATACAGCCCACCTCCCGATTCAGTCTGTACAACAGTACAATATGTAATCCCTCCCTTTCCCAGTAGAAGAGACACTAGAAAGCCTCCTCAGCCAACGAAAATACGGGCCTTATTTACGCATGTAAGTCTGCGTAACTCTCTCTGTAACCCCATCTAAGTATCTAACTTAGTGTTGCTAGCAACTTAGCTCTGTCTTACTCTGTATAACTGTTAGTCTAATTCCGTGTAACCCCAACAGACCAAGCCGTACACCATGGAGAAGCAGAGCACAGAGATGTTGACAGGAAACGACAAATACGAAGGGTTCTGCATCGATCTGGTTAAGAAGATTGCAGAGCTGGAAGGGTTCAAAGTCAAGTTTATGGTTACTCCCGATGGCATGTATGGCAACATTGACAATAAGACTGGCGAGTGGAACGGTATAGTGAAGCAACTGTTAGATCAAGTAAGTGTGGAAGAGGAGGGCGAGCGGAAGGAAAGTAAAGAAGGATGAAAAAAATACCAGATAAAGAGGAAGTACAGAATTAGGAAAATAGGAAAGGAAGGAAGAACAGATACATGGAAATACAGGATTATGAAAGTAGTGAAGGAAGCAAGGGCAGTAATATGGGTGAGTGTAGTAGTATAGTGAAGCAGCTGTTTGAACACGTGACTGTGAAGGGAGGAAAGAGAGAGGAGAAAAGCTGGGAAGAAAGGGACAAATAAAAGAAGGGATTGGAGGAAGACAGGGAAGGAAACAAGGACTCTAGGACCGGCAAGTATTGTAGAATGGTATAGTAAAGGAAGTGTTGGAACAAGTGACTGTGAAGGAAGGGAAGAGAGAGCGGAGGAAAGAAGGGGAAACCAGAGAGAGGGAGGTAGGGAAGGGAGTGAGTGCGAAAGAGAGATGGTACAACAAGAAAGGAGAAAAACAGGAAATTAAGACGAGGAAGAAGACGGAAAATGGGGAAGGAAGGAAGGTGGGTAGGTAGGTCAGGAAGAAAGAAGTGAGGGAGATATGGAGGGAAGGAAGGATGGAAGGAAGGGAAGAAAGTAGGAAGGAGGAAGATAGGTAGGAAATGGAGGAAGACCTAAGGAAACGGGAGGTATTAGAAGAAAAGAAGGATAATAGGAAAGAAAGAGAGAACAGGTTAACTGGAAGGAAGGATTAGAAAAGTGGAGGTAGGAGGGAAAGAAGAGAAAGAAGGAAATAACAGCAACTAAATTCCAGCGGACATCATTAGAAGGTGAGAGGGGTAGATGTGGGGTGATGGGAGGGTCCGCGGGTGTGGAGATGGTTGGTGGGATCTGTGGGCATAGGGATGGTTTGGGGGTCCGTGGGTATGGAGATAGTGTGGGGGTCCGTGTGTGTGGGAGTGGTTGGGGGTTCCGGCGTTGGGGCATTGGAGGTCTCTGGGTGTGGGTGTGAGGATGGTTGGGGGGGGTCTGTGGATGAGGAGGTGGTGGGGGAAGTATGGGGATGTGGGGGTGGTTTATGAGTAGAGGGTCCGTGGGTATGGGCTTGAGTTAGGGAAGTGGGAACTTGGATTTCTATCTTTTAAATCCAGATACCTGTCCTACTTGAGCTATTTACGTTTCCTTAGTACTATGTTTCTTGTAACAATCATATCCACAACTTCATATCAGTAAATCATAACAAAACAAGTAATTTTTCTGTAATTCATATGATGAATGACAAAAGTTCGTGTAATAGAAGATCAGGTTATTATACTATTCACATACATATTACGTGTAAGGTATGAATTTAATTATAGTCTCATTATAATCGTAGAAGCTTTAGCTAAATGCTTGATCTTATTAATAAATTCCGAAAAGTATACATATTATCACTATACACTGTAACAAATTAAAATTTTCACATATTCAGGACTTCAGCCAAGAGCACTTCGATGTTGACATGATGACGGATGACTTAGACTGATGACTGACTCACTGGCTGTCACGTTTGGGTTGTCATAGCCAGTCACGATCAAGCTGGAATGAAGGGGGCGTGGCCTTATGTAATTTCCTTCTCGAATGAGCTGTAGTTGTAGGTGGGGAAGGAATGTAAGAGAGATGGTTTAAGAAGCAAGTACGAAGAAGTACAAAGGAATACAAACGAAAGCAAGGAGCAACAGATCGAGTAGTCTTTTCGAGGCTGTTTGTTAAATAGAATACTATGACTACTGTATGTCTGATTTTGAGTAGAAATTAAAGATAGGAAACAAAGGGAGGAAAAGAATAGAGGAGGGAGGTGAGTGAGCCGGGAAGGAATGTGTGGAAGATGGTTCAGGAATTAAGGATGGAAGGGAGGGAAAGAGCAACGAAAGGAAGAAGGAGGAGGGAATGTAAAAAACATGGTTCAGGAAGAAGGAAAAAGGCATTAAAAAATGGAGTGATGTAGATAGAGATAAGTACGCTTTGAATTCAACCTTTGGTTCTCTTCCCCACTGACATCAGAAAGCGGACCTGGGCATCGTCGACTTTACCATCACCTACCAGAGAGAAGAGGCCGTCGACTTCACTATGCCCTTCATGAATCTTGGTGAGAGAGAGAGAGAGAGAGAGAGAGAGAGAGAGAGAGAGAGAGAGAGAGAGAGAGAGAGAGAGAGAGAGAGAGAGACCAGCCCTGGTATTTATTTCAGTGTAGTCTTAATAATAATAATTAAAAAAAATGACTTGGGCTTATCATTCATATTGATTGCACAAATGTGCAGGCAATCCCTTATTATATGACAATCAATTTCGAAATACTTGTGATGATAGGAAGTGGTTAAACTGCATTCCACTTTACATAACGGCGTCAGGAACGAGGTAGAAAAGTTTATTATTATTTTTTTAATGAAATATTTCTGTACTGATGTTAAAGCTTGTGGGGTATGTTTTCCCTTTAGGGGTCTTAGGGATGATAATGTCTCCGTTAGCGTCTAATTGTAGAAGCTGATGAACAGAATTGCAAAACAGAAGGCACTCCCCCGTCCTCCATACTCTCTGCAAATATGCCGTACAGAAAAACAGGTAGAAGAAACATCTTGCTGAAGTGAAATGCCTAAATGAAGTTTGATAGGAATGGAAGAAAGTAAAAGTTAAAGTGAAGCATACGCCTCCCCCCACCCCATTGAAAGCTTTATTTAAGATGACATATTTTGTTTGATTTTATTTGTTTTTTTGTTTGCTACTAGACGACTTTACTCAGCTTTGAAGGAGTTCCTTTGTAGTAAAGAGGTTGATGAAGAATGAGTCTAACCCCTCCAGTGTCTCTGAAGCGGAATAAAATTACTTAGTTGTAGTGAGCATAGAAAATACATAATAAGATTCAAGAGGTTATGAGTATCTTCTTGACCCATTCCCTCGTTCTGTCATCCAGGCATCAGCATCATCTACAAGAAACCACAGAAGAAGTCACCGAGTTTGTTTTCCTTCATGTCACCGTTCTCTGTGGATGTGTGGATCTATATGGCCACCGCATACCTTGGAGTCTCTGTCCTACTCTTTATTCTGGCCAGGTGAGGCTGGGTCAGGTTAGGGTAGGACTGGTTACACTGAGTTTGGTTTTATTAGGTTAAGATGCGTTAAATTTGCTAAAGTTAGATTTGATTGGTTTGGTTTGGTTAAGTTAGATAAGATAAAGTTAGGTTAGGTTAGATTAGATGAGATTAGATTAAATTATATAATATTAGATAAGTTGGGTTTGGGAAGCTCAAATATGGTTAGCTTTGACTGGTGTAGCTATGACAGTTTAATAGATGCCAAATTATGCTATACTTGCTAAAATTTAATAAATATGAGTTAGATTTGTTGCTGTAGATCAGTTGACGGTTACATTTGCACCATGAGGAGTTCTTGTAACCTAAACATAATTTTAATTGGTTCTTGAAACAAGTATGATAAAATGGTTTGCTCAGTAGTCATTCTAGACATAAATATAAAAATAATCTTTAGTATTATAAGGTACCGGTACAGGCATCGACAACTTTAATTATTCATTTTATTTTCAGTATCTAATTGTAGCTTATTTTCAGGATATCGAAATGAATATAAAAATGAAAGCAAGATAAAGTGAGATCCAAAAATGAGGAAATTGATAGACTTGGACATTACCATATATAGTTTTTTTTTTTCTTTTTTCACTTTATGAGATTTGTTTTAGGAGTTGCAGTACACGACACTGGAGGAAAACAAGAGCCAATGAGGAACATGGGAGACAGTAGGAAAGAAGTGCATTACAATAATCGAATTTCCCATGATGACCACATTTTTCTCAGTTCCCCAGAATTACAGAAACTAGATGGAGTTCTTGGACGCCGTAAAGAAAATGAACCCTGGAGACCAAAGGATGTCAAGGAAGAACAAATAACAGCTTTTTTTTTTTCTTCTTCTTCTTCATCTTTTACTTTTTCCCATCTTCACGTTACCTCTGAATTTTCTTGCATATTCCCCGGGCCAGTTCCAACTTGTTCATTGCTTGACTTATGTGAGGATTTGACTGAATTGTCAAAACTGGGAAATTGGCCAGGGTTTTGTGTTACACGGTCATTTGCATAGACCTGTATTTGACATGTTATGACTTATTTTGATCTGTTTGACATGACTTTTTTGTTTAACTTTATATGATATATTATGACATTTGACCGTAGCTGACATATCGTGACCTGTATTAATCTGTATTTGACATATAACTGGTTTTGCCTTGTTTGGCATGGTATGACAGGTTTTTACCTTTCTTATACTAATGACCTCTAGACTCTTACCATTGTTAGGTTTGTGACCTGTGCTAGACTTACGACCTGTATTAGAAGTATTATGGTCAGCACTGACATGGGTTGATCTCCAGCTAATCCACATGACCCATTACAAATCCTAGTGACTGAGAATCCCACAAGCAGCACAGAGACTAGCCCTGACCTGTAGTAGAATTATTATGGTCGATAATGACCTTGGATGACGTCCAGCTAACCCACATGACCTATTACAAACCCTCGTGACTCAGAATGACCCACAAACAACATAGTGACTCGCCCTGACTTGCCTTGACCCAGTGACCTGGCAGGATGGCCCTGGATGAGTGAACTGCACATGCCCGTGTACTGGGGAGCCCGAGGAATTGGAGAACAGCTTTGGTCTGCTCAGCTCCATGTGGTTCATTATTCCTCTGCCAGGGCGTCGACATAGCTCTCAAGTAGGCATCTGTCATCTATCTTGCTTACTTTCTCTTACTTTCTCAGTCTCTCTATCTGTATCTCTCTATCTTTCACTATTTTGCTCTCTCTTTTGCTTCGTCTCTTGCTGTCTCTCCCACTGCACTCAGTTTCTCTCTCTCTCTCTCTCTCTCTCTCTCTCTCTCTCTCTCTCGGTTCATTTTGACGCTTAGATTGCCTTCCATGAATTATTTTTCATTTTCTTATATTTCCTGTCTGTCTGTATTTTATGATTTTAACCTTGTTTGTTCACTCTTTTTGTGGATTTAGCGTGCATTGTTGTCTTCCTTGCTTTCCGTGTCTTTTTTTTTTTGTTTTCTGTAGCATTCAGTGGCTGTCTGTTATGTGCAGTTCTTCATTCTCTTTATTGGTATCTTTGTTTCATAAGACTTGCTTCCCTGCCATTTGATGAAGTAGTGGGTTACCTATAATTTTGTTATTGTTACTTCGGTTATTTTTATTATTATTGTTATTATTATTATTATTATTATTATTATTATTATTATTTTCATGTTTAGGGGAGACATCTGGTACTGAAGGCTATATCTAACCCCACAAGTTCAAAAAGTTTCCCTCAGCCTGGGTAAAATCGTCTGTTTTTAACTAGCTTTTAATAAACTGCGTCGTCAGAGTGAAGGGGCTATGGGATATAATTCTGTCAGCCTGTCCGTCGTTGTCTACCTAGTTATTATTGACCGCAACAAGGCGAAAAATGTTACATTAGTATTTTTTCCGGTGATGCAAAAACTTGGAGAACTAGAAGGATTTATAAAGTATAAAAAACTGTCGGCTAAATTGGGTGCTTGCAACATATTTAGATATTGCTGGAGATAAAATACTGAAAATATTTTCAAAGGGGATATATATTTGAAAGCAACAGAAAGTGTCTGCAGCATTTTGTCCATAATATCACATTTTGTTTATGATCCTCGGCTGTAACGTCACTTCTTTGCTAACAGTGATGTCACCTCTTAGCAAGGGTGACATTCGCACCATATCAGCCAGTCATCACTTGGGACTTTGGCAGTAGCCTACTTTTCATCAAATCAATTTTCATGTTCTGTAGTGTGCTGAACTCAGAAAATGGGCTTTCAGTAGCAAGTCACAACGTGGGGTTTTGAAAACGGAATGTATCGGTTCCTTAAACTGTGGCCATAGTTTACAATGTGAACTTCTACATTAATAGACGCTACATACTGTAATATATCTGCTCTCTTTCATTCTGCAAATTGGTGTGTTTATTCCCTTTCTAATTAGTTCATTTATTTTCGTGACATAATCTATACTTACTATCTTTTGGAATGCTGTAATTTGTCGTATGGCTTTTTAATGACCTTCGTAGGCTACTTAGCTTGGTACTTTCTCTTTCCCATCTTTTGTCCTCACAGTACCTCTTATAATTATTTTCTTTCTTTCTCCATTCTTCATATATTATCCATTTTCATAGTTACAGTTTTATGATTTTTAAAAAAATGAACGCACCAAGCTCCGTATTCTGATGGGATTAGACTTTCTAACTGAACACCTCCTCCTTAGCGATTTATTTCTCATATTACAGCTTATTATTCTCCATTATGATGCTTATCTTTTGTATCAACAATGACTGCATAAATAACAGAAAAATGTATTCATGTATCAGGTACAGAAATAAAGTGATAAGAAGGTGGTACTAGGGAGTCTCCCTCCAATTAGCGAGAATACGCGCCTGAAACTTCGTGTGAATTTTAAGATATTGGCGTTGATTCATCGACTGTTGCTGCGTCTTTCAGTGTTTTGCCCTCCCATTGCTGGTTCCCTGCATTATGTCTTGTTTGAAATTTCGGTTTCATACAAGTTCGGTTAGTTGACAGGTTTTCCTTATATGGCAAGTGCTTTATTCGTTTCTTGTCTAGTAGTTTCTAATTATATTTTCTTTCGATGTTGATCAGGATCAAACGTAAGCTACCGAACTTTGAATAAAGCCGGAATATCCCAGACTGGTTTTCCATTCATTGTACACACTCCAGTACTAATCTCTGGACTCTCTGATTGAAAGTGTAATTAATTATTTCAGGTAAGGAGCTTTCCTGACCCGACCCTTCCCAATGGCGACATTATGAATTTTATTTTGTCATCATTATTTTGCATCCTGAAGGTTGTGATATTTTTCTGCTTTACGAACTTGTCAGTTTTATCCACCGAGCTCTATAATATAGGCGGGCTTTCTAGCGCCGCGTAGCTTGTGTGCCCGCCGCCAGGGACCCAGGGCGGCGTTGATGTTTATGCACTACACCTGACGCCGGCGCCTTTTGAAGTCAGCCGATGAATCCAGAGAAGATAGTGTCATGGTCCAATGCGCAGCTATAATATAAGGCCATGGCCCACTGCGCAGCTTATGGAAGCAACAACGAAACAGACAGCAAGCTGAGAACTGTGTTCACCATTTTGGAGGCGACGAATGTGGTGTCTGAATATGGCGGTCAAAGTCACACTCTCGCTGCGGAAATGGCCCCTCCATATTATAGAGCTCAGTGGTTTTATCCCCCAACAGCAAAATATGAACTGTCTTTTGTACATGTTACACCTTTTTCCTAATGCTTCTTCTATTTGCGTATTGCTTCTTTATTCTTGATTCTCTTACTGATTTCAAAGGGTGTATGAAGGTTAAGTCCACTCCACTCATGTTACATGTAGGAATACAGTACGGATGTGATGCTGCTGCCAACCACCAGGTGGCAGCCGTCTTGCACCCGGAGCATCGCAAACCACGCCACGGTTGTGTGTCACCTGTCTTTGAGTTGCAGTTGAGCTTATTCAGTGAGATAATTCAAAGATGCTACGCTGCATGGCGTACCTAGTGTAGAGTTAATTCACTGAATAAGCTCAAATGCAATTCAACTACAAGCAGCACACTACCATCGCTCCACAGCTTTGGTGGAAAAAAAAAAAAAAAAAAAAAAAACTAATAATCTGATGGTACCGCAGCCTGGTGAGTATAGGGTCCCAGCCCACTCATTTTGCCTGGGGGCAAACTTAGGATGTGACTGCCACCACCTGGTGGGTTTCCCCACTCCATTCATTTTCCATGGGAGAAAACTGTAAGGATGTGATCGTACTGCTGCCTAGTGAGCGTCAAACTGCAGTCTGTTTGCTTTCAGTAGGCTATAAAGTAATGGGAAATGTCGAAAGCAACGGCATTTTACTTTATATGGGTATATCGAAATATGCAGGAAGAAAAGCTGGTGAAACAAGGAAATTCTATTTGACCTGTGCAGCAGAGATGCATGGGCCGAGTAGGATGTGTTTGAATCGCGGCTGCGATTGGCCACCGATGATTTAAATGTACATCTCTTCCTATTTTAACATATATTTATATTTTTAAACTGCCATCAATACAAGCTGCCAGATTAAATATGGAATAATTTCCGAAGCTGAAGAAGTCAAGATTAGCTTTAAAAGTTTACTGTTATCAAAGAAATTAAAGTTGGTTTTAAAGTTTCATAAAATGATGAGTGACGTTTGAAATAAATTATCCACCCACGGTGTACATCCACGTCCGCATTTTGCAGTACATCCATGCTCGGTGTACACCCACGTCCGCATGTTGCGCTATAATATCCACCCACGGTGTACATCTACGGCCGCATGTTGCACAGCAGCACGTGCCTGCATTTACTTCAATGACATCATCGGTGGCCAATCAGCAGCCGCGTAACAAACACACCGTACTTGTCGCATACATCTCAGCTGCACAGGTAAGTCAAATAGACTATAGTAGAGAATCACTGTCAGTACTGCTACTACTAAAGGGGGGCGCGGTAGCACAGTGGTAGCGCGCCGGACTCGTAATCGGGGGATTGCGAGATCGAGCCTCGCCCGGGCTGCCGTGCCGGGAGTGGTAGCTCGCTCCTGTAACCCTAGCGGGGCTATATAGTCCAATACAGGGCTTAGCTCGGGGGAACTCCATTTGCTACTACTAAATGTAATATACCTAAAATTGACATAATTTGAGTGATAGTAGCAAAGAATCGCTTTCGGTACATACATAAGTGTGATGTATTAGTTATGTAGCGAGTTCAGACTTTACACATTGAAACCACCAAAGCCATTTGTTGGAAATGCTTATAAAAAAAAAAGAAAAAAAGAAACCTCCGTAAGCTGACGACCACCACTCTCGACAGTGGTTTTTCAGTAAGGTATAATGCGTTGTAGCAATAATAAGAATGATTAATGGAATTTCCCACCTCACTCATTTCAGCTGTTCGTTTTTTTCAAATTCAATAAAAGAATAAAATTCTAATTATCAGCACCTTATTTTTAGGTGAGAAAGCAAAGTCTACTTGGCTTGATACTCGCCAGCACCATAACACTCCTTACAGACTGGCAAGCGGAGTGACGACTTATTCTTCCTTCATTCTGCATTCATGCCTTTTCCTTCAGTTTTCTAACTGTGATCTTTTGTGAGTTTATTTCTTCATGGTGTTAGCTTTCTTTCCACATTTTCTAAAGTCCCTTTCTATATTTTTTCTCACTACCTGTTTCTTCCTTAATTTCCCTGCTTCATTATCTTCTTTTCATAGCTTTTATCTCAATTTCTCACACTATCAACTTCTTTATTAGTTTTCCAGATTTTCTTGATTTTCTTCCCTGTCCGAGTTTTCCATGCTATTCTTCCCCAGTCGCAGTGCGAGGCTTCGAATTCACACCTGGACCTTTCCTATCCACTCTCAGTTGAGTCACCTCACCCACGCTTGTTACCCATCTGTTTCAGACCGAACCTAGGACCTCCCGCCACCTTCTACACTCAATCCTCTTCTTTCTAATTCTAACCGGGCCTTCTCACCCACGCTTTGAACCCCGCACTCAGACCTGTCCTACCAACACCCAGTTGCTTCCTCACCCACGCTTGCATCCCATCCATCCACCCGTCAGCTTATAATCCAGGACAACCCGCTTACTGACTAAACCAGGTGCACTGGGGTGTCATTTGCAGGATCGCCCCGAATGAGTGGGACAACCCTCACCCCTGCATCCAAGACCCAGACGAGCTTGAAAACAGCATAAGTCTGAGTAACGCCTTCTGGTTCACTATTGGATCTCTTATGCAACAAGGGTCCGATATCGCGCCCAAGTAAGAAGTATAGGATGCTCATTTGTGGATAGCTGGATTGATTCTAGAAGCTTCCAGACTGTTCTCTCTCTCTCTCTCTCTCTCTCTCTCTCCCACCGGCCTGGAAGCCTTTCAAGTACATAAAAGCAGATAGATTCGTTCCTTAATACCTCTTCAAATGGTTGTAGTAGTTGTTGATGTTGTGTTGCTGCAACGGTGGTTGTAACGAGGACGTGAAGTGTAATGGTAGACACTAGTAGTCGCTGAAGTAATGATGGCTGGTGCAATGTTGGCTGATAATTGCACTTGTTAAATTTGTTGCTTTAATTTTACTTTTATGATAAATAATTCTTATAATAATAATAATATTGTTATTATCATTATTATTATTGTTATTATTATTTTGCATGCCCTTGCATGAGCATAGATAACTTTGAATAATATTATTTGCATGTAACAATTATGCTGCAAAGAAAGTGGTTGAGGAGACGAAGGGGAAGACAGGAGGAAGCAGCTCCTGTGAGAAGAGTGGAGAAATTGCAAGATAGTGAGAAAAGGACAGAGTATAAGAGCATAGTGGAAGAAAGATTGGGAAGGTATGAGCTAGAGCAGATGGAAGGGGTGGAAGACGTATGTAAGATATTCACGGAAGAGATAAGCGCAGCGTGTGAGGCGGTTTGTGGAGTGAGGAGGAGATGCAAGGGTGTGCAAGGGACAGCATGGTGGAATGATGAGGTGAAACGAGCTGTGGAACAAAAGAAGAAGGCATATGGTGAATGGTTGGCGAGTAGAGGTAGGGGAGAAGATGAGAGAGAGAAGAGAGAGGTATATGTGAGCAGGAGAAGGGAGGTTAAGAGACTGGTGAAGGAGAGTAAGAAGAAAGTGGATGAAGAGTTTGGGAGGAATCTGAGTGTGAAATGGAGGGAGAGTAAGAAATTGTTTTGGAAGGAGGTAAAGAAAGTAAGGCAGTGTGAAAGGGGAAATAGTAGGGGAGTGAAAGATAGGAATAATAGATTGTTGGTGGAGAAGAGAGAGAAATTGAGGAGATGGAAGGAGCACTTTGAAGATTTGTTGAATGTAGAGAGTGAGAGCAGTGTGAGTATAAGTGGTTGGGGAATGGCTGGGAGAAGAAGAGATGAGAGGAGGGAGGAAGAGATCAGTAGGTCGGAAGTTGTGGAAGCGATGAAGAAGATTAAGCTGGGAAAGGCCCCAGGAATTGATGGAGTGTGTGGTGAAATGCTTAGGTATGGGGGTGAGATTGTTGTGGAGTGGATATGGAAGTTGTGTAGATTGGCTTGGGAAGAGGGAAGAGTTCCAGAGGACTGGAAATCAGGTATAATTGTTCCTCTGTACAAAGGAAAAGGGGAGAGAGAAGTATGTGGTAACCATAGGGGTATTTGCCTTCTTAGTGTGACTGGTAAAATATATGGTAGAATACTCATTGATAGGGTTAGGCATATGACAGAGGAGCTAGTTGGAGAAGAACAAGGGGGATTTAGGAAGGGAAAAGGGTGTGTAGATCAGATATTTGTTCTAAGATGTTTAGTGGAGAAGTATCTAGAGAAGGGAAGGAAAGTGTATGCTGCCTTCATGGACTTGGAGAAAGCTTATGACAGAATAGATAGGCAAGGTATGTGGAAGGTATTAAGAATATATGGAGTGGAGGGGAAATTGTTGAGTGCTGTGAAGAGTATGTACGAGGGAGCTAGGGCTACGGTGCGAGTGGATGGTGAGCTGAGTGAGTTCTTTGATCTTAATGTGGGACTGAAACAGGGGTGTGTGATGTCTCCATGGCTGTTTAATATATATATGGATGGGGTTGTAAAGGAGGTGCAAGGTAGGGCAGTGGATGTGGGGGTGGCCCTAATGAATGAGGGTGAGATTTGGAAGCTTCCGGTGTTGCTGTTTGCTGATGATACAGTATTGTTGAGTGAAGATGAATGGGAGTTGCAAGGTTCGGTGAATGAATTTGGGACAGTGTGTAGGAGGAGGAAGCTGAAAGTTAATGTAAACAAAAGTAAAGTTATGGTGTTTGAGAGGAATGAAGTCACAGAGTGTGCAGTGAGGTTGGATGGTGAAGATATGGAGATTGTGAGTGCATTCAAGTACTTGGGTAGTGTGATGAGTAAGGATGGAACTTTGGGGGATGAAGTACGTGAAAGGGTACAGCAGGGAAGAAAGGTTGTTGGTACACTGAAAGCAGTGATGAGAAATAGGGAGGTGAGTATGGAAGTTAAGAAGTCACTGCATGATGGTATTGTGATCCCTACCCTGACGTATGGAAGCGAGGCGTGGACCTTGCAAGAGGGGAACAAGTCAAGAGTGAGAGCAGTGGAAATGAGTTACTTGAGAGGAGCATGTGGAGTGACGTGGAGGGACAGGTTGACGAATGAAGAAGTGAAGGAACGTTGTGGGGTAGATGTGGATGTGGTTGAAAAGATTAGGAGAAATACACTGTGGTGGTTTGGACTTGTGGAGAGATTGGAGAATGAAAGACTGACTATGTGGGTGTTTGTTGGTGTGGTGGTGGGTGGGTGTGGGTGGGGTAGACCGAGGATGAGGTGGAGGGATGGAGTTGAGAGGTATATGAGGGAGGGGGGGGTGAGTTGGGGGGAGGGTAGTCAAATGGTGGGTGACAGAGTGACTTGGAGGCGTTTTGTCTGCGGCCACCCTTTGCGGGATTAGGGCGTCGGGCTATAGATAGATAGATAGATAGAACAATTATGATGTTTGAATTATTATGCATGTTGTTTATAGCTGTAAGTAATTCATGTTTTCTGAACTATTAAGTTTACGGGTATGAGAAATATACAGTATATATAAATATAGAGCGAGTATTTTTATAAACGTGTGTGTGTGTGTGTGTGTGTGTGTGTGTGTGTGTGTGTGTGTTTTTTATTTGGTTCTGCGTGACACACACACACACACACACACACACACACACACACACACGTTTATAAAAATACTCGCGCTAAATTTGCACATTCCGTGCACACACCTGAATATGAACACACACACACACACACACACATACACACACACACACACACACACACACACACACACACACACACACACACACACACACACACACACACACACACACACACACACACACACGTTTATAAAAATATTCGCGCTAAATTTGCTCTTTCCGTCCACACACCTTTGTATTAACACACACACACACACACGTTTATGAAAATATTCGCACTAAATTTGCTCTTTCCGTCCACACACCTTTATGGTAACACACACACACACACACACACACACACACACACACACACACACACAACACCTACTATCCAGTTACCATAGTCTACTATCTACCATAGTCTACTATCTACCATACAGTTAACATTCAATATTATTATCCAATCATAAGTTACTATAATCTCTCATAATTAATCTAATCCATCAATGAACCTGACCGACAGAGCTGTATCCACCCGTGTTGTGGCTGGTATCTGGTGGTTCTTCACTCTCATTATGATCTCCTCCTACACTGCTAACCTTGCCGCCTTCCTCACCGTGGAGCGTATGGATTCGCCAATTGAGAGTGCTGACGATTTGGCCAAGCAGACCAAGATTAAGTACGGCTGCAAGATGGGAGGATCGACCTACTCCTTCTTCCAGTGAGTGGCAGTGGGTACTGGGAGGAGATTAGGGATTGGAATGAATCCTTCCACACCTAGGAAACTTTTGATGATGGTTAGCTCCAGCTAGGGAAAAATCGGAATATATCATGTCTTATGCAAAAGACGGGATTGTGGTTTATCATTAATTGGTATTAATCCCTTCATTTGGACAGAGCTGCTCATGGCTGAGTAAAATCATCCGGGAGGCGCAAAAGATGTTATGTTAATGAAGAATTGAAAGAGCTGCGTTAAATGTTGAGGTAGTCAGGGAATGAGATGGATTTTTTGGTGATTATTAATTGAGATTAATCCCTTCAGTCCGTTGATGTATTAAAAAAAAATGTTCTTGACCATACCAGACAGTTTTATTCAGTTCCAGCGAAACTTGAACGAGAGGAGGTAGATAAATAAAGCCATCGCTAAAACCCTTCTTACTGAATAGGATAAAATGTCATCGAAATTATGTGAGTAAGCACATCAGTTGAGAGGTCTCACTTAGGCAGAATATAATTTGGCGGTAGCAAGGGTAAATATTAATAGGCTTGATAGTAGTGAAGAAGTGAAAGGATTGGGTTCAGTATTGAGGTGATCACTGTTTTGGATTAAGCAGGTCAGTTAAGAGAGCTCTCACCTAGGCCGAAGAAGTCGCCAGGCAGCAACGAAAACGAAAAGACGTGGTTGTGGTGGTGAAGGCGTGAAAAAATCGGATTCAGTACTGAGAGGTCTTCCCTATAGGCAGAAGTTGTCGTCAGGCGGTAGCAATAATTGGAGGTGATGGAAGTGAATGTACTATGGGACTGAGGGCAGCGCATGAAACAAGACTGTGGGTCGTTTTCTTAGTAGCGTAGGAGGTTTTGTAATACCTCATCCTTAGCGATTTCTTTTGCACAGAACACCTTAACATTCTTTTGTATGATGTATGTATCGCTTAATTGTCGACATCAGGTAGTTTGCATCAAAAGCCTAAGAGATAATGTGTGTAGTGCAAAGTAAACCGCTGTGGAAGAGATCATATGAGACCTCCAGTGCCACTTAGATTTCGACTTGCGACCTAATGTACCGTAGGAAGGAAGCATGAAGCTGAGTTGGTGGCAAGAGGGAAGAAGAAAGGGGAGGGAAAAGCAGTAAAGGAGAAAGAGAGAAGGGAGGGAAATAGGGAAGATGAGGAGGAAGGGGATCAGGTACGTGGGTGGGTAGGTAGGTGGGTAGGTAAGTAGGTAGGTAGGCATAGAGAGAGAGAGAGAGAGAGAGAGAGAGAGAGAGAGAGAGAGAGAGAGAGAGAGAGAGAGAGAGAGAGAGGAAATGAAGACGAGAGAAAAGTAGGTATTGAAGGAGGAGGAAGGGAATAAGAACGAATGGAAAGGAGGAAGGGAGAGTGGGAGGGAAAAAGAAGGATGGATGATAGAAAGGGAGGGAGGTGGATCCTAGAAGAAAGATGGTAACATTTTAGTCTGGCGCGCGCGCGCACACACACACACGCACACGCACACACACACACACACACACACACACACACACACACACACTCTCTCTCTCTCTCTCTCTCTCTCTAATAATCCTGACAGTTATATAGTGAAAAAATGTATATTCATTTAATTATGAACAGATAACACTAACTAATCACTGCTAACATGCTATTAAAAAAGTACGTGAAAATTATATTTTTAACTGTTGCAAAACAATGCTCTGCCCGTGGTGCAAGTAGAGGCCACCTATTGTCCGTGCAGACATCGATCAATCTGTGAACTAGTGATGGATCTGTCTCTGGTGTGTGTGTGTGTGTGTGTGTGTGTGTGTGTGTCCGGCTCTGGGCATAGGCATTACACCCCGTTCTCTGAGGCCCAACAATCATTCTAGGTGTATACACCTCAACATGATACTACTGTACTTCGGCACTAATACCCTCCATCGATATTGAACACATACTTGGGAGGTTTCGCTCAGGGATGGTGCATTGGTATTAGCAAGGATATTTTTATGACATGTCGGTGGGTCTTTTGGAAGATGAGTGAAGTCTGTCGTAATGAAATTCAGTCAATCAAACTGAGCTCTGCCTCAGCTGAGGATCGAACTCGCGTCACCTCAGACAACCTCTCTAACCACTCAACCATATATATATATATATATATATATATATATATATATATATAAGTTTTTGATTCATCTCATACACCATCAGGGAGAGCAATATCCCAACGTACAAGAAGATGTGGCAGGCTATGTCTACGGCCAGTCCCAGCGTATTCACCGAGAGCAACGACAAGGGTGTGGAGAGGGTGCAGAAAAGTGGGGGCATGTACGCCTTCCTGATGGAGAGCGTGTCCATCGAGTACGAGGTGGAGAGGAAGTGTGACCTCATGCAGATCGGTGGACTGCTGGATTCCAAGAGCTACGGCATCGCTCTTCCACCTGGTGAGAGGCAGGGAGGGGAGGAAGGTAGATAGGAGAGTAGGCGAAGAGAAGGAAGGACGGTAAACAGAATCAGAGGGATGAAGGATGACCATAAACAAAAGGTAGGAGAATGAACAGAAAAAAGAGGGATGGAGGGTGAACAGAAACTGAGGGAAGGAGGGCAAACAGAACCAGAGAAGGAGGGTGAATAGAAACAGAAGGAAGGAGGGGGAAATGAAACAAACATGGGGAAGGAGGGTGAACAGAAGCAGAAACAGAAGGAAGGAGGGTGAACAGAAACAGAGGGAAGGTGAGGTAAGAGAAACAAGGGAGAAAGTGGGTGAACAGAAATAGTGTGGTGTGAACTGCTAAATTCTAAATATGTGACATTGCTCTCCCAACTGGTGAGAGCTGGAGAACGAGAGACAGGAAGGCAGAGAGAAGGAAGAGAGAAGACGAATAGCAGGTCCAAGTGGTACTAGGTAGGGGATAAATATTTTGAGAGAACTAAAGACATAAAGCAATGAGGGAAGGGATAATAGGAGGAACAAGAATGAGTGAAGGAACAGAGGGTGACGTCTTCGTTGTCGTCGTCACTGAACGGCGTCATGATCTGTGACTGAGCAGACCTGTGACATTTTGATTGCTGACCAACTTCATTGGCCCGGACCATACTTCTGTTTGCCATTTGCTGCCTAAAAATATTGTCTTA
Organism: Coenobita brevimanus; assembly: GCF_032717465.1. Lineage (NCBI taxonomy): Eukaryota > Metazoa > Arthropoda > Malacostraca > Decapoda > Coenobitidae > Coenobita > Coenobita brevimanus. The sequence continues at coordinate 14,472,906 of NC_137010.1, forward strand.
TACTTTCCTTTTATACGCCATTTTTTGCTCTTGTTTACTCTCAGTTTGTTTCTTGTTGCAAACTACCATTCTCGTTTTTGCAAATCACTCAGTTCCTTAGACTCAACACACTTGACGATGTGTTGAATCAGGTGTAACAGTGCTGGACAGTGAAACATAAGGCCACTTCCACCGTCGTTACTTTGTTGTTTCAAACAAACAAAACCGTCACTCCTATGTTTCCGCTTTCACAGTCGCCTTTTGCGGAGATGCTGACAAGTGCACGTGCCGCAACCATTAAGTATATTAGAAAGGTTCCCATGGCATCCATCAAGGGCTCCATACCTCTTTTCCGAGATTCACACAAAAATCGACCGTGGAAGCGACTCTGTGTGTTGCCTGCTAAGGGGTGTAGCTTTATAAACTTTACAGGCGTTGACTAGTATTATCTAATGTGTTTACCTGAAAAGAGAGATGTGTTGATCTAAATGTTATCTGGTGTATCTGAGAGATAGGAAAGATAGTGGCCACATCGTAGTTTAGCTAGATCAACCCTGTCTGACCATTCAGACTGTTTTTGAGTTGTCCCTGGGTGGAGGTCTACTGTGATTTAAAAAGTTGGACTTAAAGTATTCAATAAGCTATCTCTCTATCTCTCTTTAGCCAGACGTCATAATCCCGTAAGGGATGGCTGTTTGATTTGAGTATATTGACGGTAGGCTACATAATTAGACAGTATGCATTGACTTTCGAATCCCATTTGTGTTGTCTTGAAAGATCAACCCAGAATACTGGGTAAGAGTGCCATAACTGTTCGAGTTAAACTTGGAGTGATACTCTTGTCCATAACTGTACAAAGACAAAAATCGTGTCACTTTTGTACGAAGATTAAGTGTAACATGTGAAACATTATGAGATCTCCTCCACAGTTACATATTCGTGGTTGGCTAGACTGACTTCCTCAAGTTTCATAAGTACTGCTGATGGGATGACGGAAAAAATGAACCCAGGAAATACCGAAGCCTTAACCAAGATCAAGAGAGAACAGGTCAACTCACTTCGGCCTCAAAATGAGACAGCCTGGCGCACGACGTCACGCGGCCGTTTCCTGCTCGGTTCACCCAAGATCAAGAGAGGCCTTAACACCTCGCGAGAACTATTGGATTCGAATTTCGTATGAGAGACGAAATGCGAACGGCCAGGCGATGACTTCCTGGCCATTTCATCTTACATATTACCACAAAACGTCAAGCAGACCTGCCACACTTTGGTATGGAGGGTCAAGCAACATGCATCCAACTACTGTATTGGGGAGATGAGAGGCGGCATGATCTTCTTTTATTTACTGGGAGCAAATTTTGAACAGACAGCTCAAACGTTTGGTGTGAGCAGAAGTGTTGAAAGGTAGATTCGGCGAATTCGGATGGAAGGCACAACAGAGAACCGTCATCCTTCAGGTCGTCCTCGTGTTACCCACGGAGAAAAGATACGGAGTAACGACTCAACGTTAAAATTGCGAGACCCTTACCTTCACGCCATCTAGTGCACAAGCTAGATAAGGGAGAACGGGATATAAGAGAACGGTTATGGGGTAGACTATGTTTAGATAATGAATCGGAAATATTTAAGCCTTCCACGTGAAACTAAGTTAATCTTAAATAATTATATTGTGCATGAGCATCCTTAACCATTGATACCATGAAGGTGGTGAATTGTCCCATATTATGTATTCTGAGACAAAGATTCATTCCAATGATAAAAGTCTTCGACTCGGAATATAATGGATGTATTAATACTACAGACAAGAATATTACAGTTCATTTATTGAGTACATAGATGTACATGTTAGGTTACATTATTATCCCGAAAACATTCAGACGGGGAACAGAAACCCATAGCCGTTTGTTGTTTTAGCTCTGTTAATCATAAGTATCATGTTGATTTAACTGGAAAAAAATTCTTTCCATTGTATTCAGACGCACTGCTACCACGTACCTGTGGATATATTGGCAAAACAGTATATACCCCCTCCTGTGTGATACATATTTGGAAAAAAAAAAAAAAATGTAGCTTACATGTTTATGACGCTGATAATAAATGAGTGTCATATTACATAATACTTTCCAGAATGTCATGAAAACAAGCAACATATGGCAAATCTTTTATGCAGTTCGTTACCATTATATATCCGTGGCTCAGTGGGTTAGAGCGCTCCGCTCTGACCGAAGGGTCGGAGGATCGAATCCAGCCAAGGGTCATTGGTAGACATCAGGAAGGGCATCCGGTCATAAAATGCTACACGCTCCAAACCAAAGTTCTCTACCCAGGGGCAACGCCTTAGCCCTTATCCAAAAAAGGGGTAGCTGGCGTAAAACTCACTTTTACACAATTACACAATTTGGATATGCCTAAGCTGTTACGATACAGACATGCAGGGCAATTACCAAGTGTGTGACATAAATGGCAGTTTTTATCATACCACTGCGCATGCAAAGGGTAATGACATTTACAATGGAAGACGAGTATAAAATGTACAAACTAAACGTCATATGTAACACGTTAGCATATGTTAGTTTGTCACCTTTAATGTCCCGTGCAGGAAACCCAAAAACTTGAGTAAGATCAGTTTGCACAGTACTGCACGTAATGGAATATATATATATATATATATATATATATATATATATATATATATATATATATATATATATATACTGTACAATGTTACCTACCTATCCATATGCCTATCTCTCTATCCATTACCTATATATCTATATCGGCATCTGTCTGTCTATCTGTCTATCTATGTATCTATCTGCGAGTAAATCACTTAATAACACGCGATTCATAAATATGCCGCTCCTCAAAGGGAAAAAGGAAACACGAAATATCCCATGTGCTTCGGCTATTTCTTGTTTCCTTTTCCCTGTGAATATCATCTCTCTCTCTCTCTCTCTCTCTCTCTCTCTCTCTCTCTCTCTCTCTCATATTATATATATATATATATATATATATATATATATATATATATATATATATATATATATATATATATACAACCGTACATGGTTCTTACTTGCATATAATAGTAATTTCCCGTTATCGGTATACGAGTAATATCCTTTAATAATAGATGGTGCATATCTTCACTGTCATTTTCACAAGATCAATAATGGGGCAACACATATGAATATTGTCAATAAATATTGATCATGTGAGGTCCGGTTAATAATATCCTGCATTGCGAGTGTGGCGGTATTACATCAGCAAGTTCACATGTTCCTTATCAATGCCCAACGTATCCTTTATCATATGCGTAATGAAACAGTAATCTCTACAGATTTCTTAATAGGTGTACGTGCCGAGGTCCAGTTTCAGTGTTGACTTCTTAATCTGCACCTACATATATGACTACTACACTTATGCATAACAGTTTGTCACATCTGTTTTGCGCACCCTTTTTTGTCCTTTGGGAAGAAATGAAACCGTAGGGTAGTTCCAATTCGTCAGTTTTTTCCCCCAATCAAGGCAGCGGTGTCCAGGATTTGGAGCCATGTTTATTTGTACCGCCACTCCCCCTTGCATCACTCCTGTCAACTTATGTAAACAAACAGACGACACACCGGCGACCACAATGCCATCTATTAACCAAGCCAGCTCATTACACTTGTCTCTTGTTCGCCTGTAAGAGTTAATACACCGTATCTTTTCTCCTCCGTGCGTGTTACCTCACCACTACAGGACCAAGAAATAATCACAACGATCGAAGCAGCACCTGCGAGTAATGTGTATGGCGTAAGAGATTAATTGCACCTAGAATGAAACACTCGACCAGTTGTGCGAACACTTCGGTCGTCTGGTTTATGTTCGAACTCGTCTGTGGGATTCAGTTTGCCACACAAAAAAATAATACAGTAACTCTGTCCACGTATGTAGAATACTTTAGTCAATTTTGTTTTATAATACTGCCAAATAATTACAATTCTAGCTCATAATTATTGGCTAATTTATAATTTATTTATTGACGATGGAACACTGACTTCCTGACATTTATTTTGGTAAACGAATTGCAACGTTGCTGACGTGATGATAAAATGAGAAACTCTTCATACATATTAAATAGAAACAGTAGTCTGAAAGACATAATATATGGACTGGTTTCGTCTAGTTACCAAAAATATAGCATACTCTCATCCACAGGCTGGTCACCTGGAGCAAATAACAACTTATGGCAGTTACCAACCATCCGCATGACACAAAACAGAGTACACCAAAGCTTTAGTAATTCAGCAGATGTTTTCATTTCACGACACGACTTTTGTCCTTGACTGTACCTCTCTTCTGTGCTACAGGGTCTCCGCACACAAGCATCATCAGCGGTGCCATACTGAAGCTGAAAGAGTCCGGAGAGTTGCATAAACTGAAAGAACGCTGGTGGAAGGGCAAGACTCCCTGTCAGGTAGGGTGGATGGTGTTCATTTATTGTATTCACTGCTTTCTTTTTTTTTTTTTTTTTACTTACATTCATTGTCTTCACTGTCGCTGCATTTAGTTCATTAGCCTTTGGCTGTAGGGTCAGTTGAGTGTGCGTCGGCCAGTCCTGACCTGGGTTCTGTATCAGCCATTAATGTTTTCTCACATGTTTGTAGCCTGTCGAGGTTCTCTCGTGATGTGTAGTCCTATATTCTCTGTCACGAACACACACTCTATCACATATTTTCACATGCATTTGTCACTTTACCCATCAAAAACCTACCACGTTTATACCAGGCTTTGACGAGGAGCCAACACCTGGTGGCGCTGTGTGCCCTTGGTGGAGCAGCTGCGAGGTGCACCCGGTAGCCAAACCCCTCAAATTTCCTTGCACTTGCCCGTATAAAGGACCTTGGTCCGGCCCTGGTGAGGTGCTGTCTAACACAAGGGGGCACCGGAACCCTACGGAGTATGAACTGTATTGCAGCTGTAGGATGGCCTCACAGAAACTTGCTTGCCTGTGGTCGACGAGTCTGCTGGGCCAGTCACACCTGGATTAAGTAACTTCAACATCAACAGCGTAATTTTTCTTAGTTTTGAAAATTGGTGAATTAAGTAACATAATTACATGGGTACATTAGAAGACGTTTGGAGGACAAACAATCAAGACAACAGTACGCATAGTAGTGCATGTATTAGTGCACTTATATAAGCATTCTCTCTCTCTCTCTCTCTCTCTCTCTCTCTCTCTCTCTCTCTCTAAACCAGCATCACAATCTTCATAGTGCTATCATCACCACCACCATCCTCTAAACACCAACCTCCTCCAAGCACCACCATGTCCCTGGCTCACCTTCCTAGCACCAGAAAACACCATTCTCTCCTTCCCAGTACCAATGTACACCTTCCTATAACCAGAATACCCATATTTTTAACCTTGCTAGCACCATCATCATTATCCTCGTAACAGTGCTACGGACCCTTTTCATCTCATTCTTGCATCACCCTCCCCTTCCCACCATCCTAATATTGCTGCCATCTTCCTAACATTGCCACACATCCTATTTTAAAATCCATTTTTCTACCACCATGCACCCCTTTCCACCATCCCAGCACCACTAGTACTCTCCTAGCACAGCCTAACCCATCCACCACCGTCAGAGTGAGGCCTCAGCGACGAAGTCGAGTGGCGCTGCCGAGCTGGGACTGGCCAATGTGGGTGGAGTATTCGTCGTGCTGATAGGCGGCATGGCCATAGCTGGACTCATGGCCATATGCGAATTTATGTGGAACGCAAGGGAGCTGGCCACGGATGAGAGCGTGAGTTGTAGTGGTACAAATAGTAGTTGTAGTAGTCGTAGTAGTGGTGGTGGTGTTGATGGGATGGTGGTGGTGGTAGTAGTAGTGGTAGTGGGGTGGTGGTGGTAGTGGTAGTGGTGGTGGTAGTGGTAGTAGGAATAGTAGTAGTAGTGGTGGTGGTGGTGATGGTAGTGTAAGTAGTAATAGTAGCAGCAGCAGGAGTTAGTAGTAGTAGTAGCAGCAGCAGGAGTTAGTAGTAGTAGCAGTAGTAGGAGGAGGAGGAGTTTTAATGGTATTCCGAGATGCTAGTAGTTGTAAATAACATTGTAATAATAGCTTGTTATAATAATACTTGTTATAATAGCCAGAATTGTTATGATAACTATATTATTATGATGATCTGTAGTAAGAGTAAGGATATAACTGAAGATATTTATAATTAGAATGGCTGTCCCTGTTGGTTTGTCCAGAATCTTCCCTTTTATTATTATTTGCAGTCATTATTATTTTCCCTCAGTATTTATTGCTTTATTTGATATACGAACTTGCAGGCATCCTTCTGCGACGAGCTGAGCAGTGAAGTCCGATTTATCCTCAAGTGTTCGGGGAACACCAAACCCGTGCGCAAGAAAACGCCGTCCACCCCTGAGGAGCCGCTGTTTACTTATGGCTCTTATGGGGCCAATTATGGCTACTCTCAGCGCAAACAGTAGTGACAATGGGAAGAGAATGATGACAAAAGCAGTGACGAAGGAGCTGTGGCAAGGGTAGTGGAGTAACAGCAGGTTTAGGGACAGAAAATGACAAGAGCAGTATTGACAGCAGTGAGGATGGAAGGAGAATAATGACAAGAGCAGTGGGAGCGAACGTGGAGGCAGTGGGAAGAGAATAATTGGAGAAGCACTGTTGACTGAGCAGTGGGAGTGTGGTAGACGTGGTTTCAGTACTACAGTAGACGCTTTGGGAAGAGCAAGATAGTGGGTTTAGAGACAAGGAATTGCGAGAGCATTAGTGACAGCAGTGGGTTTGGTTGGAGAGTATTAGCGGGTTTAGGGACAGGGGATGACAGGGAAAAGACAGCACAAAGACAGGAAGGAAGGTAGTGCTGTATGAAAAGTGAGAAAGAATGGCACAATATGGGGTGAAAATAGCCGTAAGAATAAGATTGGAGGTCTCATATGAAAGTAAATATATAGACCATAAAAAATGGATAACTTTGAGAGTAGCTGGCTATAAAAATGGGAACAAAAAAAAAGTAGGAACTAGCAACATACAGTTACCAAATACTATTAGGCTGATTTGAATAATATTCTAGTAAATTGCCTTTAAGTATTGGATGCTACAGTAGAGGCAACACCCGCCAGCCAGTGCATGACATTTCCAAAGTTTGTTTATGGTGCAGTATCCCCTTATAAGAAAAACACAGGATCCGTTTTCTCGTACGTGTATGATAGGCTAGAGGGCATGTTCGAATCGAATTTGCCCTGTACTGTAACCTCGATGCTGAGTAGAATGCATGCCTTCGCTGGGGTAATTGTTTTAGAGGCTAGTGGTTCTGCTTTACTTTTTCTTTACGCCTTGTGGTATAGCTTAAAATAATTTGTAGGCCTAAGTAAAAAAAAAAAAAATCAGAAAGTTCTCGAGATACCAGGCCTAGGTAAGCGAATAGTTATTTTCTCGCCAGTGGACCTCAAATAAAATCGTGAAGGCGTGGAAAGCTTTGGTAAGAGGAGAACATCAGCTGCATGAAAAAACGAAAATAAAAATACATATGTGAAATGTAAATAATCCCTCGTGTGAATGATTATTTGCTATACCTGTGCCTTTGTAGATACGCAGAATATTTAGTGATTTTGTAATACTATATAGGCTAGGGATAAGCTTGCACTGAAAGACATTCATTGATTGCCTTCATCACATCTAACCACTTCAGTCCTACCCAAGTTGCTATAATTTTGTATCACTTTTCTGTAAGGTAATGTATCATGTAAGCTACAAAATATCATACGGTTAGTCAGATGTACTCGTATTTTTAATGTAAAACTCAACTTGCAGGAAGCTATGCTGATTTTAACGAGGTGTTCCGGATCCTAATACAATGATAACGCAATTTAGCAGGTAAAAACATGTCATCTGTCAACTCTCGTCTATTGTGTGGACGACTTATTTAGCAATACTAACGTCTACCTTAAAAAAAAAAAAAAATGCTAATCATTGCTAGAAGACCGTAGCATCAGTCGACCAGGACAGTACTAAGACGGGGTGGAAACCTGATGACAGCTAGATATCCTTACTATAGGGTCTCTATTGACAGAAATGTCAGGGTTCTCTAGATCTTGGCGACAGGAGTGTTTCACGAACCGCCGGGACCCCAGCTCCTGACTATACTTCATTACTCACCTTTTTCAGTGTTTCAGTAATACTGAGAGCAGATTAGCATCCTTCCTGCAACACTCCTCTGATTACCTCAGACTGTATCCATATTGCGCAGTATACAATTAATTCAAATTCTACAAAATGGTGTTGACTAACAGTCCCGACGTGACGACCTGACTTTACAAACTTTTTCATACACATACCAGATCTTCATAATTAAGGTAGACCTAACAACAAAACTGCAGAGTTGACCGGTCTCTAAAATAACTGAATGTGTAAGATGAAACCCCCAAAGAGAGTTTAAAGCGAGTTCAGCAATGTACTTTATTTGGTGTCTTTAGAATTTTGATTCAGCACGTAAGTAGTCATGAAGATTTCACAGTGTTTTCATGAGATATTAAACTATAGTTTTATAATAATAATAATAATAATAATAATAATAATAATAATAATATTATTATTATTATTGGTTCCGAACATCTTGGCGGAAACTTCTAGCAGATTTTTGTTTTCAGTTTGTTATGGGTGTGTGCACGTACGTCCGTGTGGGCTGCTGTTTTAACACCGCATTTGAATGTTGATCAAGGGAGCCTGTGGTGCATTGGTTAGTATCTCCAGTTCATAACTGGAAGAACCTGTGTCCGATTCTTTGGCAGTTCAAACTTCTCGGCAAAGTTTGTTTCCCCCTCGTCCCAGCTCACCAGGCAGTACAATTAGGGATCTGAATGTAACATCGACTGCTGTAAATCTTAGCCTAGTGGAAGTCTAGAATTTTTGCCTTTATGGCCCTTGATAGCCAATGATGTACGCCTCCTTCTTCTCTTGCTTTGGATGATCTGCTTATTAGGTAAAGCTGAGGCGGCCACACACGCGCACGAACACATACTCACAATGTAATTCAGAGCTTGAGTGGTGTTAGGAAGGACATTATATTTGTAAAAATTAGTTTTGTATATTGTTATGATCTGAAGTAATGCAATCCTGCATATGATTGTTTTATATTATCATTAGAACTTGTATGTTAGTAATCAAAATTAATAAATGACATACCGTATTAACATTTTGTACACCCATACCGTATCAATCATATATTAAAATTATATAAATATGCCACTGAGAAAAACTGAAGTGTTTATTATGAATCTTACTTTCAGAAGCTTTATGTAGATATTTATAACTTGAACGAATTATTTTTTCTAGCACTTAAAGAACGTTATATTTTATTACAGTAAGTTTTAATATGGAGGTTTGAAGGCTCGGTGCTTAGCGTACTTACCTTGTGATGCATGTTCTCACATTAAAAGTGGGAGCTTCATGTTTCATATACTGTACTTATATATGCTGGCACCCTGTCGGTTCCATCCTCGACATATACAGACTCGGTTGAATTTCTTTCGCAGTACGACTCGAATTAGCATCATTTCAGAAAGTTGTCTACTTACATGATTTTCAGCTACTGTAGGTATAGCTTAAGACATATGTATTATATACAATTTACATAACCATGATAGGAAAAAAAATAATCTGCCTGTTAGCTTCGTATTTACAAAGCAGACGAATGTGACAACTGATTATGAGAAGTCACTACTTTTCCGGATATTCCAGGTGCTGATATCGCTCAAATTAACGTTTCATGACTGAGACATACTAGCCTTGTGATCTCGTCAGAATTTCATATGGGTAACTTGAGAACAGCATTTTCAGCCATGGGAGTACTGTAAGCCTCTGTAACACTCGGCGCTGCAAGTACCCACAGATTTTTGTCATTAGGTTATTAATTTTAAATAGTAGACTGACAGAAGGCTGTTCACAAGTGTTCAAAACTGGATACGGGTGGACAGTGTACAGTATTGGTGAAGTAGTGAAGGTAACGTAAATGACGCCATGTGGTGAGGATAAAAGTGGTTTGGATCACTGGAAAGTTCCTGTGTGTGTGTGTGTGTGTGTGTGTGTGTTGGTGACTGACATCTTTTTCACACATATACTTCCAACTGTATCCTGGTTTCACATTCTCGTAAAATCGTTGAAATGGACCAATTATACATACATGCTGAAATTATCCTACTGAACTTTAAAAAAAAAAAAAATCATTTTCGGCCTGACTTGTACCGTAAGTTGATAATGGTCAAGTCGGCCGAAACCAATGTATCTTCACAATAAACAAAATTTCAGTGGGTATTACTTTTTTACAACTATCAGTATTATTAGAGTTAATCATTACTGACAATTTATAGTTTGACCTTGTCATCAATTTATGTTCTCTGCTTTCAGATGCGGTGTATTGTTTTAAAAATGCTGGATAGGGTGTTTGTTTCACCAGCACTAAAGTGTTCATTTATCATTTATTGGTTTATTCAGATGCAGTATGTGTTGGCGTCCCATGACAGTTATTTACACATCATTTAATTTAGCAGCTTTTTAAGTTTCAGTCCTTAGCGATGTATCGTATATACTCTTCATTAATAAGTTCTTTCATAGGTTTCAGATGCTGCGTTTTACACACCAACTTGACCTAAAATTACCATCTACCCGTACCGAATGCTCAGCTACAAGAAGAGATTAACTTATAGACTATGATGCTTGTCACGAAGAAGTGCTATAGAAGAAGTGTAGGCTACAGTCGCAAAACTGTCTTTTTCTATCATGAAGCTGCGTGAAATAAGATGCAAAAGGTTGAAAAACTGAGGCCAGGTTAAGGTAAAAAAGACTGTCACTATAGTGTTGGTGATGGTATGTGTGGTGACCGCAGTGGCTCAACACTCCACCAACACCCTCTCCCAGGCTAGCCATTCGACAATCACAACTCAAGCCCAGGAAGCCTCCTCTGATAGATAGATAGATTGGAATATTAACTCAGACAATTTGATGTAGCCCTCTCTGGAGCCGATGGACGGGAGGATTAGTAATATTTCTGCAGCAGCAGCATTTCTCAGCCCAGAATATTTGATTCCGTCTTCTCTTGTGTCGATGCCGTCCAGAGGGCTAACATTCTAAGTCTACTAACATTATTTCTCTTCTGTGATTTTTTTTCTTCTTTAGTGCTTAAAAAGTCTTTGTGGTGGAGTAATAAGTCGTATTCCTATAGATTTTGGAGGCACCATGGCACAACGGTTTATCCTGAATATTGTACCATATATTAACTTCCTGGAGTCATAGAATTAAAAAAGAAAATGGGGGGATGCTGACTTCTCATTAAGTAATAAAGTGGTAGGGAAACGATACACTGAAGGGCTCAGCTCCTAAACCCAGGAGAAATCTCAACAAAACAAACCTCGCGTCAAATATTGGCTATGATATCAGTTTATCAATATTATCTCTGTGACACACACACACACACACACACATATACACAGTATATATTATACATATATATATATATATATATATATATATATATATATATCTATCTATCTATCTATCTATCTATCTATATACCTAGGCTGCTTCCCCCAAGGAAAGGGAGGTAGCCGAGACAGGACGACTCACTCTCCATTTACTCATCCATTCAAACACATTCATTTGCATCTTAGCCCCAAAGGGGAGAACGGACAGATCCTCACCGCACCACACCGCACAAGGGTCAACTGGGCAATGCAATCAGTGACATCAGCAGCAGGGCCCGACAGCAGAACTGGTTTACCCCTGCCACATCATAACAGACCCATCCCCTTACCCGCACCTGACCTGACTAGCTGATCAGACCAAATGCGGGAGAATATCCCTCAGGGCTGCGTCATCACTTATTCATTCACAATTTCTCTCCATTTATTTCTGTCACGCACAGCCACTCTTCCTTGCTCAACAGACATCCCTCTCGCATCCAGCGCTCTCTTCACACTGTCCATCCATCCTATTCGTGGTCTTCCTCTCAGCCTTACACCTCTCACATCAGATCTAGTTATCTTTTTCACCAATCGCTCATTATCCATTCTCTCCATATGTCCAAACCATTGCAACACCCTCTGCTCAACTCTACCAGCCATCTCCCGAACAACTCCAGTTCTCCTTCGCACTTCATCATTTCGCACCCGATCCATATGCGTCACTCCACACATACTCCTCAGACATCTCATCTCCATTACATTCAAACTTTTCCTCTCTGCTACATCCATATTCCATGTTTCAGCCCCATATAATGCAGTCGGTACCACAACACCCTCATACAGCCTTCTCTTTACATCCATTCTAAGCGAACGACATTTAAACACTTTTTTCATTCCTCCCAGCACCTTTCCTACTTCATTTATTCTAAACTTCACTTCTGCATCTATTCTTCCATCCACAGCAACATGTGACCCTAGATATTTAAAACAATCTACCTCCTCAAGCAACTCACCATTCAAAACTATATTCATCCCCCTACCATCTATCAACCTCGTACACTTCATCACTTTACTCTTATTCTCATTTACTTTCAATTTCCTCCTTTCACACACCCTTCCAAACTCCTCTACCAACTGTCTCAATCTCTCCTCTGAATCAGTCACCAGTGCAGTATCATCTGCAAACAGCAGCTGCTTCAGATTCCACTCTCCTCCATCAACATTTACCAGACTCAGACCACCTAAAACTCTTGCATTCACCTCCCTTACAACACCATCCATGTAAATATTAAACAACCAAGGCGACATCACACATCCCTGTCGCAGCCCCACTCTCACGGGAAACCAATCACTCACAGCATTTCCCACTCTTACACACGCTCTACTATTTACATAAAAACTTTTCACCCCTTTTAGTAACCTACCATCAAGTCCATACAATCTTAAAACAGTCCACAAAGCCTCCCTATCAATTCTATCATACGCTTTCTCTAAATCCATAAATGCCCAAAACACATCCTTGCCTTTCGCTAAATACTTTTCACACACTTGTCTCACAGCAAACACCTGATCAACGCATCCCCTCCCTCTCCTAAAGCCACACTGCTCATCACTAATCATATATATATATATATATATATCCCCTGGTGATGGGGTACGAGTGACGGAATTTTGTCGCTACCGAAGAAAGAATAGCGTTTTTGTTGTCAACAAACAGTAGGCTCTATAATAATTTTGAAGATCGACTTAGAGTATTATCGTAATATTCTAAAAATCTTCCCAAGTTAATCCTGTATATTTTCTATCATACTTTTGATACTAAAAAAAATTACAATGTAATTACCTTCAAATTTTTACCTGTCTAGTGTATCATACTCATTTGTGGCTACGTTGATGAACATTTCAATCCTAACTCTGCTGTATATCGGTAGTGTCATGTACAGCCCTTTCATGGGCTAAACACCATCAATTTACAGCCGATCATTGCAAGATCTGCAATATGGCGTCGATTTGGTCATCGAAACTTAAACAGTCCCGTTTTCAGAAAAGCTTAGATATTAAGGTGTAGAAAAGTACTTACGTTAGAAAAGTGAAAAAAAAAGGTTGGGCATTTAATCTCTTCACTACTGTTTCGCAGGCCCGTAATTTTCAACAGATTCTTGGGGGGGGGGGCTAGACCAAATGTATATACCTCCATACTACAAACTTAAAATTTAACCGAAACGCTTAAGTTTGCAGACCATCCGATATTTTTCAGTTTGATTCTACCTAAAAGTTGATGCTTAATGAGGCATATATGTTTCGTGATGGAGTTGGGCGTTTAAATAAAAGGCTTCACTTTCTGACAATCTAAACATTCAATTAAAACTGAAACTAAGTTTAATAATTTGTCCATTTTACATTTTTGTTGCAGTATGCTGCATCCTTATCAACACTCCTACATGCCTGCCGTAGGATTCAGGTAGAAATGTACGCCTTGCCTTTATTTTTATGGAGATTGTAAAATAGCCAGTTTAGCCAGTTGTGGGTCATTGCGCTCCTCAAGTACAGTAAGCTATGTCTCTCATACTGTAGAGAGTTACGATAATAAAACACAGAAACATACTTAAAAACACATTAGCGTAGAAAATAAACTCTCAGGCCAAATGGCAACAGAGAACTTTCGACAACGCTTGGTGAATGACAAGAGCAGCATTACCACACAACATAAACATGGAAAATAACACTACCACGATGCGTCTCAAATAGCTGTCAACAAAATTTATGATAATATTCGACATATAGCATCATAATTTCCTTACAAACCTGACAGATTTCATGAGTTTTTACTGAACCCTCAAAATTAGTTGAAGTTTTGATATACTGAATATACAGAAAACACTGGGGGAGGGGGCTATAACTCCCTAGCCCCCCCAGAAATTACGGCCCTTATCACTGTTTATCACTATTTTCTCCACATTTTCATTCAGCTTAAGAGAGACTGTTCATATTGGCGTATTTACCTATAGCTTTCATTAATCCATTGAATATGACAGACCCATTGGTGCCAGAGACTCTTTAAAAATGGCAGAATTAGGCCTTTTTAAAACTTAATAAAGGGGGTGACCCACGGGTAGGTTACGGATATATGGGCTTTGCGACTGAGCCGATAGATGGAGGGCGCAGAACACAAACAATGTCCCCCACACAGGTACCCAGGGCATTAATAAGTTAATAGTAATTTACAAGTTGCTCAATGATTGATTGATTGATTGAAATGATTGTTGTAAAGGTATACAGAGTACATATATAACAAAAAGAGGTGGTGGGTCTTGCCCACCGAGCTCTTATCGTATGGAGGGTCTGAGATCCAGCGAGTGTGACGTTGGCCGCCATATTGAAACACCCCAATCGTCGCCTCCACCATTGTAATGCAATTCAAACATTGTTCTTAGATTGTCTGTTTCGCTGTTGCTTCCATAAGCTGCGCAGTGAACCATGGCACCATATTATGGCTGCACAGTGGACCATAGCACTAAATTTTTCGGATTTATCAGCTGACTTTAAAAGGCGCGGACGTCGGGTGTAGTGCACAAACATCATCAGCGTCGCCCTGGGCCCCTGGCTGCGGACACACAAACTACACGGTGCTACCCATGAGAAAGCTCCTTCATATGATAGAGCTCAGTTGTCTTGCCACACAACTTCATCATATATATATATAGATAGATAGATAGATAGATAGATAGATACCTTATATAATTTGTTACCCGATGATGCAGTGCAACTTGCAAATACCGGACAGGACCTTGCTAGTGCAGTGTTTTGTAGATGTCTGTGAGCGTCGTGCCTTGAGAGTAAATGTAGAAAAGAGTAAAGTGATGGTTACTGAGAGAGAAGGTGACTCCTAGTGTGATGTTCCAGTGAATGGAGAGAGACTGGAATTGGTGAGAGAGTTCAAATACCTGGGTACTGTGATAGACAAGAGAGGAAAATTTGCAAAAGAAGTGGAAAGTAGAGCGACACAAGGAAGGAAAGTAGCCGGTGCTATGAAGGCCTTGATAAAAAACAAGAGGCTTGCGTGTTGCAGCTGCGCGAGGCTTACATGAAGGTTAAACGGATGTGAAACTATGGTGTGACATGAAAATGAAAAAAAGAGTGCGAGGAGTGGAGATGGGACTGCTCAGAAATGTACCATAGGTGGAGTACAGAGAGTGAATAGGATACGGAATAATGTGATTCGTGAAAGTTGCGGAGTGAGGAAGCCTGTGGACACCATCGAAGCTAATGTACTGAGATGGTTTGGTTATGTGGAGAGAATGGATGACAATAGAGTGGTGAAAAAGATATAACTGAGCGAATTTGAAGGAGGGAGGAGGCGAGGTGGGCCAAGAAGAAGGTGGAGAGATATGATGGATGAGTGTTTGAGGAAGAGAGGTATGGAAGTTGGTTAGGCTAAGGGACTGAAAGAGACCGAGCTGGATGGATGAATTTTGTGCGGAGAAGTGCATAACCAGCTATTCTTCACCCATTATTTTAACGTGATAGCGTTCGGATTGACCCCATCAGATAGATTATGTGAAGCTATAGAACGTGGCGATTTTTTTTTTTTTTTTTTTTTTTTTTCTTCTGATGGAGCTATACATTACTATTCACCCTGCCCTATGGTGGGAAAGGAGGCCCGGATGATACGTACACACACACACACACACACACACATATATATATATATATATATATATTACAGGGAATTTGTGAAACAAGTGATTTCATGAAATCCCTATGGAATTCGTGAAATGAATTTAAACTAGGATGGGTGTTATGCTAGGTGTTTTTAGGTCGGCTTCCCGTCCAAGAAATGCCTTGTACAGAGCCGGGGTCCTTTATCAAGACCGGAGCTAGAACACACAACGAGAAGAGCAGGGCATAAAAACTCTGGGCAACAACCTTACACTTATATTAACTATAATTTCCAGAATACAATAGGAACAGGAATCACACAATACACTATTCAGTATCAGTAGATACTAGACTAGACTAGGGTCTCGGACTGGCTTGAGGTGTCAGTATCATGCAGGACACGTCTCAGTCGCGAGTGTGACGTATACTGGGTGAGAGGAGTTTCTACACAATCTGAATATTAGGGTAAACATACACAATCTGGATCTGTGTGTCCCGTCATACACTGAGTAGTGATAGAGGCACTATTTCAACACAGTAGATCGTACGGATATGCATATACACAGTTACAGGTGTAGTCACTAGAACACTGTCCTCAACACTCACTGTCTAACGGCGGAGACACTAGATCAGCATAGTACACCTGGTGAGTATGCACACACACACGGTTCACAGCGTGGTCACTAACACACTATGTTCTGTCACTGTGTACTACATGGCACTTTAGTCACACTCACTGGAGTAGCAGTCACTGATTATATGGGGCAGGGCCGAGGTCTCCTGTCGGGAGGTGAGGGCCTGGGGACTCTCAGGTGTCGGCGGAGTCCTGTCAGGTGTCCTTTCTCTTAAGGGCCACGGGACTATCCGCAATGGTGACATCGCCTGCTGTGGACTGTGGTCGGGTGTGGTGAAGGGTCCCTCGCTTGTGGGACTCGGAAACGGGGGTCTGGCCCTTTGGGCTAGGGCCAAACAGCTCGCGCAGGCGCTCTTGTCTGCACCTGCTCAGGGTAGGAGGTTGCCATTGCCTGGGGCTGGAGAGGTCACACCCCGGAGTTTTGGGGGCGTCACTGAGAGCCTGTCGGCTGCAGCCTCTCCCATTCGGGCGCTGTCAGGGTGACACTGCGGCATCGCCTCCAGCAGGAGTCCATCAGCTTCAAGTCTCCCTTGGGCGCCAGCTGGATGATGTACACTCCCGGGGATATCACAGGTCCTCTCCACACTTCCTCCAAGCAGAGAGTCTCCTCCTGGGGGCCGCCTTTGTCGAGGGAGATAGAGAAACGGCCTGCTCTGCCACAGGATGTGTGGACTGAGCAAGGGTCGTCCACTGGCTGGGAAGTCACAGGAGGCGAGAGACTCTTTGGATGACGTCTCTCCCTGGTGCGGCTACAGGCCGTCGCCAAGGTCCTGTGGGCAATGGGGGGAGGGCGTCTACAGGGCCGTCCCTTCTCTGTCGATGCAGCTATAGGCCGTCATCGGTGCCTGACTTCCAAGCAGGACTGTGGGCGAATTGCGGCTACAGGCCATTGCCGATGCCCTGCATGAGGGGGGCAATGTGTAGGTGAGGTGAGGCTACTGGCCATCATCTGCTTACTGGTGCAGCTACAGGCCATCATCACCTCACCAGTGTGTTGCTCCCTGGAGTGGCTGCAGAAGGAGAGGGGGCGTACCACTCTCTCCCCATGTGTGGCTGCAGGCTGTCACTGGTTCTGCAGGGGTGGATGGGCAGCACCTGAGCAGCTACAGGCTGTCTCTATTTGTGTGTGGCTACAGGCCATCACTGTCAGTGTGCGGCTACAGGCTGTCACTGTTTCTATGTGGCTACAGGCCGTCACAGTTATTGTACAGGTACAGGCTGTCTCTATCTGTGTACAGCTACAGACCATCACTATCGGTGTGTGGCTACAGGCAGTCACATTTTATGTGTGGCTACAGGCCATCACAGTTACTGCACGGCTATAGGCCATAGCTATTTGTGAGCAGCTACAAGCTGTCTCTATTTGTGTGCAGCTACGGGCCGTCACTGGGGTGCTGCCTGGAACTGGTTTTTCAGTTCCACCCCGATCTGTCGAGGGCTCGCTCAGCAGGAGGGTAGCGTACCCGGACTGCGGTGTTTCTGTTGGGCACGCTCCGGGGAATATGGGTGCACGGCCATATGGGACATATGCCCTTACTGCACGGATGGCGTGCGCACCCTCACAGCCCCTCCTGGGGGTATTGTCATGTCCCTACTTGCCACGGCTGGTATTTCAATGGGTTAATGGGTTAATTAACTTTAGGTTAACTTAGGTTGCAGTTAGGTTAAGCTGGGATAATCTAGGTTGTTGTTTTTAGGGTAGCTCTACATCGAATGGCAAGCCAAATGATTTCCTGTAAACCAGGAAATCATTTACAACGCTGGGTGGTAACCTTATAACCAACCGACACGTGTTCCCTACATGACAGTAAGTGGGTTGGCGGAGGGTTAGAGCCCCTCCCCGGAAAACAACTAACTGAAAATATGAACAAGAAGCCTCGGACCAGGACTGACCAAACGATGACGACCGAACAATGGACATGACACGGATGGCGACGTGGAATGTAAGGGGTGCAAATGATTACGTGAAGGAGAGAGAGATTGTCCAGGTGCTTAAGGGTGCGAAAGTGGATGTATGTGGATTAACTGAAACTTAGTGGACAGGAGTGAGTGTGAGATAATGGGAGTACGGATGGGGTATATGTGCAAGAGTACGTGAGAATGAGAGGGCAAAAAGAAGGAGTGTGTATTGTTGTGAGTAACAGATGGAAGGAGAATATAAGAGAGTATGGATCACGTGGCTCAAGGATTGTGTGGGTAAGACTGAAAGTTGGACTACAAATGTGGGCGATTGTGTGCGTGTATGCGCCAACGCAAGATCGTGCAAGCAGAGTGAGAGAAGAGTTTTGGACAAATGTGGAAGTGTGCATGGAAAAGTTTGAAAGGAATGAGAGTGTATTTGATTGGTGATATGAATGGTAAAGTGGGGAATGTGAAGGTGGATGGAGTAGTTGTGTGCCTGCTGAAATAGATGAGAATGGCAGTGTTTTAGTGGACATTTGTGCTGGGAGGTGGTTGGTGATAGCCAATACCCTCTTCAGGCACAAAATGATCCACATGTATACAGGGCAAGTGATGAGAAGGGTGGATGGTGAACTGAATAAAATGAAGGCAATGATTGATTTTGTGTGTATGGATGAAAGGACACGAAGATGTGTAATGGATGCAAGAGCATATAGAGGTTGGGGTCCAAGTAAAATGGAGAAATAGAAGAAAGGAAGGACGGGAGGAAGGAGTATATGCAAGGAGAGTGGAAAGGTTACAAGAGGATGAGAAAAAGGCAGAATATATGAGAGAAGTGGAGGAACGATTGGGTAAATATGAATTGGAGCAAATGGGGAACGTGGAAGGTGTGTGCAAGATATTCACAGAAGAAATATGTGCAGCATGTGAGGTGGTGTGTGGGGTGAAGATATGACGAAAGGGGGTGCAAGGAACAGCATGGTGGAATGAAGAGGTGAGACAGGCTATGGCACAAAAGTAAAAAAAAAAATAAATAAATAAATAATGAATGGATGAGAAATAGGGACGTGGAAGAAGTTGAGAGACAGAAGAGAGAGTTATATGTAGAGAGGAAGAGAGAGGTGAAAAGATTAGTAAGAGAGAGTAAGAAGAGAGTGGATGAGGAATTTGGAAGGAATTTGAGTGTCAATTAAGTGGAGGGAAAGTAAGAATATGTTCTGGGAAGAGGTAAAGAGAGTCAGAAAGGGTGGAAATGAAGTTAGTAGGGGAGTGAAAGACAAAAATGGTAGATTAGATACTAGTTGAGAAGGGAGAAAAAGTGAGCAGATGGAGAGAACACTTCAATGAATTGCTGAACATAGAGAATTAAAGTAATGCGAGTATAAGTGGCTGGGGAATGGCTGGGAGAAGGAGGGAGGTGAGTAGGCAGGAAGAAATCAGTAGGATGGAAGTTGTGGAAGCAATGAAGAAAGTCAAAATGGGAAAGACCCAAGAATTGATGGAGTGTGTGGTGAAATGCTGAAGCATGGGGGAGAGATAGTAGTAGCATGGATGTGGAAGATGTGCAGATTGGCATAGGAGGAAGGTAGAGTCCCGGAGGGTTGGAAGTAAGGTATAATTATTCCCTTGTACAAAGGGAAAAGGGAAAAAGAAGTGTGTGATAATCATAGGGGCATTTGTCTTCTTAGTATAACTGGAAAAGTATACGGTAGGATACTTATTGACAGAGTTGGGGAAACAACAGAGGAATTAGTTGGAGAACAAGGAGGCTTTAGGAAGAGAAGAGGTTGTGTAGATCAGATATTCTTAGATCTTTAGTGGAAAAGTTTCTAGATAAGGGAAAGAAGTTGTATGCGGCCTTCATGGATTTGGAGAAAGCTTATGACAGGGTGGATAGACAAGGATTGTGGAAAATATTAAGAATATATGGAGTAGATGGGAAGTTGTTGAATGCTGTGAAGAGTATGCATGAGGGGTGCTAACGCTGCAGTGCATGTGGATAGTGAACTGAGTGAGTTTTTCTATTTGAAGTTTAGGTTGAAACAGGGATGTGTCATGTTTCCATGGTTGTTCGATCTGTATATGGATGGGATTATAAAAGAGATACAAGGCAGACAGTGGATGTTAGAGTGGCCCTAATGAGAGAGGGGAGTGTTTGGAACCTCCCTGTACTGTTGTTTGCAGATGATACTGTGTTGTTAAGTGAAGAGGAAGGGAAGCTGCAAGGCTTGGTGGATGAGTTTGGGAGAGTGTGTAAGAAACGGAATCTAAAGGTGAATGTAGGGAAGAGTAAAGTTATGGTCCTCGAGAGAGGTGAAGTCAGTGAATGTACAGTGAGGTTGGATGATGAGGAAATGAAAAATGTGAGTACATTTAAGTACTTGGGTAGTGTGATGAGTAAGGATGGAAGTTTAGAGGGTGAAGTGCTTGAAAGGGTATAACAAGGAAGAAAGGTTGCTGGTTCCTTGACAGCAGTGATATTAAACTGGGAACTGAGCATGGAAGTGAAAAAGTTATTACATGACAGTATTGTGATACCAGCTCTAACGTATGGAAGAGAAGCTTGGACGTTGTTGGAGGGACACAAGTCAAGAGTGAGAGCAGTGGAAATGAGTTATTTGAGAGGAGCCTGTGGAGTCACATGGATAGACTGACAAATGAGGATGTGAAGGAGCGTTGTGGTGTGGATGTGGATGTGGTAAGAAGCGTTAGGAGAAACATATTGAGGTGGTTTGGCCATGTGCAGAGGATGGAGAGTGTATGTGAGTGAGGCGAAGGGGGAGAGAGGGAGGAGAAAGCAAGGATGAGATGGAGGGATGGAATGGGGAGGTATATGAGGGAGGGGGATGTGCATTGGGAGCAGGGCAGGGAAATGGCAGGGGACTGGGTGATGTGGAGGCGATTTGTTTGTGGCCACCCCGTATAAGGGATCAAGGCGTCTGGCAATAAATAGATAGATAGATAGACAGCTTGACTGACAGCTACGTTCATATACCAATAACCTAACCCAACCTATCCTAAACTTAGGCTAGATTATCCGAACCTACCCTAACCGTTATAAATTAACCTGTTTAATGAATTCTCATGACTTCTCTTGGAATTTCGTGAAATCACTGGATTGATTGCCCAATGAGATCAGTCAACTTATAAATTTCCGTATTCATTTTTGTTGGTTTGTACAATGTACAGTTCTATTGAGTTGTATTTGGATACTTAAAAAATGTGGAATATTCTTTTATAAAGAATTAAACACTACAAAGTAGTTTATTCCAGAGTGTATAAAAATTTAGGGTAGTATTTATTTTTAAAGCGATGTAGTTTTAAGTGTTTTGTTCACATCTAGTATAATTAATTTCTGTTGCATCAGACGGCTGCAGCATAATTCATATGATATGTTCTGACTGATTCTGATATTGATTTGTTCATTATAACAGGGTTAGACACTTACCGGATCCGAATGAGTTTCCCAAGATTGTAAACAAAGATTTTTCGGATTTCCCCTAAGTTTACGATGATAACAATTTTACCTGTCACGGAGAGACTATTCCACTCTCACGTGAGATACGTGAAATTTTTTACAGGTGTTAATGTCGCTAGAGACATTTCAACCACAAGAAACATGTGAGTAAGGCTTGATGTGTATGGTCAATTTGAGGTGCCGGTGTCCTATGCATGGAGTGCCTTATGCTTGAAGTTACCTCTCCCTTCTCTGTTTATCCTAAATTAACCTATCGTAACCTAACTTTATCCTAAATCAGCCCAACCTAACCTAACCGTACCTTATCCTAAATCAACCAAACCTAAATAAACTTGGCTAACATTAACCTTTATTCACAAAATGAATGATTTCACAAGCTACCAGTCATATATATCTATATCTACGGTATATATCTATATCTATCGATCTATCTATCTGTATATCTATATATATATATTCACGCCCCGCCAGGGTAATAAACTTTGGGAGTGTTCTGGTCATGTACTGCATTGGTAGACACAAGGGGTGCTGTGACTGAACCAATGTCACATACTATAAAGTATGCTTACACCCAGTCGGCTTGCGCTGTACAATTACACTTGGTTCACAGACTACACACACATCCAAAGCCACTCCAACACTACAATTACACTTACAAGCACTTATTACCCTACATACAATCTCTACCAGACAGCCTAAGCCACTTGGTAGAGATACATTGGCTGTATCGTCCCCACTTCGGTTGGTATAGGCATTGGGTTGAGGAAGGTCTCCCACATATGCCTACCAAAAATCACCCATGAAACTTGAAAAATGTGCAAATGACGGACCTCGCAATTGCGAAACATATGGATACGTCATTGGATGTCACCATGACAAAGTGTGGTGACAATCCATACGTCAGCAGGACGCCTCGGGTTAAATAATAAGTCCACTATATACTCTAGTGTACAAGAAATAACAACCACTTTGTCAGTATGTCATTCCTGTTGCAAATTTAGAAATACTGTATCACATAACTGTCCTCATATTTTAATAAGTAAGGGTGGAAGTTTAGAGGATCAAGTGCATGAAAGGGTACTGTAAGAAAGAAAGTTGTTGGTTTGCGGAAAGCAGGGATAAGGAATAGGTACAGTAAGTGAGTATGAAAGTAAATAGGTAACTGCTTCATAGTATTGTGATCCCCACTTTACTGTATTAAAGTGGTGCTTGGACCTTGCTTGAAGGACACGAGTCAAATGTGATAGCAGCAGAAATGAGTTACCGGTATTTGAGATGAGCATGTGGAGTTATATGAAGAGATATACAAATAAGGAAGTGAAGGAGTGCTGTGGTGTTGATGTGGATGTGCTTGAAAGCCTTAGGAGAATTCACTGAGATGATTTGTCCATGTGGAGTGGATGTAGGATGAGAGACTGACTAGGAGAGTGTATGAGTTAGTTGGAGGAGGGAAGGAGGAGACTGAGAGTGTATATGAGTTAGTTGGAGGGGGGAAGGAGGAGACTGAGAATGAGATGGAGGGATGGGATGGAGAGGTATATGCAAGAAGGGGGTGTGAACTGGAGAAAGGGCAGCCAGATGGCAAAGGATAGTCTGACTTGGAGGTGATTTGTGTGTGGCCATCTTTTATAGGATTAAGGCTTGTGGTGATACTGTAGATAGATAGATTTAACATCCTATTCCCTCAGAGGGTTTAATAATCCCACATAAATGTTACAAACTATTTGATTACAATACAGTAATTTTTCGATAGAAACTGCATAATTTTATTTTTTTCTGTCAGTTCTATGATAATTACAGAAATGTTGCTATTGTTACCTGAAAACTATTTTGAAAGTTCCTTTCATTGAAAGTACTGCTCACTCCAGATGTTCCTTTTCTCACTCAGTGATGCACCAGTCAGTATGCAGTACACGGCCTTTGAACCTCAACAACCATCAAGCCAATTACCCCCAGTCGTCATCATGCATGGACTAATGGGCTCACGGACAAACTGGAAGTCCTTGGGGAAAGCTATTAGCGAGCAAACTGGAAGAATGGTGAGGGGTCAGGTTGGCTTAAGTTGGGTGGGTAGGAATGGGTCAGGTTGCATTACACTTGGGTATAGTTTTCATAGACTGAGTAGGGTAAGGTTAAGTTATCTAGATTAGTTAAGTTAGACTAGGTTTCTTTAGGTTAGGTTAATAAGATTGAACCAGATTGGATTAGATTATATCCTTACCAGTAAAGTATGTCAAGCTATGATGGGCTGGGTTAGGTTAAATTGAATTGATTTGGATGAGTTGGGTTAGCTAGTGCTAGTTTAGTTTAAGCAAGTTTGGAAGTAATCAGATAGCTTTGGCATTTAATTAAGCTTCCAGTCCCCCCCACCTCATTTTGTGTAATTCACCCGATTCACCGGGTCGGTCAGGATCACTTGATGGTCGTGATTGTCAGCTTTTACCCTCCCGGAAGGGAGCTGAGAGCTCATATAGTCCGATCTAAGGGCAAGGCTGTGACCTTCACACACCCACACACCTGTCCCCTTGCTCAAGGGGGACAGTAACCACCCACTTCGTCAGTGAAACTTTTCGCAACCTGAGCGAGGCGCGAACTCCCGTCTACAAGATGGCAAGCGAGAACGTTACCACTGCACCAGCGAGCGGTGTGTGTGTGTGTGTGTGTGTGTGTGTGTGTGTGTGTGTGTGTGTGTGTGTGTGTGTGTCTATCTATCTATCTATCTATTGCCAGACGCCTCAATCCCGTTTGGGGTGGCCACAAACAAATCGCATCCAAGTCGCCCTGTCCCTCGCCATTTCACCCCCCTGCTCCCAACTCACACCCCCCTCTCTCATATACCTCTCCACCCCATCTCTCCATCTCATCCTCGGCCTCCCCCTCCCTCTTTCCCCCTCCACCTCACTTACATACACTCTCTTCGTCAGTCTTTCACCCTCCATCCTCTCCACATGGCCAAACCACCTCAGTGTGTTCCTCATAACGCTTCCTATCACATCCACATCCACACCACAACGCTCCTTTACATCCTCATTCGTCACCCTGTCTCTCCATGTGACTCCACAGGCTCCTCTTAAATAACTCATTTCCACGGCTCTCACTCTTGACTTGTGTCCTTCCAACAACATCCAAGCTTCACTTCCGTACGTTAGAGTTGGTATCACAATACTGTCATGTAGTAACTTTTTCACTTCCATGCTCACTTCCCTGTTTCTTATTACTGCTTTCAAAGAACCAGCAACCTTTCTTCCCTGCTGTACCCTTTCAAGCACTTCACCCTCCAAACCTCCATCCTTACTCATCACACTACCCAAGTACTTAAACGTACTCACATCTTCCAATTCCTCACCATCCAACCTCGCTGTACATTCACTGATTTCACCTCTCTCAAAGACCATCACTTTACTCTTCCCTACATTCACCTTTAGATTCCGTTTCTTACACACTCTCTCAAACTCATCCACCAAGCCTTGCAGCTCCCCTTCGTCTTCACTCAACAACACAGTATCATCTGCAAACAACAGTACAGGGAGTTTCCAAACACTATCCTCTCTCACCAGGGCCACTCCAACATCCACTACCCTACCTTGTACCTCTTTTATTACCCCATCCATGTACAGATTGAACAACCATGGAGACATGACACATCCCTGTTTCAACCCCACTTTCAAAGAGAAAAATTCACTTAGTTCACCATCCACACGCACTGCAGCCTTCGCACCATCGTACATACTCTTCACAGTTGACGTAAGTGAGGAGTGACTATTATTGTTATCCCATATAGGGATAGGTGTACCTAAAATAGTGTAACTTCAATACAAGTTCTGGTTTATACTCTTTATAAATGGTATTATGTGTGTGTTACATGTATTTGTGTTGTTATTGTTTTTGTTGCACCAAGTTGAAACCCCAGCTGGAATATTCAAAAGCCCTTTAAAACAAATGGCTTCAGCAAATTAAGAAATTTTGTAAGAAAAAGAGAGAGAGAGAGAGAGAAAAAAATAGAAGTACTGAATTGGCTTAGCCTCTCACAGAAAAGTGAATTGATATGATTTTTGACCATCTGAAGATCAGTAGTTTCAATAGTATTTTTAGGGAGATCATTCTGTGACTTAGGAGAAAATGGAATGAAGCATGTAGAGAATTGATTACTGTACAAATTTTGTTCAACTCTTTCTGTGCAATGACTTTTTTTCTTGTAGTTTATTCTTGCTACCTGTAGACGATTTTGTTAACTAGATGATTATGTTGCCTTGGAGAAACCACATGTTGTGACAGGGCTAGTAACAGTGTCTTAACCCTTTCACAGCCCGATGTCTCTCCCTAAGCTAAATCAGATCATCTGAATATAGCAAGAATAAGATTCAAAATACATCATTGTGTTAAAGGGTTTAATCTCTTGTAAACCATGCTGAAGCTGTGTATCCCTTCAGGTGTACACAGTAGATGCACGCAACCATGGCGAGAGTCCACACACAGAGGAACACAACTACCCGTTACTTGCAGAGGACCTTGTTTACTTCCTGCGTGAGCGTGATGTTCCCCAGGCAGTACTGATGGGTCACAGTATGGGGGGGCGTGCTGTCATGGCCACTGCTCTTACTGAAGTAAGTTGATGTTTGGAAAATTAGTCTTCATTTTAAGTCATCCTTGTTTGTTAAGCTCTCAGTGAAAAAAAAAAAGTCGTTCCAGCGTACGTACTTGATTTGCCAGTTTCTCCCAATTTGTCATTGTTACAACAAATCCATCCATCCATCTCTTTCTCCTGGCCTGCATGCTTGCTTCCTTTCTTCCTTCTTCTGTCTGTTATTCCAGCCTTCCTTCCTTCCCCTTCTGTCTTTCATCCCCTCCTATTTTCCATTCATCTGTCTATCCATTCATCCCACTAGTCATCAACCTTACCAATGTTTTTTCTTCCCTCTTTCTCCGTTTCACATGTCAAAGTTTCTATTCATTCTGCTTTCAGCCATCTGTTGTGGAGAAGCTGGTAGTGTTGGACATTTCACCCATTGGCACATCTAAAAGCATTTCCACGCTGCCACGCTTCCTGGAGATTATGCGGAGGGTGCAGGTGCCCTCAAATTTCAACATTCAGAAGGCTCGCTTGCACATTGATGAATTGCTCAAACCTGCTATACAGGTAGGGAGGAGTCGCCTTGGCCCATACGAGGTAATATAACTTAGAGCTCTGTTAAAATTGCTATATATGCAGTGATGCAAATGAAGATGGTGGCCTTGGCAGTGCCATGGGGATGCCAGTCAACTGCAGTGTGCAAGCTGTGTCTGTAATGTACTGTGAAGTTGTTATGGTGATGTCATCTGCATTTGAGGTAATGTTTGTTGGTGGTTGGGGTGTGGGGATATCATGCATGTATGAGTTGAAGATTGTGGGTGAGAGAATGGAGCCCAATGGAACTCCAATGGGGAAGTTCCATGTTCATGATGGCTTGCCTTGGAATGTAACATGTACAAGTCTACCAGACAAATAGTTAGCAGGCTAATACTTGGTGGTGTTCTCCATGTTTGTGTTGTATATCTTGTTGATTAGTTTGTATCAGGGAATGACATCAAACGCTTTATAATTTCTGTTGTTGTGAGAAGTGTGCATTGTGCAGGTATCATGGAGTTGATGCCATCTGATGCTTGTTGTTGTTGTGTGAGATTAGTGAGACAGGTGTTTGTAGAGTGTAATGCAGTGAATCATCATCATCATCATCATCATCATCATCATCATCATCATCTTAATCATCATAGTCATCATCATCTCAGTCATCATCATCATCATTATCATCATCATCATCATCATCATCATCATCATCATCATCATCCAGACCTTTCCTGCCCCAGGATGGGTTGAGCTAGGATCCACAGAACCAGAAAAAACTTGTTAGAATGAGGTACTAACCAAAGTGCATAATTGAATTAGCCACACTCCAGTTCATTCACCAGTCAAACCTCTGGAGTCCTTCCACTACCTGATAGGTAAAAAAAAAAAAAAAAACATGCTGCACGTACGAGACCAGTTCAGGAAGTATCCAACCTTAAGATTTAAAAAAATAAATAGCTAACCTGATGAGTTTGGATCCCCTTCAAATTAGGCCCCTTCTGACTTGACACATGTAGCCCAGCATTCTTTCCACTGCTTGAAGCATTTTTCAGAGTCTGTTTTTGGTATCTCCTGCAGATGCTTTGCCACACTCATCATGATCTCTTCTCTTGTCTTATATTGGAAACCTTTCAGCGGAGTTTTGAACTTGGGGAATAATCAAAAGTCGTGTCTGGTGAGTAGGGAGCCTGCCAGACCTGTGGGTTGTTGTGCTTGGCCAAAATTTCCAGAATCAGTTGAGAAGAATGGGCAGGGGCGTTATCATGGTGTAGCTTCCAACTTGCCACTTTCCAAAGGTCTGGTCTCTTCCTCTGAATTGTGTCACGAAGATAATGGATAACTCCGAGGTAGTAATGTTTGTTGACAGTCTGACCTTCTGGTGTGTATTCTTGATGCACAGCACCACGGTAGTTGAAAAAAACTGTCAACATGCGAGTGCATTTCACCTTGCTGTAGACCTGTTGTGCCCCTTTAGGCCGAGGTGACTCTGCCTGTATCCACTGTGATGACTGTGCTCTTGTTTCTGGGTCATACCCGTACACCCAAGTTTCATCTCCAGCAATAACAGTCTTTAGGATGTGTGGATCACAATTTGCACACTCCAACATGTCTTGAGCATTGGTCATCCAAGAGAAGAGATCATGACGATAGTGACGAGGCACCTGCAGGAGTTACTGAAAGCCGTCCTTGAAAAATGTTTCAGGCAGTGGAAAGAACTCTGGGCTTTGTGTGTCAAGTCAGAAGGAATCTACTTTGAGGGGGGGATTAGTGTCCTAGCTCAACAGGTTAGCTTGCTATTTATTTTTTTAGAGCCTAAGGTCGGTTACTTTCTGAATAGACCTTGTAGACAAAGAATGGGTGGAAAAAGATGAAAGAAGCAGGTTTCCTGCAGTGATCAATGATGTTTCATGGGTATTTTATGTTACTATCATCTTTTCATTATTGTGAGTGAAAAAGTCATAAGTCCATAAAATGCAAGGCCTGGGGAGGCTAGGTTTATGACTGAAGAGTTGAGAGGAAGGCTGGGACAGGAGAGCATTGGTGTTATGATAAGGAGAAGTAGATTACATGATTTGGGCATGTGGAGAGGATTGTGGATGATAATTGGGTGCAGAAGGTGAGACGTGTGAACATCAGTGGTAGAGTTGCAAGAGGCAGAATGAAATAGACCTGGGTTGAGATTATAGAGTGTGACATCAGGGATTTCATTCATTCATTGCCAGATGCCATGTATCCCAGACAGGGTGGCCAAGGGCTTAGAGTTAATTGTTTTACAGGGAGGGGCACTAATCCTCCACCAACCCCACTTGACGTAGGGATAAGAGACTTAATTGGGAAGCTGCCGTAGATTGAGCAGTGTGGAGAGCCGCCATTAGGTGACCAAGCATGTTGGAGCCTGTATAAACGATATGAATTAACAGTACAAAAGCTAATAAAAACCATAGTTAGTGTGGATTATGCTAGTGAAGGTATGTAGAGTGTACAGTACCAATTTTGGATGATTAATCAAGATACTGTACATAAAACATTTTTATTAGTAATTCAGAAGTGCTCAACCAGACATTGAAAATTAGAGTAGTATTGTTAGCTTTGGTTTTTATTTCATTGTGGTATATATTGCTGCCTCTAGTAATGCATTCAACTTTGACTGCTTATTGCTTAAAACTCATATCTGGCACAGTCACCTGTCTTACCCTGGATGCCTTATATATGAGCTTTGTGAATACAGTATTGTTAATTCTTTTGTTCCTGATCCATCCATCCATCCATCATCCAATCCTGTGTTGCCCCATGAAGAGCCTGTAGCAAGGCAAGTTGGTCCTGACATTTAAGATGAGAGTGACCAGCCTTACTCATCCTTGAGTGGCATTATGTGAGCATTAAACCCCAACCATCCCCTGGATGTAAACCTGCACTGGCCCAGTCCAATTGGAGCGCCATAATTACTCACCAAACCACCAGGCGTCATAATTTGGTTATATGGTTATCACCCAGTGTAGTAAATGCTTTCCTGGTGTACAGCAAACCATTTGGGTTGTCACTCAGTGTAGAGTCACCCATAGGCAGAAGGAAGAGGAAAGAATGAAGGAAAGAAAGATTGAAGAGGTAGTGTAGAGTCACCCATAGGCAGAAGAGAGGAAATATTGAAGGAGAGAAAGATGGAAGAAGAAGGAAGGAGAGAAGAGAGGAAAGGGCAGTCACCCAAGAGCAGAACTACATTGAGTGAGTGGATGGTGAGTGCCCCCACCTACCACATACTGCCATGATAATTATAATTGTAGGTGGGGATGCTCACCATCCACTCACTTGTTGTAGTGCTGTTCAGGTGCGTGTCCATTCCTCATTTCCTTCCTTCTTTCTGTCCTTCCTCTTCTTTCTTTCCTTCTGTCTCCAGGTGACTCCACACGGAGTGACAGGCCAAATGGTTCCCCGTACACCAGGATACCATTTACTATGCTGAGTGGTAACAACATAAACAATTTATGATGCATGGTGGTTTAGTAGGTAATTAAGGCACTCCAGTCAGATTAAGCTGGTGCAGGATTATATTCAAGGGGTGGTTGGAGTTTATTGCTCATGTAATGCCACTCAGGGATGAGCGAGGCTGGTCACTCTCATCTAAAATGTCAGGACCATCTTGCCTAGCCCTGGGGTCCTACACTTCTCTTGGGGGAACACTGGATTAGATGATGAATGGATAGATGGTATACAGTTTAATGCTACATACATATATTCACTGTCACCATAATTGTCTGGACTGAGTAGCCTGGCATCTGGCCTCATTGCTACTGATGATTAACTGTATTTGATGATAGATGGATGGATGGACTACTGTATATATTTGCTTTGGTTTAAAGGGCAGAGGTTGTAGAATATCTTGTGTTTTATCAGTTAGGGTTGCCAAATCCCCATCTAGTGATAACAAGAGCAAAATAGAAGAGATATAATTTTACTCTTAGGTTCATGGTCACTGATTTTAACAAGGATCTCTCCTAAGTTGAATTATCATCTGGTGGTGCCAAGAATAAGATGAATGGCCATAATATTGAAGGATTAGTATTGTATGGTACAATTTCAGGAACCCAGTATCCGCCAGTTCCTACTGACCAACCTGATCTGGGCTGACGGGGAATACCGGTGGAGGCTGAACATTGAGGGCATTGCCAGGAACTTTAACCCCCACATCTCCACTTTCCCTGCCACTCTCAGCAGCAGTGTTTTTGAGGGTGATACTGCCTTTATTGGGGGTGCACTCTCTGATTATTTGAGGTTAGTCTTTTTCAGTTGTAAAGAATTGAATCTGCTTTTTGAATTTGTCCAGTTTATTAAAGGCAGATGATCATGTAGGTGAAACAGCTCAGGGATATGAAGGAGTACATGGGGGATGTTCTTATGGCACAAGAAATGAGGATGGGGAAAGGATACTCGAGTTTGGGGAGACAATGAACATGATTGTGTGCAACACACATTTTAGGAAATGAGAGAGTAGGTTGATTACATATGAGTCAGGGTGAAATAGCAGCCAAATAGACTATTTCCAGGTCAGGAGGGCTGATAGGAAGTTAGTGAGGGATGTTCAAGTTATAGGAAGTGAGGAGTGTGTGGAACAACACAAGTTATTGGTATGTGACATGGTGTTTAAGGAGCAAACGATGACAAAGAGGACCTATGCATCTTGGAGGAAAATATGAAAGCTGAAAATTCTAGCAGTATTGGATGCCTTCTATAGGGAGATGAGGAGAGTGGTGGCTGAACAGTGAGACATTAACAGAAGTGTTAATGAACAGTACAGAGCCTGCAAAGGCAACCTGTTGAGAGTTACTGATTCAGTATGTGGATGGACAAGAGGCCCACCATTACATTAAGTAACTTAGTAGTGGGATTAGGGTGTAGAAGCTGCAATTAAAGAGAACAGAAAGCTTTTCTGGGAATGGATGAAGGGTGGTAAGAGAGGAATGCTTGGCTGCCAAGCACAGGGCTGGAAAAGAGGTTTACAGGGCAGCACAGAGACTTTTACTTGACAACCTAATTCGTGTGGTAAGGAAGAATATAATATTTAAGGTGGTGAACCAGATGAAGAGGGAGTATAGGGATATAATAGGTGAGCCGTGTGTGTTGAATGATGAAGGAAGGATAGTGGTGAACAGGGTATAAAAGACACATGGAGAGAGCATTACAACTGGTTGTTGAATGAGGAGTTTGACTGGGACAGGGAAGGTTTGGAGCCTGCAGATCCAGTTTTTGGCCCTTGGCCTTCAATTGACGCTGCTACTGTGAGCGGGACAGTAGGCAGGATACAGGTGGGGAAGACCGCAGGTATGTCTGGGTTGACTGCTGAAATGTTAAAAGTTTCAGAAGGTATAGGAGTGAGGTTAGCCACTGAGGTTAGTCACTGACCTGATAAATACGATTATATAAAAGCATTTACTATGCTGGGTGGTAACCATATAACCAGATTTTGGCACCTGGTGGTTTTAGTGGGTAATTATTGCGCTCCAATCAGATTGAGCCGGTGAAGGTTTATATCCAAGGGGTGGTTGGGGTTGATTGCTCATGTAATACCACTCAGGGATGAGTGAGGCTGGTCATTCTCATCTTAAATGTCGGGACCAACTGCCTATCCCCGGGCTCCTTCGCTCCTCATGGGGCAGTGTAGGATTGGATGATGGATGGATGGATGGATGGATGAGTGTGTTGTCCCAGATGATTGGCTGAAGAGTGTAATTGTAATTGTGTACAGGGGGAAGAGTGATGCCCTGGAAAGAGGAAATTATAGAGGCATGAAACTTTTAGACCAGATAGTATAGGTAATGGAGAGAGTTCTTGAAGGTGTGATTAGAGAATGAATGAATATTGATGAGATGCAGTTTGGGTTTTTGCCAATCAAAGGGACCACTGATGCCATATTCATTGTCCTGGTCTGTCTGACTGAGCAAACACATCGACCACAAGCAAGCTGCACCCTTCCTGTGGCAAACGTTGCTTTACCAGGGTTAGTACAGGGTCCTTCCACATGGTGAGGTGTAGGGAAAATGGAGGAGGCATAGCCCTCACGACTTGAGCTGTGTATAGGAGATATGTATTAGAAGTTGTCTTAGCCTGGACATTGTCTGCTTGGTAAATGTGGTCTACTTCTCCACTGTTTAATGCTATATAAGGCCAGTGACCGAACCATGGCCCCATGCCACTTCCCATGGCAATGCCTTCAGGAATAATGAAAACCATACACCTACTACCATTTTGGAAGTCAAACAGGTATTACATCTTATTCAAGGGTAGCCCAGGAGTATGCAGAGCTACATCATCCATCATTCTTGAACCATATACCTGTGCATGTTCATTACTAGGGTGTTGTCCTTAGCTGAATGAGGATGTTTGATGACAACAAGAGTATAATACAAATGACATCTTTGGGTTTTAGAGGTTAAAATTTCCTTTTTATCTAACTGCTCTGTTAACCTACTACAGTATTTGAGATATGGAGGTGTGTGTGTGTATTGGTTTGTTTATATGTGACAAAACTGGGACAGTTCCTCACCTTAAATACCAAATAGTGGTTGCATGAAAGTCATTGAGTCTTAATTTTAAGGCAGGAATGAATCTCCATGGTTGGTAGTCTAATCAACCCTAAAATCTGACCACACTTGGCTATCAGCTGAGCTGAAAGTGGTTAGGAATCTTTGTCAGGATTGAACAAATAGGCCTATGCTGTAGTCTGTTCAATAATTATTTCTTCCTTTCATTTCACAGGGGTCTTAATGTTTATTTTTGTTTACTTTTCATTTAACATTTCCTGGTACAGTATTTTGAGATGTTGAGTTGTGTCTGCTTATGTTGTTTTTAATTATTATTTGCCTTTAATTATTTTTTATCATTTGAAATATTGAGGTGTGTACAGTATGTGTATCATTTTCTTAATTAATTTGGCTATCTATATGCTGTGTATCCTCCTGTTATTTGAGGAGGATCTTTGTCTATTGGTTTATTTATTAATCTGCCCATATCATTTATTATACAATTTGGTATCTGTTTCAGCTGTTTCATTCATTCATTCTTTTATTTGACATCGTCGTCATTGTCGTCGTCATCAGTCATCATCATCATCATCACAACAATAAAAATAATAATAATAATAATAGTAATGATAATGCCTGTACCCATTTTCACACTTAAATGTGAAGCAAGGTTGGATCCAGGAACAAGGAAAGAGGGAGTATGAGAATGGGAAAACTGTGAACAACATGCCCATTGAATTGGGCCACACAGCCATTCACACATCATTCATGCCCTTAGAGTCCTGGCTTCACCTCCACAAGCTACAACTGGAAATGATTTTCTTTTTTTTTTTTTAAGTTTTCTTGAAGGATGCACTTCACATATCTTTGACAGATGAAGTTGTTTCGTTAACTTTCCGATTTAGAAAAGTGTGCCACATCCATGTCCTCTGCTACTCTCTATATACTTTATCCAGCCAACTCAGTCCCCTGTTAATTCCTTAATCTCATTAACTGTCTCACTAACCATTTTCTTTTTTAACGTGCCACTTAGGATTAAGTGCCAGATAATTTTTCACTAATCCATTCAGACTCAGAACAGACTTTGGATCTTATACAGGATAACTCTACCTTATTCTTTTCATTGCAAGAAAAGCCCCTTGGGTTGCGGAAGATTAGTACAGGTACTAGGGTCTATACACCTTGGAGGAGCTTAACCTTTTTTCTTTTTTTCTCCAGTAATACATGGTATGACTAACCCAGTCACCCATTATTTCAAAATTTAATTGATTGCATACTAGTGTATGAAGGCACTCCAACTAAATTTGGCATATACAGTTTTGCATCTGAGGGATGGCTGGGCCTGCTTGCTTACATAATACTGCCCAAAAGAGAATGACTGGTCACTTTTGCCTTCAATGTCTAGACTAGGTAGCATAGTCCTGGGCCAGTATGCTTCGTATGGAAAAGGGCAATAAAGTACAGTATTGGGTGATAGATAAATTGGATAGCATACTGTGTTGTGTTTCCAGGGCTGAGGATGAGGACCGTATTCTGGACATCTTCCCACAGGCTAGCTTCCACTTCTTGGATGGTGCTGGCCACTGGCTCCATGCAGACAAGCCACAGGAGTTCTTAAGACTAGTGGTTCCTCTGATAGGACCATAGTTATATAGTGCAATAAATGAATTAGAGGTATCTACAGTAAATAGCATGATCATAGTAAAATCAGTAGAAAAGTACTGTAGTATGACGGATGAATAATAATAAAATGTTTTCATGAGATTAGTTACTCTTGATTTTGACCCATAAGTGAAGTGATTCTTGATAGAGGAATTAAAAGATAGTTGTACACAGTATAGATAAAATTTGAACATTAATAAGGACAGTTAGAAAGACAGTGATATAAACCAACTGCTCACTTAAATGTTTATGCATTCCTAGCAGATACCATTTTCAATTAATATTGCTCCAAGGGAAGGTAATGTTCCAGTATTAAGATAATCTCTTCAGATTATAATTAAAGTTATGTTAATCATACTAATTGAGCCAGATTATTTAATTTTATGGCAAAATATTTCCATGGTTATACACTGTTTGAATAACACAAAAACATAAATTATTATACAGTAGTATGATTATAAAATAATTTATTGAAATTTGTGATAGTGTCATTTGTTTCAAGTTAGATCCTTCACTGTACATAGTGACTACTCAGTAAGGATCATATGGTGTGCAGTCTCTTGCTGTTTCCAATACTCATACCAGTAACTTTGTTGTGAAAGTATGGTTTACTGAATATCAGTACTGTACATGTTAAGTGAAGAACTTTTGTAGGAATATTAGCAGATATAGACAGTAACCTAGGACTGGTACAGTGTTATAGCTTTTTAGCACATGGCCCATAATGAAGTGAATGAGTTTAAAGTAAGGCTTTTTTTTTTTTTTTTTTTTTTTTTTTTTAAGCTAAGAGAAAAGAAAAAGGAAAGGTATGTCTATGAAATTTCCATTCATGCTTATAAGACCACATTTGTCTGAGAGGAGGCCCAGCAGACAAAAGATTGTGACATCACTGTGATGGGTCTTTCTGTAGCTGAATGAAATAATCTGATTCAGGGGCGTCTGCAGGACTTTTCGTAAGGGAGGGCAAAATAAGTTACTGTATAAATATACGTGCAGTCATAATATATCAAAATACACACACTCCAAATAGTCATAGGCATGTACAGTACTTACATGAGTTACATGACTTACATCAAATGCATAATGACAGAATGCATGAATCAACTCAGATCACTCATTCATCCTTGAACAAGAACTGAAGCTGTCGAATTCCAAGGGGGGGCAACTGCCCCCCTTTGCTCCCCACTCTGGATGCCCATGATCTGATTTGTCGCAAGAATGAAGTATAAAGACAGTCATCATAGTGAAAGTGTTATTGTAAACTATACTGTATGTACTTGTGTCCACTAGAACTGCACAATGATCTGTTGAAACTTGATCCATTCAGCTTGATTAAAAGAGTTGCTGTGAGGGGTCTTTCTGTTGCTGAAAGAAGTAATCTCATTGTAGCAAGAATGAAGTATAATAGCAGTCATCATAGTGAAAATGTTATTGTAAACTACTTATTCTTGTGTCCATTAGAACTGCACTGTGATTTCTTGTAACATCCATTCAGCATGATAATGACTTTATATAGATTGATAGAAAGCTGCCAGATGATTTTATTCAGCATAGGAGACAGAACTGGAGGACTTAGACAGTCTTCATTACTCTCGTCACAAATAAATTAAGGAGCTAACTCCATGGTAACATGTGATATATGGTTGTAGTAATGATAAGGGAATTAATATTGTGATGATTAGGAAGGATTTTAAATAGAAAATCCCTGCCAGTATAATCAAAGGAGGTCATTGCTTAGTCAGTTGGTGATGTGTTC
This sequence comes from Coenobita brevimanus, assembly GCF_032717465.1. Taxonomy (NCBI): domain Eukaryota; kingdom Metazoa; phylum Arthropoda; class Malacostraca; order Decapoda; family Coenobitidae; genus Coenobita; species Coenobita brevimanus. Next base: position 14,510,066 of record NC_137010.1, read on the forward strand.
ATTGTACTCGGGGCTGAATGTTAAAGTGTGCTTTGAGACACCTGGCTGTTTAGTTCACAATTGGATTGCATTGCATATTTTTCATGTATATATTTTATCAACTTAACCTGTCTCTTAGCATTAACCACAGTGCAGGGGATCTAATAATGGTCAGCAATACTTTTTTTTTTTATCATCCTGAATCTAGTCTCTTGTTCTTTTTATTGAGAGTTTTTATGATCTGGTGGTACTATGAACAAACGTAAGTGATGAATGATTTTTTTATGTGATATTTACAGTATATATGTACTGTATTTCTGTCACAAGTGATAAGTTGTGATCATCTTATATTATGCTTTATGAATATTTATAATTATTAACCCGTGGATTGTGCAGTTACCTTTTTTTATCCCCCCCCCCCCGGGCACAAAAAACAAAAGAAAAAGCTTTTTTTTTTTTAGTTTTTGTTTATTATAAACTTGAAGATAAACATCCAGGGCATCATCTGGTGAAGAAAAAAAAAAATCTCTCTCTCTCTCCGTCTTTGCGTAGGGCCATGCGCAAGTTTACGTACAGTATGGGAGTAGTGAAAAAATGAAAAAAATGAAAATTTATTTTTTTGTTTTTGTTTATTATAAACTTGACGATAAACATCCAGGGCATCATCTGGTGGAAAGAAAAAATCTCTCCGTCTTTGCGTAGCAGCATGTGTAAGTTTGCGGAGGGGGCTGAGTTATTTAAAGTGATGCACGGCCAGCACAGCCTGAGCTGTGGCTCGCAATGCAACACTACCCAGCCTGAGCTGTGGCTCACGATCCACGGGTTAAAGATGTTGCACAGCAGTATAAGAGTACAGTAATTGATTTATGGTTTATTTATGGATTATTTATTTATACTATAAAGTGTAATACAGGTATAAGCAGTTACGTGTGATCTCTTATGTAGATATAGTTCGATAATGTAAACTGTACTTGTATTAACTATGTGATTATTTAACTGTTGTAAATACAGTATATCATGCAAATAGTGATTATAATCTCAGGGACATAATTGTAATATTAAAGATGTGAATTGATTGAAATAAAACATTTGTCATACTTTACAGCTGACACAGACTGAAGTGGAGTGTTATTACGTCAGACTTCCCCAGATTTTGTTGCCCTCAGTTTGTATGCAAAACCATCACCTTCACTATAGAGTTCCTTGTTGTTGTGGACTTCGAGAAATACAATGTTCCATCCTGTATATTTATTTTAGAACAAATGCAAATTCCTACCTAGAAAATACTTCCAGAACTTAATTCATGTCCACCTTCTTAGCATAAGTAAGAAAGCAAGAAGGAAGCGTTATACTTATGTTGGTGAGTCATTGACTTTGTACGGTGTGAGCAAACGACTAAGAGTAGAGAATGATACCTCGCAGGATGCTGTACTGGCACCAAAGGTTAGTGCACAAGCTAATAGCTGGAAAATCACTGGGAACTCTCTTCATGGGGTACAACAGGAGGCACAAGTCGCTGATGCACTTATGTGTTTCCTCATCAAAGTTATTTAGGAAGAAGTTTTTTGTAATCAAACACTCTGAAGAAAATTCGAATAAGTTTTAACTTTTATGTGTTCAGCCAAAAGTTTCACAGCTTCAGAATGTAGAAAATTGGTACTCTGAGGCCACAAACTCGTTATGGAAAATAAAACATCATTATCGAATCCTTCAAGTCAGCAGCTACTCTACAACGTTGTTTTGGTGCTGGCGTAACCTTATAATCCAGCTCGTGCTTATTTATTTTAGCGCCAATTGATTGAAACATTTCATCTCGTTTTATCTCGTAGATCCTGGATGATGCCCGAAATAACGTTGATCAGATGAAGCCCAGTATGGCAGCCACTCGTGAATGCAACTCATGGTCACCTGGCTAGAAAATCGGAACCATCTTCTGGACCAAGTGAGCAATAAGCATGAATCTTTACTTATGATCATCGTCGATAAGTCTGCAGCATCAGCGCATGTTTCTGAATCTGACACGAGGATAATACATGTCTCCAGAATGTCTATCAGGTGTTGATGATTTTTAAAATTTCCCACATCCCTGTGGTAAGCTTTATTATTATTGTCAGTATTATTATTATCATTACACATTTTAAAATTGCGATATTTCAAATGCTAATTTGCTGTAGAGCCTTCAAACTTGGTCAACTAAGCTGGACAGCTTTCAGCTCCTTTTGGTCAAATATGGTGGCAGTCCATCAACAGGATAACCAGATATTATCTGGAACACAGAAATATGAGTCAGCCACACTATTTCAAGAACTGTGCTAGGAAGCTGAAATTTTACTACAATATAGCCTTAATGTGGTGGACGGAGTGAGAAACAGAGCTTGGTTCCAACTGGCTGATTACTCTCTGAGATTGCCTTGGATTAAAAATTAGGACTTTTCTGGATATTCCGGATGTTACCTAATTTTTTCATGAGGGCTTAAAGCTAGAGCTGTAATGGGGTCTATAAAAGCCCGTGTTGCTTAGAAGCAAAAGCAGGGATCCTCTATTTGGCTCAGTGGTAACGTGCGCGCCTATGAAGTGTGGGAGCCTGAGATCGAATCTCGGCCAGGACAATGTGATTAATTTGTTAAGTTTCATTTCGGCTATTACCTTGGTGGCAGCGGTGGGATGTGAGGCAAGGCTTGGAGGGCAATGATGTTGGTTAGCTGACAGCGTCCTTATATATTAGGGGTGAGCTGTCCAGTATGGTCCGCAGCATCCCCAGTGGTGGCCTCCAATGCTACGCTACCGTGTGTTGGAAACTAAGAGTGATGTAATAGGGTCTATAAAAGCCCACGTTGCTTAGAGGGTGGGATCCTCTCTTTGGCTCAGTGGGTACACTCCTATGAAGCACGTGGGCCTGAGATCGAATCTTGGCTAGGACAGTGTGATTAATTTGTTAAGTTTAATTTCAGTTATTACAGAGCGACCAAAGTTGGTGAACTTATAGACTGTGATAACCTAAGGTGACGTGCACAAGAACAGTGACTTTGACCTCAAGGTCCCTTTATAGCTCGGCTTCTAGTAGGCAATAGCTGTGGGAAGTTGTAGAAAATTTCAACTCCCTGGGACGTACTTTGCTTTATTGCATTGCTACCACCTGGCAGATTTAGCTTTGAGGCGACCTTTTATAGTGGAGAATTCTGATGGAGGCTAGGGTCTCTCTGCTTTAACATCCACAAGAAAGGACGCGATACAAAACAGTGGAGGGGGTGGGGGGGTTGATCCAGTAAATATCAATTTATTTGGGAGTGTATTAATGTGAATGTATTTAAGTACACATGGGTAGTGTGATGAGTAAGGATGAAAGTTTAGAGGATGAAGAGTTTGAAAAGGTTCAGGAGGGAAGAAAAGTTGCTGGTTCAGTGAAAGCAGTGAAAAGAAATTGGAAAGTGAGCATGAATGTAAAAAAGTGGCTGCATGATAGTACTGTACTGTGATCCCCACTCTAACATATGAAAGCGAAGTTTGGACCTTGTTGGAAGGGCACAAGTCATGAGGAAGAGCAATGGATATGCATTATCTGAGAGGAGCATGTCGAGTTCCATGGACAGACAGGCTGACAGGAGGAAGTGAAAAAGCGTTATGGTGTGGAAGTGGATGTGATAGAAAGCGTTAGGAGAAATACACTGGGGTGATTTGGCCATGTGGTGAGGATGGAGTGAAAGACTAACGGGGAGAGTGTGTGTGAGTGAGGTGGAGAGGGGAAGAGGGAGACCGAGGATGAGATGGCGGGATGGAGTAGAGAGGTGTATGAGAGGAGGGGTGTAAGTTGGGGGGAGGGCGGCGAAATGGCAGGGGACGGGGTCACATGGAGATGATTTGTTTGTGGCCACCTCTTGGGACTAACGCGTCTGGCTATAGATAGACAGGTAGACAAATAGATAGTATTAATGTTGGGTTGTTGAGTACAGGGTATATGAAAGTGTTGTGGCCTCTATCAGTACTTTAATTATTCAAATTTTACTTCGATGGAGGTATGGGTGATAGCGCTGGAAAAACACTGGTCCAAGATAAAACTTCAACCTCTCAGTGTGGTATAATAGGTCAGAATCATACCAACATATAACTGTCAGCCTTATCTTTTTAGGTACAGTGAATATACTATTTTTAATTATTTACTTCAGTATGAATTTCGCATGGAAGACTCAGTAAAAATGTAAAAATGGTAAAATCCCAGACTATCTATCTATCTATTGCCAGACACCATAATCCCGTAAAGGGTGGCCATTTGACACTGAGTTAGTTGTTTTACAGGGAGGGGCACCAACCCTCCACCAACTCACTTGTTGACACGTAGGGAGTACGTATGGTTTGGTTATATGGTTACCACCCAGCGTTGTAAATGGTTTCTTGGCTTACAGGAAACCATTTGGCTTGTCACTCAATGTAAAGCCACCTGTAAAGGAAAGAAAAGGAATGAGAAGTGACAGGAAAGATAGGAGAAATAGGAAGAGAGGAGGGCAGGCACAGAAAAAGAATGATAAAAACTAAGGAAGTAGGCAGCACTGCATCGAGTGGATGATGGTCGCCACCACCTACCACATTCGAAACTGATCCCGAACGGAGAGAAAATGAATAAAAAGGAGGACATTTCAGTGAAAATACGACTTCCATGGAGGTTGGTTCTAATCCCATCACTGCGAGAGGTTTTCCCATAGTTAAATATAATCATCTGAAGGTAGCAAGAATGTAACAAACAATGTCATTTATTCAGTGGGATAACCAGAATGGATGGACAGAGAGAGGGAAGACAGGAGAATGGAGGAAGGTTAAGGAGACAACAAAAGAGGGAGGGATGACGACAAAAAAAGAAAAGGAGGGGATGGAGAAAAGAATAGAATGGGGGAAAGGTTGAGCCATGGATAATCATAGCTCTGGAGAAAGGGAGAAAAGGCAAGAAGGAGAGGGAGGGAGGAAAGTAGGAGAGAGTATGGAGATGGATGATGAAATTCTCCTGTTATTTTCTCTCTCTCTCTCTCTCTCTCTCTCTCTCTCTCTCTCTCTCTCTCTCTCTCTCCACTAAAAAATTAATAAAATAAGGCCAGTGATAAATGGAAATGAAATTGATAAAGTAAAACTATATATGAAAAGGTTGACAGTGAAGATGAAAGTGTCTAATATGATGGAAATGAACATGAAACTCAATATAATGGGAGTGGTGAATAAGATGAAAATGAATACGAAGGTGAAGCAATTGGTGAAAAGATAAATGTGATGAAAATAATGAAGACGAAATTGACGAAACAATGAAAATGATGATAAAACTGATGAAAGTGAGGACAAAATAGATGAAAATTACTATGGAAATAAAGAAAATGGTTATAATGGCTTGTGAAGTTTCATGGCCCCAGTGTTACACCACCACCTGTCACGGTCACTAGCCAACGATCTGTTATACTGTTACTTCTCTCTCTCTCTCTCTCTCTCTCTCTCTCTCTCTCCAACCTACTTTTTTAACTCCCATCCCCAGCCCTCCCTACCCACGCACTCGTCGCCAGTGCCTCTCCATCCCTCATGTGGGAGGTGTGGATGCTAGCGGCTCTCTCATGGGCGTGGCTGGGCGGCCAATGGGGCGACATCACGCCCACGGCAGCTCTGGTCACGCCCCAAGGAAGGATAATCACGCCTAAAATCACGACCACTGGACCTGGAACTATCTCCAAGATACTTGAATTAACGTCCCCCAAAATCATGCCACCAGAAGCTAAAATCATGTCGGTGCCGTGGCAAATTACGGCCAAGACACCTAAAATCACGTCCAAGATACTTAGAAACACTCCTAGGATTTTCAGCTCAGAGGTAGAAATGCAAGAGGTTTTGCAAGCAGAGTTGAATAATTTATATAAGCAATATGAAGAATTTTGGGCCGAACCCTCCAAAGCTAATGCAGTAACCGAAACCTCCAAAGCAAATTCAAGAACGGAATCCTCCATAGAAACTCTAAGAACTAGGAACCCCAAAATAGACTCAACTCACGACACCACGAAATTGAATCAAAAAGTTAAATACAATATTTGTAGAACCCCAAAAGAGAACCCAAGATCCGAATCCCCGAAAACTAGCCAAGCTCACGTAGCGTTAATTTCGAATCCAAAAATCGATCCCACCAAAACCTTCCAAACTCCCAGAGTGAAGCCAGGCACCGAACCCTATCACGCCCTCGCCAGGAGTCGAAGATGGTCGCCCATGAACCTGTACCTGCGCAAGAAGACCCCAAAGCGATGTATGGGTCGGGGTTCGTCAGTGGTTTTCTCGGGTGGCAACGCTCTCAGCTACATCACCTTCCTCCTCACGCTAGGCACTATGGTTCTCAACGTCAACAACAACATCAACAACAACAACAACAATAATAACAACAACAACAATAACAACGTGGATAATAACAACGTAAACACCAACCTGAACGCCAATAATGCTAATCAGGTGAGCTGGTATTGACTGGGCCTGGGTTTGAATGTCAGCAACTATATCATCAATGGCAATATTAATAGTAACAACAAAAATAACATGATTTCACGGTCACCCCGATAAGGACCAGAGCATCCAACATGAGGCTTCCCTGAGATTATATTTGTATGTATGTATGTATGACTATATATGTATGTATGTATAAACTTTGTGTGTGTGTGTGTGTGTGTGTGTGTGTGTGTGTGTGTGTGTGTGTGTGTGTGTATGTATGTATGTATGTAGCCCATGTATGTATGTGTGCGTGTGCGTGTGCATGTGTGTGTGTTTATTAGTGTGCGTGTGCATGTGCGTGTGTGTGTTTATTAATGTGTGTGTGTGTGTGTGTGTGTGTGTGTGTGTGTGTGTGTGTGTGTGTGTGTGAGAGAGAGAGAGAGAGAGAGAGAGAGAGAGAGAGAGAGAGAGAAAGAGAGAGTGCGTTAAATATATGATGAGATATCCATCCATCCATCCATCATCCAATCCTACGTTGCCCCATGAGGAGCGTAGGAGCCCGGGGCTAGGCAGTTGGTCCTGACATTTAAGATGAGTGACCAACCTCACTCATCCCTGAGTGGCATTACGTGAGCAACAAACCCCAACCATAAACCTTCACTGGCTCAATCCGATTGGAGCACAATAATTGCCCACTAAACCACCAGGCGCCAAAATTTGGTTATATGGTTACCACCCAGCGTAGTAAATAGTTTCCTGGTGTACAGGAAACCATTTGGCTTGTCACTCAGTGTAGTCACCAATAGGCAGAAGAAAGAGGAAAGAATGAAGTAATGAAAGATAGAAGAGGGAGTGTAAGGTCACCCGTAGACAGAAAGATTGAGGAAAGAATGAAGGAAAGGAAGATAGAAGAAGATGGAAGGAAAGAAGGATGGAGAAGAGGACAGGGCAGACACCAGAGAGTAGCACTACATTGAGTGAGTGGATGGTGAGCGCCCCCATCTATCAGTATCATACATAAATTTGTCTGTCCTAATCACTCGCCCGCCGCTATCGTTGCATCGTATAACTGCTAAAATATATCTGAAGGCCTACCAGGCCGTATAATATTGCTGTATTTCTATTTCCGTCTATCTACCTAACTGTAAAGAATTTCGTGCATCCTGCACATACTTAAGGATTTCTGATCGTGTGGCCTGTTACTGAAAAGAACTTGGACACCTTTATTGTAGCTACCGCATTCCTGAACGTCAGCAATAATATCAGCAGCAGCAATAACAACAGTGTGGACAACAGCAACGCTAACGTCGGTTTGATGTTGATTAGCCGGCTAGCCTAATTAAGTGCCTGTGGTCTTTAGGTGCCTCGGTGGTCGGGTGGTAATATCTCCTGCCGGAGGCTTCCATGTATCAACGCACTGTGGTTCATATTCATCTGACTGAAGGTTTTATTATCATTTAAATACTTCCAGGGAGGTAGGGTGGTCCCCTACGTTTTGAATGAACTGGATTATGGTTACCTAGCCTCAGGGCCTCCTTGGCTATAAAGGGGTAATATGGACTTGGTTATTAATGTTTACTGTTTGTGATGTTATTGAGTATTTAAATCTTGACGCATGGTGGCCAGGTGGTAAAAAATGAACTGCTGTTGGTACGATCACAGGGTCCATCCCGGCTGAGGTAGGAGCAGTTTGAAAATTTGAGTTTCTCTCTCTCTCTTTCTCTCTCTATCTATCTATCTATCTATCTATCTGTCTGTGTGTGTCTCTCTCTCATTCTTTTTATTCATTTTATTTATGTTCCACCCAGTCCTCTTTTTTTCTTCTTCTTTCCACTCACCCACAGATCAACATCATGCCCCCTGGTCGAAGAAGAAGAAGGAGAGTGGGATGGAGGGAGAGGAGGAAGAGAGGAAGTAGGAGGAAGGGAGAGGGGAAAGGTTCCAAGCCGTTCCTCAGTCACTGCCCACTGTCGCATTCATCTAAGTAAGTAAAGATAATATTTATTATTGCTATTTTTCTCTTGTTTTCGAGGCGCTTGTATCCATCACTCCCACTTAAACCTTCACAGTGGCAGGGGATCAATGGTGTATCCATAATAAACGTTAAAGTCCATATTAACACTCGCAGGCTCTTATGACACCCTTAACTGAATAAAAGCGTCTGGTGTGAAACAAAAGACTAAACATACAATAAATAGAAACAGAGTGGATGTGACTATGAGAGGGCTACTGGAGTAAGTATAAACAGTCAAGCTCCTACTGAGTTACCCCTAAGCTGAGTAAAATCGTGTGGTGTTAGCCAAAATAGCAGAGCTGACGTAACAGTGGGATGGTTGATACCTGACAGTGACGGGTGCAATGGGGACCCGCCACAGACCATTAAACCAACACCTTAGCACCACGTACCCGCCCTTCATGGCAGGAGAAAGAGAGAGAGAGAGAGAGAGAGAGAGAGACTGACTGATGGAGTTATATAGCTCAGTTGGTAGAGAGTTGGCCTGCAGTCTTAACGGACCCGGGTTCAAATCCCGCTGGGGCAGGGAAGAGTTAAAGGATTTGAATTCAGTAAAGGCAGACTTTACTCATTTACCAGAAGACCCGCCGACATGTCGTAAAAATACCCCCGCTAATACCAATAAACCAGTCCTGTATGAGACAGTCCTAGCATGTATTCAGTATGGACGGTGGGTGTTAGCGCCGAAGTGGTGACATGTAGAGGAGTACGGTACGTAGGAGGACTACTGGGCCTTGAGTGCAGGCTGTGAAGCCTATGCCCAGAGTCGGTCACATAAAAAAATATATATATACAGTACATTATAATATATATATATATATATATATATATATATATATATATATATATATATATATATATATATATATATATATATACTGACTGATTGATTGATAGCCTGTCATGTAGATAGACAGACAACGGCGATGATACCAAAATGTATAGGTTGATTATGTGGACAGAAAAGTGATATGTATCTAAAGCGCACACACAGAAAAGCACTTCTCTGATAGTGGAATATGGACGGTTTGACACATATGAAAGTACTAAAACAGTAATGTTCTACGCTGTACTGACAGGAGCGGAGCACTATCAGTCCAGGGGGTGCTGGAGACAGTGCTAACAGTTAGTGCTGATACTCTCGTCTTCTCTCGCTGACTGAACAAAAACAACAACAACTACGTTGGCGACAAGAGAAACATGACATCAGCACCAACAAAACAACGGTAACAAAAAACTGCAACAGCAGCAGCAACAGCAGCAGCAACAGCACCACCACCACCAACAACAACTTCAACAACAACAACAGCAACACAAAAAACTATCAGTAACAGAGGCATCAGTAGCAGTAGCTGCTGTTCGTGGAGGAACGAAATACTTAAAGAATGCACAATTGTACTTTCGAGAGAAAATGAAACAAAAGGAACAGTCTCAAGATCTGTTCATTATAAGACATAATGGGGTTGAAAGGCTGAAAATCGTAGAAGGGAGACTGGAAATACTGATGAGGATTTCAAAAGTTGGCCATTTGTGTGCCCAATTTTGAAAGCACTGTTTAATTTTTGCATTAGAGACCTGACAAACGTGATGAAAATGTACGGACAGACTGGTGTTGCATACCCGTCTCGATATAGAAGGTACGCAGGCAGTACGACAAGCGTGTTCACACGCAGACGTACCATCACTTCCCTGTCGAAGCGTAATTGTTGTGCATGAAAGAACGGAGAGTGTAGAGCCTTACTATGTCTCTTGCTCTTCCTGCAAAATACAACAATTATTTATATGAGATGAATTACCCTAAAGTTATTTTGTACTGCAGGGAGGGGAAAAAAAGGGGGGGGGGGATGCAGAAACTTACCAAGTTTCTTGTACTTCCTGCGAAAACACATCATAGATACAAAAGAAATTATTAAAAATTTGCTTGTGAATCTGACTCCAGGAAAGCAATGTTTGGTCTAATAATGTGTGAGAGAGAGAGAGAGAGAGAGAGAAACTCAAGCTACAGTATAATAGGAGGTAGGATTATATTTTACCCATTTGATTTCCATAATGATTTATGAATGTGTATGAAAAAATAAAACATAGACGTAAGAATGTGTTCAGTAAATACCTCAACAGCTCGCCGGAGTAAGCAGAAAAATAAGCAAATGAATAATTAGATATCAAGAACGTACAAAAAACAGCAGATACACACTTTTAAGGAGGCTGAATACAAATTAAGAAATTGTAAACAAAATGAAAAAAAAAATGTTATTGGATGTTAGGGTGGTTAATAAGCATTTCCCAAGTTTGGCATGACTTCATCCAAAATTAATTGTCATCTTTCGATAAATCACATACAGAACATAAAACCATGATCATCAGTCATCACCAGCACCATCAGCATCGTCATCCACTCCACCACCATTATCATCGTCATCGTCATCATCATCATCATCATCATCATAATCGTCATGACCATCCAGTTTTCCACTTTGAATGGATACGGTAGAATCGAACTAGAAAAAAGAAAACACAGTGTAGTAGAAGCTGCCAACAGTGTGTCCTGCAGATGGACTACACATTAGTTCACTCGTCATCCATATTCTCAAAAATCTTGACTGCATCCAACAGGCGGTGATTAGGGGATTAGAGGCGCCCTCTATCGTCAGGAAGGACGTGAGTTCCATCCCCGGCTGAAGCATGGAACAGTCTGATATCTGACTGATCTCCGTATGACCTTGGCATTGGACAGGATCCCCGCTAAATTACACCAGTCCTGAATGAGACGCATACGCTCATGCATGTACTCGTATGCAGGGTGGTCAGTGTGTATTAACGTTGAAACTGTGACGTGTGTTGGTGTGTGGTAGGTAGGGGATCTGGTGGACTTTACGGAACAGACTGTCGAGTCTGTGGCCAGAGATAAATGCATAAAAAAATATATCATCCATGCGTAGCTTCATCGTAATGTCACTTTCGCAACACCCGTTGGATAGCGCCATGCTGTCAAAAAATTCTTCAACCTGAGGACATTATTCCTTGTACTGTAGCTAAAGTCAGGCTATTTTTATTCAGTTTACTAGGCTCCCTCATAGTGAAAAAGTGAAGGAAGACTGCAACCAACCTTTCAGTACGGAAAGTTTCTCCTAAGATGAATAAATTTGCTGGGAGAGTAGAATTAAAATGGCGTCATCGTAGCTACGGGGCTAAAAGAAATATTTGCCAAGTGTAGGCTACTGCATTTACTTATCCCTTTCAGTACAAGACCTTTTAAGTCTACTGTTGCTACTGCCAGACGATTTTATTCAGCTTATGGGAGACCACGTACGCTGACGTCTCATATTGCCACCACCAGACAGCTTCCTTAACTAAGAGAAACCTTTCGTGTTGAGGAGTTTAGAAGCAGCTTCCATTAAAAACTTGAGTACGATTATTATTACATGTATTATTATTTTTTTTAATGAATTGTTGCTACCGCCAGATGATTTTATTTAGCCTGCAGCAGCGCTGTCATTGTGAGAATGTTAAGAATGTATTTCCCCTACTGGTTAGCCAGCTTTCCTTCATTTATCCTTTCTATTACTTTGAAATACAGGAAACTATTTTTTTTCTTTTAAATCGGAAATATTGGCTAGTATTCTGGGCATAAGGCTTCTTAGCACATCTTCGATAGCGATTATTTTGTATATTACACGCTTTAATATTCTTATGTATGCAGTGAATAATCTTTTTATTATCGGCATAGTTTGCATTCGTACATGCAAATATGAACAGGAGCTATATAAAAATACACTGG
>NC_137010.1:14527274-14544774 GCF_032717465.1 Coenobita brevimanus
TATTGTCATACTGTCACTTTTGCGATAATTTCGTGAACTACTTTTAATTCATACCGTATTCCCGTTCATTCACGTCTAAGACAAGAGTATTTTTACAATGTATCCTCACATTTTCTCACTCTGGAACACTTACTCTCACTTTCACGAAAGTTTCGTGGGCTATCTGTAATTCAGATTCATTCACTTTCAAGACAAGACTCTACTCTGTATCCTCTCATTTTCAATTGCATTTACTTTTAATGTTCATCCTGTGCACTGCCATTCACTTTATTGTTTATTTATTCTTTGTTCCAGACTTTTTCCATAAATTAGAGTGACAGTCCATTTTCTGATCCACCAGCATACCTTCCATGCGTCGTACCTTCACATGTCACCGCTTTGGCGCTATTACCTACTGTCCTTACAGAATCCTTGTTAGGACTCTCATTCAGGACTCATCGCAACCATTTGGATCAGGTGACGTATTCTTTAGGTTTATTCTTGCTACCGCTAGACGATTTTATTAATTTCAGGGCGGACCATTAAAAACGAGAGGGCTCAGTGAGAGCTACAACTAATCCACCTACGCTAAATACAGACGTCTCCACTGGAGGTAGCAAGAAGAGACTAAACAATCACGTCATCAGAGTGAAATGCTTAGTTTTTATGCCATCTTTAATCAGTATTCACTCACTTTCAATGCTATTTATTATTTGTTCACTGCCTTTCACTTCACTTCAAATTTGTGAGCTGATTTTAGAACATTCACGCTTTTGAAAGAATAGCTTAATTGTTAATTATCTTCAGTCTGCCCACTTATCAATATAACACTGAAATATTTTAGTAATCCTCTGTCTGTCTGTCTGTCTGTCTGTCTCTCTCTCTCTCTCTCTCTCTCTCTTCGAGTACAAAGACCCAACAGTATCTGTACCGTTACCGTTACAGTGGATGAGTACATTGGAATTCAGGAAGAAGCAAATTACTTAAGTTCAAAATGATTACGACAATTCACAGAGTGCAGATGAGTTCAGAAGTGACCAAACAGTTCAGTGGAATTAAACCGTCAGGAAAATGAACATACTATCAAATCAAACGAGAGAAACGGAAACGAAATCAAGTAAACGAAAACTCGAAACGATCCTATATAAAGCAACTGAAAACTGATCAGACTTGGAAAACAATTATAAGTGACAGAAAATTTGGAAATGTGTTCAAATTGACGGATGCTGGCAACACATTCCAGTTTTAAACATTAGAATGTAATTCAATGTAGAAAATGAAACCTTTGTGAATTGAAACTCCTAGAAAGGTGTTGAAATAAAAAAGTTCAGAGTAACAGAAGGAAATGAAGTAAAGAGGAATTTAAGGTAATTCAGGTGATATTCGATTATTCTGAAAGTAAGCAAATTAATTATTCTGCAAGCCATAAAAAATACATGTATTTATATGCACAGGTTAAACAGAATCCAGCAAAAAAATCACATGTGATAACGGATGAACTCAGGTAGCTTATCCCTGAGTGCGAAAGGTCTCACTGAAACAAAACGTTCTCTATTAAGTGTTTTCTCTATTAGACGTTTTCTCTAAACCTCCTAAACGTTGGCTCAATTAAACAAACACTGGCTTCATTGATCGCTGACACACATGCTATGACCACAAAACGCTGGCTTTAGAAAACGGTGGTGTACTACTCGCAGGTCTACTGAACGCCAGCTCTGGAAAACGGTGACTCTACACTGAAGAAGTGCTGGATAACTGCAAACGGAAGAGAAAGGGAAGAAAGAAGAAAAAGATGATAGTAAATGAGCATCAAGGATCCGTGAATATGGCTGTAGGGTCATGGCAGATAACCGTAAGCTTGGTGCTGTTATGGTTCACAGGCCTGGTAGGTGGAGCTCCCACGTTACCTCCTCCCACACTCCTCCAAGCCAAGCCCACAACCTCCTCCCTCCCTCAACACACCCGAGGAGGTGTGGAGCGAACTATAAGTGGAGGAACGAGTGGAAGAAGAGCTTCGCCTTGTCTACATCCCGATTTCTGTGGCAGCGTCACCAATGATAAGGTAGGATATCCATCATTAACTGTAGAAAATCAAGAAGCTGGCCTCCAAACTCAAGTGTCGGGCCCAGAAGTCGGCTTGTTTCAGAATTTGGGCTCAAGAACTGGAAGTCAAAGAACCGCAAAAATAGATCTGTTTGACCGTGCAGATCAAAATATTAGTGAAACTGACACAGAAAGAGACTTACCTGACAATGCAGATGAAACAATTAGTCAAAGAACACATACAGATTTCTTGGACAAAGCAGTTGAAACAGGTGACCAAAGCACTACAGAAACAACCTTCCTTAGCAATGTAAAACAAACGGCGGCTAGTCAAACAACATCAAATATAGACCCCCTTAGCAGATTTTATCAAACTGGTAGCCAAAACTATTCAGATGTAGAATCCTTTCGAATTTCAAATTCGACTGAAGGCTTACCTTTGACCACACTTAGCCACTTAGTCTCAGATTCCATCACAGTCACGACAGAGCAGTCAGGACTGCTTACATGGAGCTGGATTGAACAGGAATCAACAAATGAGAAGTCCAATCCAGTTTCACGCAAGAATACAACATGGCATCGCTCTACAGACCCTCAAAGAGCAAAAACTCTATCAAAAGAAGTTGGAAGCGTAAAGAATAGTGAGAACTCCAATGAACTAAATGAATTTGAAGATGTCGAAAAGTTAATGAATAGTACTAAGCTTTATGTCGATGGCGAAAATGAAAACTGGAGAGTTGAAATGCGTAATCCCACACTTTTAGATGGAACTCATAATTCACGATATTATGAAAACGTGAACAAAGAGGTTATAAATGACAGCAGCGAAAAAGTAAAGACTCCCAAAAATTCAGAATACATTCCACACAGCCAACTCAACTATCCTCATTCATTACTAAACAATCCTCACACTCCATTTAACTCTCATAGATTACTTAAGTCTCCTGATGGGCACAGGAACTCCCCGTACACGTTACATTCTCCTCTCGTACCCACAAGCCTAACCCAAGACAGCGGAAACGTATACTTGGAACGCACGTCATCCATCACCAGCAATCGACAATCGTCAACTACTATTCCGCCGATGACCACGTCACTTCAACCCTCGACACTGGTGACTTTCTATTCAGCCATTGAGGTCAACACTAGCACTGATCCATTCGTTGTAACTGCCCAAGATGTTACGACTCCCTTATCGGAAAAACCATCAACGAGCGAATTGAAACTGCTTTCCCCAACTTCCGTATCGTATATGGCGGCTACTCTGTCTCTACAGATTCCATCAGTGAACGGAAAAGTGCATAAAGCAACTTCGGTGCAAAGAATCACCCAGACGAAAGAAAGGCTTTTATCGAACAACGTAACCCACAATGAAACGGATTCAGAGTTTCAAGTAATTACCCAAACTGATTCAGTTTCCACAGTAAACGCAACGACACGAAGTAAACAAACTTCCTCGGCGAATTACATGATACAGAGAGAACCAACCCCCACGGCAAAGGAAGCAGTGCGAAAAATTCAAACTTCCCCCGAGAACGAAATGTTACGAGTTGACCGAATACCCGAAGAGTCCCAAAGTTACCCAGTGCCACTGAGCTGGACAGAAAGGAAACCTGGGATAATGTTCTTCGTGCCTTCAGATTACCACACTGAAGATTCGTCAATGGAGAACACAGAACACCCTGAACTGGGGACGGTACAGAATTCTTTCAATGAACAATCTCATGTGTGGTACAACAGTTTCAAGGAAAATGGAGGTTTTCAAAATTTCACCACAGAATATCCCGAAACTTCAAATATCAAGAGTGATGAAGAGTTTACCCATGAAGCCTTAAAAATCACCACTGAAACATACAAAAGCATACTGGAAAGTTTGCACAAAGGGCATGAACATTCAAATACAAAACACGAGAATACTAAAACTGATTCAGAAACCTATTACACAAAGCTCATTTATGGAAATGTAAGTGAAAATTCAGATATTTCGGCTATACCTTTCACCACAACACCAGAAAATCTGATGATAGGTGGTATACACAACTCGGATTTTGGTGAAAACTTGAGCACCTCGTCAGAACACTCGAAAACTGGCCCCGAAACTCTTAACATAAAACATGGCTACGAGAACTTGGAGGAAAATTTTGAAGGTCAAGAAGAAATACTAACAACTACTGATGAAAATTTGAAAATAAAACATAATATCCAAGTACGTAACCCAGGCATCGAAAAAAAATTAAGTACATGGCAGGAAAGTTCAATAACTGACCACGTAAATTTGGGTAAACATCCAGACACCTTTGACGACGCTCCGGAAACCTCACCTGAAAATCTGAAAAGACCTGTCACACAGCAGACAGCGGCACAGTACGGGTCAGAACACACGTCCCTCTCAGACATGGCACAGCTTATCAGACAAATGTACACACTCAACAGATTCGTTCAGACACCACTGCCTGAGTACAGTACAGAAAATGGGATGCATAGGCCTACTCAGACGGAAGATGGAGCTCAAATGACTCAGATACCCTTGAATGTGTATAGTATAGAAAATGGGTTGCACTTGCCCACCCGGACACCCATGCCTGTATACAGTATGGAAAATGGGTTATACAAGACTCCTCAAACACCCATTGCTGTACACAGTATAGAAAATGGAGTATACAATTTTGCTCGAACACCCAAACCTGTGTACAATAAAGAAAATGGGGTATACAAACCCACTCAGACACCCTTACCTATGTACAGTAATGAATATGATGTACACAAACCTACTCAGACACCTAAAACAGTGCAGAGTGTAGAAATTGAGATTTACAACCCTACCCTGACACTCGTACCTGTAGACAATATAGAAAACAGGGTATACAAACCCATTCAGATATCTCTTCCTCATCACAGTATAGAAAACGGGGCTCACAGACATACTTGGATAGAATATGCCATGCACAGTCCTACTGATCCACCATTACTTGCACATAATGTAGAATATGGAGTGCATAGTGTATCTCAAACACCTCTACCACAACACAGCATAAAAAACGCGATGCACATGCTTGCTCAGACACCTCCATCTTTACATATGAGCAATTACCAATATAACACAAATCTGACACTTCCTGAGCATCCTTCCGACTCTCATGGTACTTCAGCTGCACAGGACCGTTCAGATACAAGTGTCACAGAACAGAGTTTGGCCAGTCAAAATATTGCCAGATCTGACAGTGAGGATTCTGTAGGTGAGGATTTGTCAGTATTAGATTCTGATACTCAATCATTCCAGTCCGAGGCTAGCTGGCATTCGAACATGAGATTTACCGGCTATAACAATCAGAATGTCAGTTCTCAAATCAGTCCCCTCACATCCACCTTTGATAACTCTAGGTCAAACAAAAACTATTCTGACAATCATCCATTCCAGCCAGAAATAAATGGCTTTGAAGACACCCAAGCGGGCTATTCGAGCGTCAGATTTTCAGTTAATCACCACTGGAATGCTAGCACGTCTCAGATAATCCCTGTCACCCTTACCTTTGACAACTCTTGGTCAAACAAAAGCTTTTCTGGCAGTCATCCATCCCACTCAGGAACAAACAGGCACACAGACTTTCAGGACGGCCAGTCATATATCAAACTTACTGGTTTTAACAACGAGAATATCAGTCATTCCAGGATCAGTCCTGTCGGCCTTAATTTTGGTGACACCTGGTCAGATAAAAGTTTTCCCAACAGTCATCCATCCCAGCCAGGAACAAACAGACATTCAGACACTCACATGGGCCAGTCAGAAAACATACCTATCAGTAATATCAATCAGGGTGACAGAATTAGTTTAATTAGACCTTTAAACTCGGACTCTCACCTTCCTAAAATTTCAGTCCCCCAAGAAGAACCCAGTGAAACGAATCTTGCCTTCCCATTGGCTGGTTCAGATGACGTTACTCCGTCCCACGAACCAGTCACAGTCACTACATTTGCACCATCTGGATCTACAATCAGATATCCACTAAATGACAAGAACAGTACCAAATATCCAAATATTTCAAGTATATGTAATCGAGAAGGACATTTGGCAACCTTCTTACGCGTCTACTCGCTACTCTTTCATAATACTACCAATCCATGTCATGAAACCGCTTCTTATAGAGATACAGGGTTACAAGATGAAGTCAAGTCGACACAAACAACTGTTTACACTAAATCACTTAATCATGACTCACCACTAGAACAAGTAATAGATTCAGCACATGGGTATAACATCTCAACCGAACCTGAAATTTCTGAACCAATATTTCCTATATACGAGTATGCTCAGAATCTCCCAGAATATCAGAACAACGTACCAGCACTAGCTGAATCAACTAAAGGCGTTAACATTCTGTCAAGCAATCAACAACTCACTCCGAGCTTTGTTGAATCTCATGTAACGTCAAGTATTTTTGAAACGGTGGAATCCAAACCATATTCAACAATATCTCAAGAGAAAACAAAATATCCATCACATATTCTCCAAAAGTATCACACGACACCTTCAATGGACCATCCTGATATACAGTTCGGCTTATCAGAATTCGTAGTTGAAGAACACACACAAACATTAATGACCCCATCAGATGAGGTTCCAGCTGACTTCTCAACTTCAGTCAGTACACTACCCTCACATACCACCACATATGACTCTCAAGACACACACGTATTCCAGAAAACACAGTTTGAGGAGGAAAGCGTTCTGACGACTCTGGAAACTCCATTACATCAGCATATAGAACTTCAGACAACTCCAATTTACGTCACGAAAAGTTCCATTGCCATCTCATCTTCAACAATGGACAGTCACTCTCTACCTCTTTATGATTTTGAAAGCGGTATTGAAACTTTGGAAAATAAACCTCCAGCACATGTTGTTTCCCCAAATGACACATCCATTAATGTGAACCACAGAGTCTGGAACCGTTTGAAAGATACTGTGTCCAAAGAGGATTCAAGAGGTACGACGGTATCGGTTCGAGTGCCAATTGTCTATGCAGCCAATATGAATATGACTTATACAAATGTTGCTCAAGATGAAAACGAGTTATCGGTATTTTCATCACCGTCTGTAGTTGACTTTGCTTCAAATCACAAGAACAGCATGCCAAACAGAAATAAACCTCCAACCCAGTTTAATCCTTCTGCATATGAGCTTGATTCTTTTCCCAAGAATGATATGCCAAATGGAAATGAAGACTCTGCTTTATCTAATCTTTATACAACTGAGCTTAATTCGTATTCCGGGAACGGAACGGATAACAGCGTTAAGCTTTCTACCCAATCCTATCCCTCGACAGTTGATTTTGATAATATTTACAGGTACGAAATGCTAAACAGAAGCGACTCTTCAGCACTATCTGTAAGTTTTTCTGCAACCGAATTTGATTCAATAAGCAGGAATGGAATGCTTGATAGAGATAAAGCTCCAACCCAACCCAATCCCTCTGTGTTAGAGTTTGATTCTATACTCAAGAACAGAATGCCAAACGGAGTTGAATACCATGTCCAACCTCCTCCATCCTCAACTACCCTGAAGACTTTACACAAGGAAGTAACGCAAGATGGTCTGCATTCCACGACCCGCTGGCCTCTTTCCGAATCCCCAGCCATGATGAACCCAGCTGCGTCTCTCTGGAACTGGGAGACATCGGACAAACAATGGCAGTCCTGGTCAGGTCAAGATTCAACTACCGCAACAACCTTAACCCCATCAGTTGTAACCAGAACCCCAACTAAACCTTCCCCAATCAATGTTTCAGGTCCATCTGCCACATATCCAACAAGAACTTTCCTAACCGCCGCTAAGCCTCTTCCTATCAGTTTTCCAGATCCAGCTACAATGACAAGTAACCCTTCCTCTACTATTATTTCCGCTACTGTTATCGCAAAGCAGCCGTCAGGAACTCCTGCCTTTCCGAATTCTGAATTTACTATCTCTGCCAACATTGCACCAGAAATTACCACAGTTCCTACATCAACTACCACCACTGCTATGATCACTACCACAACTGCCACAGCCTCATTCAGCGAACCAGCTACCACCACTACCAGTGCTCTTACCACAACCGCAGCTACTAAATCATATGCCACCACTACTAACATTTCTACAACAGCCACAACATCACCATCAACTACCCCACCAGCAACTAGCACAACCACCACAGCTACCACAACTACCACAAAACCAAGGACTACGACCAGGCCAAATGCCATAAATCAGATTCTAGGGTCGTTTTGGAATATGGTTGGGTTAGGACGACCAGCCACCACAACTACAACGATCAAATCATCTACAAGCACAGCCAGACAACCTACCACAACAGCTCCCACAAGCAAACGACCTACTATCACAAGTACCACAAACAAACGACCTACTACTGCAACTACCACAACAAGACAACCTACAACCCCAACTATAGCAACCAAGCAAGCTACTTCTGCAACCACAAGTACCACAGCCATATCATTTACTTCCACAACCAAACCGCCGTCTACCACCAACAAGCTGTCTCTTATCACAAATCGTCCAGCAACTACCATTCCGTCTACCACAACTACCACTAACCCATCAACCACAAATAAATCTACAACCACTGCTGAAACAACCAACGTCCTCACGACAACCAGCACTACGACAATCACTCAACAAGACAGAAAGGAAACTACAGTCACCTCAGCTTCCCACACCTCACAACAACAAAGCAACCACAACCACCACGAAGCCACAACCAAAGCAGATGCACCCCAGATTCCCTTACACACAATCAGCAGCCTCACAACACAACTTGGACTTACAACTAATCGTTCAATCACAGGTTCGCCTGGTATCACCAAAAATAACAGGCCTCTGTCATCACAGAGCTCTGAGGATGGAGAAATGGAAGGAGAACTAAACGGAACAACAGGGACCATGGTGAAAATGAATGAAAGTGATAAAAGTGAACAAAATGGCACGGAGTTTCCAGTTTCAAAAATCCACGTTCCTTCAACCATCCAGTCTCTTGAGAACTTGTTTAATTTGATTGGCAACTTACGAGACGGGGTAGAGAAGAGTGGTGACGAAGGAGAGGTGGAGGAAGAAAGGAATAATAATAATAATAATAATAATAATAATAATAATAATAATGATAATGGTGATGATGATGATAATGAAAACAGAAAAATTACTGTTCCGTTTTCGCTGTCTGGCAACCTGGCAAGTATGTTTCCTTTCATACCAGACGCTCTCGGCCAACAAAATTCGGATAGCTATATAAATGCGTCCAACTTGAAAATTATGCCTCAGGCTACCTACAATTTTTCCAGCAAGCACTATAATCGCATTTATGGCAGCATCCCTCCTCTTCAACCTCCCACGAGACCTTTCTTGCCAAAAACAAAGAATCGACTTCACGTTCCTGGCCCTCAGCGACCAACGATCATAATTCAAAAGGAAGGGGCTCGATTACACATTCCGGTTATGCCCTCAGCTGACTTCTCCTCCTTCAAGCCACTATATACCCGAGGATCATCTCACAGGCCTCCATCACATACTTGGAAAATGCGAGAAGAGCTGGACAAAGTTTTCCGCCAAAATGGACCTTCAAAGAACAGGCCAAGTGTTTCTTGGAATAAATCCGTAAAACCCTCATTAAATACGACGCTGTCTCCTCCGTTATCATCCTTCTCTGGTTTCCCTTCACAGTCCTTTCTTTCTCCCCCCGTCCCTCGTACACCCCTCGATTTCACCCAATCGCCGAGACGGAGAAGTTGCAAGCCAAATTTCCTGAGCAGACTTGGTAACCTCATGAATCATCAGCAAGGCCAAGACCGGTTTGGTGTTAGGGTCTACAGTTCAGTCATTGAAAGGTGTGTATTTACAGTAACTATTATTACTCCTCCCACAGATTTGCTTTTTGAAAAACGGTAATATTGACTGGGTGATAACAGACAGGTTACTTAACTTTACCTCTCAATATTATCCTGGCTCGGAGTTAATATTACAGTGTTTAATTTTGCCAGTCTGCTCATTTTAGACTTCACAGCTAACAACTGTTCACCTGAACTTTTCACTGTTATTGGAGTACTATCAGTTTTTCTTGGCGAAACCATATTTCTATCCATTATGCCACAAATGTCTAGCATGGTTCCGTTGTCTCTGAGTAGTGGAACTTCCCGAGGGATCATTAAATTGTAGACTCCATTGATGTATAGTACCAATGTCCCATGTAAATAATGTGTGTGTGTGTGTGAGAGAGAGAGAGAGAGAGAGAGAGAGAGAGAGAGAGAGAGAGAGAGAGAGAGAGAGAGAGAGAGAGAGAGCGCGTTTGAAATATACTCGTATTTAGGTGAGCGTTTGAAATCTATTTGGGTGAATATTCTTCAGTTTGTGTGGATTTTTTGTTTTTGTTTAAGTATTTGTGAACTCTTTGGACCACAGCGGCATTTTAACAAGGTAATTTTACAAGCAAGCAATTCAAAAAGTATTTGTAGATTATTATTATGAATTAAACCATCATGCGTTAGTCAGAATGAAACACCTGAGTGGGCTACACTTAGTGAAGGGGTATATACTCTTACAAGCCTAAGACATCATCTTGCGACTGGGAGGCATGCTTTTGAAGGACAGTGGCACAATTAATACATTATCTTATACTGCAGCATGATGGCTGCCGAGTGCAAGATGGGAGGAAGGAGAGAAGGCAGGACAGAGAAGGATGAACCGAGTTTCTCCATTCTCTCCACAATCCCTGCCCCCACCATTTCTCTTTCTCCCTTCCCTGTCTCCTTCAGTCTCCCGTCCCTCGCCTCTCCTCCTTCCTCCACACATACCCCTCCCACAAATACTCTTCTTTTTAATTTGTCTTTCCACTCTCCTTTTTATTCCTCCCCAACTCCTCCCTCAAACTCTCTCCCATTTCTATCTCCCCCTTCTTTACCCTTCTTCCCTTCCACACCTTCTCCTTCCCCTACTCCTTTGAATCACTCTCATTTCTCTTCTTCCCCTTCCTCTCCCCTCTTCTCCCTACCTACCCTTCCTTCCTCTTCCCCATCTCCCTCCTTTTATCTCTCTCCCTCATCCCCTCCTTCCCTTTCCCTGCCTCCCCTTTCTACCCTTTCTCCACCTCCTTCCTTCTCTCTCTCTCCGTCATCCGCTCCCCTTTCTTCCCAGTATCCTTATTCTTTCCTCCATTCCCTTTCCTCCTCCTCCTCCCCTTTCCTATCTTCACCCTCCGCCTCATCGAGTTCCTTACATCTCACTCCCACTCCTTCGTTCCATCTCCCTCCTTCACTCCATTCCGTCCCCCTCCTGTCCCCTCTGTCTTCCCTCCATTTCTCCCCCTCCTCTTCCCCTCCTTCTCCTCCCCCTCTCTCCCTCTTTCCTCCTTATTCCTCCTCTCCTTCTTTCTCTCCATCTCTCCCATCTTTATCCCCTCTCCAGTTCCCTTCCTCCTCACCCCCTTCGAAGTTTTCCCTCCCTCACATCTCCCCTCACGCCACCACAGGGAGGGGCGAGAGGAGGGGGAAGAGGGGCTTGGGGGTGAAAGCAATACTGGTGGCTCTGTCCAACATAAAGGCGGTATCTGGTAAGTTGTTAAAAGTAGTAGTAGTGGTAGTAATTGTAGTAGTAGCAGAAGAAGCAGGAAGAGACTTAGGATGATGATGATGATGATGATATTATTATTATTATTATTATTATCATCATCATTTTTTTTGTCATTATCAATACTGGGGCCCGTGGATAAATAATATTACCGACGCATTCCCTTCTTGCAAAAATTTATTCAACCAGGAGGAAGAGGGGGGACCGAAACCCCATTTCATTGGTGTAAATTCTCTCACTCTCACTCTCTCTCTTATGCTTGCAGTTGGACTGAAGCACACAAACCATCGTATAGTTATATTCCTCTCTCTCTCTCTCTCCTACAAATTTCAGCCTTTCCTGTAAAATTTTCTTCAACTATATCAGGCGTTCAAGGTGTCCCTTCTATTTTTTTCTTTTTTTATATAGTTCATTGTCGAAGGGTATGGAGTGTGTGGGAGTCTTTTGCTGTGCTAACCTGTCCTAAATCTCCTGTAATTTTTTCAACATTTGTAATTAAACGGTAAGCATTTCAATGGAATTCAAGGTATGTAAAACTATATCACTCCTTACCAACAGTGGCCTCCCAGCAGCAATCCTCATCCAAGAGTGTGACCGATCTCCAGTTAGCCACATCTCGCGCCGTCACTGGCCCTTTCCTTGGGTTTGAGGCCATCCTGACAGGGTTGGTGTACCTCTCGTTCGGCATATTCCTGTACCACATGATCCAGCGGGCCGTGGCAGCCGGGACATCCTCGCTGGACGTCCCTGTCTCCAGGGATTCACACGCGAGGTTGTCTCAGGACGTCACCACAACCATCTTGAATTCAGTTGAAGAGGTGATGTTTTACACACACACACATACACACACACACACACACACACACACACATATATATATATATATATATATATATATATATATATATATATATATATATATATACAGTAAATCGTTAAGGAAGAGGTGTTGGGTAACCTCCTTACCCGACGAGAATACAGGCCATGGACTCCTTGCTTGAGAATCCACTCATAAAAATTAAATACCTGATCTTCAGGGAAATATTCACCTAATTCCACCATCCGTGACTACTTTTGAGCTGTATTCTCGTCAGTTAAGCAAGCTCCCTAACTCCTAATGGACTTATTTTGCTATTAACACCTTGCTATCTTTTTTGTTCCGTATTCTTGTCAGTTAAGTAAGTTCCCTAACTCCTCCTTCTAAGTGACTTATTTTTCTCAGGGTTCCCACCGCCTCTGGAAAATCTGGAAAACTGAAAAAAAAAATTCCAGTCACGGAAAAGTCAGGGAATTTTGTACTTTTTAAAAATATATTGGAAAAGTCAGGGAAATTTTTGGTGAAAATTGAGGTTTATGCTAAGGTGCAGTTTTTATTATTTTGTTCCATGTTAAGGTGCAGTTTTTATTATTTTGTTCCATGTGTACAAGTTAAGATTAATTGTAAACAGAATGGCTATGGCAGCTTCACTCCTCAGTAATGAACAAATCAGGGCGATTTTTACTAATCAATTTTGAATCTTATAGTCATGTCGCCCATCAGAAATTTCAAAAAGGACAAAACAAAGAGGATGTTAGGCTGGAAACCTTGTATCATTTTAGAAACAATCAGGTACTCTTTGCTGTAAAGGATATCTTTTTTTTATTTATCAGTATCTCAACAGTTTTAGCTCTGATACAAGACTTGTTGGTGTGGCTGGAAGGGGAGGTTTTACTCTTGGGTAATGTGGGAAATTAAAGAGGTACACTAATGTGTAAACCACTATAGACGGAAAAATTTACTTAAGAGTAATTGGAGGCCACATTAAAAAAAAGTGTAAAATTACACTTGAAAATTTACTTAGCAAAGTATGAAAATATACCAGGAATTTTGTCAAAATTCCTGGAAAAGTCAGGGAACCCTGTTTGCTATTTACATTTTGCTATATTTTTTGTTCTGTATTCTCGTCAGTTAAGCAAGTTCCCTAACTCCTCTTTTCCTCAGAGATTTATTTTGTTATTTACAATTTGCTATCTTTTGTTCTGTAATCTCATCAATTTCACAGGCTTCTCTTCCCAAGTGATGTATTTTGCTATTTACACCTTGTTATCTTTTTTGTCTTGTATTCATGTCAGTTAAGGAAGCTTCCTAACACCTCTTCCTAAGTGATTTAATTTGCCATTTACAGTTTGTCATCTTCTATTATTTATATCATTCTGATATCACCATACTTTTCATAAATATTGCACAAAATTATATTAACTAGTCATAACCAGAAATAAATAGCACAGAAAAAAGGTGCTAGGGAGCCATCATAAATATGAAAATTCTACCTTTAACTTGTCAGATTTTAAAAAATGGTTCATTTAATGTAGCTGTGACAGATAAAAGCAGTTCATAAACACCACCATATACCAGTTTTGTTAGAACTAATCATGCACTATGGAGAACTGGGAAATTAGTCAGTTATATCCTAAATTGGCCTAAAATTGCCATCTCTCTGTCTTCAGTGCTCAGTTGTAATAATTAGATTTTTTGGGGTTTCTTGGGATTCTTTGTATGATGTCTGTTTTTTCAGCCTATTAAAAAATATGTAATTTACAATGAATTTACCTTGTTGCTCAACCCACAGTACCATCCTTCCAACCTACTTTCCATTCTTCCTTACTGCCTGCCTACCTACCTACCTGCTGACCATTCTACCTACATAACCTTGCCTGTCAAACATCCCAACCTACCTACCTCCCCTTCTTCTTTCCTTCCTTTCTCCCTACCCAGCTACCCTCCTTTCTCCTTGCCGACCTACATTCCTTTCTGCCTATCTTCTATTTCCCATCCTGCTTACCTACCTACTTACCAACTTATCTACCTACATACCCTCCTTTCTGCCTGCCCACCTACTTACCTACGCTCCTTTCTGCCTCTCTTCCTTTCTGCCCACTTGCTTACCTACCTGTGTACCTTCCTTTCTGTCTACCTAACATTTTGTTTACCTACCTCCCTTTCTGCCTTCCTGTTTGCCTACCTTCCTCTCTGCCTGCCAGTCTATCTGCCTCCCTCCCTCCTCCTTGCCTACCTACCTCCCTTCCTCTCTGCCTGCCACCCTCCCTCCTCCTTGCCTACCTACCTCCCTTCCTGCCTCCTCCTTGCCTACCTACCTACCTCCCTTCCTGCCTCCTCCTTGCCTACCTACTTACCTTCCTTCCTCCCCTCCTCCATCCATCCATCCCTACCTCCCTTCCTCCTGGCCTGCCTACAGTACCATCTTCCCTATCTCCCTCTCTCCTTCCTTTCCTCCCTCCCTTCTTCCCTCGCTGCATACCTACCTTCCTCCCTCCCTCTCCTCTCTCTCTTTGCTTACCTTCCTGCCCCCCTCCCTCTTTCTCTCTCTCTGCATACCTTCCTCCCTCCCTCCCTCTTTGCTTACCTACTTGCCTTCTTCTTCTCTCTCTCTCTCTCCACCGACCCATGTGCCTTCCTAATATTTTCCTACCCTCCTAGCTACCTCCCTACATCTTTCTCTCAGCCTTCCTTTCAGCTAGTCCCTACCTGCCTTGACTGCACGAACATCAACAGAGCTGGAAGTGGTTAGAGATTTTCTGTTAGGATAAACATGGTACAGCACTTGTACTCATCCTTTTCGATCAGCAATCGGCATTGAAAATTGAGAGGTAATTTTAAGCTAAGTTAAAGGTGTATGGAGTGTAAAATAGATGTGTGAAATTCGACAAGTCATTGTTACAAGACAGGAATGAGTCTTCATGGGTACTAATCATATCAATCCTAAGTACATTTTACCATCAACTGAGCAAAAATTGTTAGGAATCCCAGGTTAGAGCAAAGGCACTATTGTACGTTAAAATAATTTATAAGTGCAGGATATAATAATCCACAAATATATATGCATTAATGGGCTTTATTTGTTATTTTTAATGAACAGGACAGCAGTGACCACAGTGGGAGAAATGGAGTTCCCCCGAGCTAAGCCCTGTATTGGACTATATAGCCCCGCTAGGGTTACAGGAGGGAGCTACCCCTCCCGGCACGGCAGCCCGGGCGAGGCTCGAACTTGCAATCCCCCGATTACAAGTCCAGCGCGCTACCACTGTGCTACCGCGCCCCCCAATGACCTCAGTGGAGATGGTTGTCCTGAGCTGTAGCCTACAAGAAGGCCGTAGAACTGACCTCCCTGTGTTGCAGACGACAATGCCTGCAAAAGAACCAAATGAAAATTATATTAAGGTACCCAGAACTGAAGGCAGAAAGAGTTAAAATGATATATCTCAACAGTCATAATTAAATTATACATATTCAGAACTTTAAAGTACAAGAGCCACCATGCCATAAAATAATATATCAGGGAGACAAGTGCAGGTCATATTGCATTTGTTAAAATAGAGAAAAGTAATGTCTGTGGGAGTAATATAGGAAGAAAGATTTCAAAGCTAAAGTACAAAGAAACCTGTATCTTGCATTTATACAAGTTGCCTGTCTGCCTTCTAGTAACTGCCTCTCATAATCTGTATTGTTTTATATCTGGAATTTGGAATTATCCCCTTCACTATGCTGACATTTTATTTAAATCATACTGCGAAAAAAATAAGAATATTTAATCATCCTTAAGTATGAAAGGAAAATATTAACTTAGCCATCCAGCACCATTGTAGAGGAAGATAATATAATCAGTTTTTATTCAGCTGTGGTACAGAAGTTTATTAAGGTTATATGTAAGAAATCCAGTATGAATATTATGATTTAAGAGTAGCACGAGAAAGAATGTCATCTGTAGTGAAGGGATGAAACCTACTTAAGTGAATTTAGTGATGTAAAGCCCCCCTAGCCTTAAATGAGATACTAGGATTAAATTGTGTATATGTACGGTGGCAACTATGGATGTACAGCACTTTTGAGCTAAATTATCAGAAAATAGATTAAAACTTGCTTCCCTGCTGGAAGCTTAGGAAGTAATTATCTGATAGGTGGGGGTGCTCACCATCCACTCACTCGATGTAATGCTGCTCTTGGGTGTCTGCCCTTTCCTCCCCCCCCCTTCCTTCTTTCCTTCCTTCCTCATCTGTCTTTCTTTACTTTATTCTTTCCTTGTACTTCTGCGTACTGGTGATGTTTACACTCCCTCTTCGGTCTTTCTCTCCTCCATTCTTTCCTCTTCCTTCTGCCTATGGGTGACTGCGCTAAGTGACAAACCAAATGGTTTCCTGTACACCAGGAAACCAATTACTACGCTGGGTGGAAACCATATAACCAAATTATGATGCCTGATGGTTTAGTGGGTAATTAAGACACTCCAATCAGATTGAGCTGGTGCAGGTTTATATCCAAGGGGTGGTTGGGGTTGTTGTTCACGGAATGCCACTCAGGGATGAGTGAGGCTGGTCACTCTCAAGTTAAATGTCAGGACCAACTTGCCTAGCCCCAGGCTCTTACGCTCCTCATGGGACAACGTAGGATTTGATAATGATGATGATGATTGAAGTATTTTTTCAGTGATGTTCACAAAATATTGTGTAGAGTACTTATGACTTAATGGCTGACTACTGACAAAAATTTCTTGAAGTCTATCTATCTATACTGCCAGATGCCTTTATCCTCTAAGGGGTGGCCACAAACAGATTGCCTCCATGTCACCCGTTCCTCCGCCATTTCACTGCTCTGCTCCCAGTTCGCACCTCCCTCTCTCATATACCTCTCCACTTCATCCCTCCATCTCATTCTTGGCCTCCCCCTTCCTCTGCCCCTCCCCCCCTCGACATCACTCACATACACTTTCCTCGTTAGTCTCTTGCTCTCCATCCTCTCCACATGGCCTAACCACCTCAATGTATATCTCCCAATGCTTTTTATTACATCCACATCACAATGCTGCTTCACAT
>NC_137010.1:14549774-14699774 GCF_032717465.1 Coenobita brevimanus
CCCTTACCTCCTCCACTTCACTCACATACCCATAGACTATTCTGGTCAGTCTTTCTTTTTCCACATTAAAGTACAGATAAAATTGGTAGGCTATAATAAGTGTATAGTTCCCTTTGGATTTCATATACCAGTTTTTCCCAGTTTACAGTCCTGATTGTATGGAAATGTGGCATTTTACAACACATCTCTAACTTACAATAAAGCCTACTAGGTACATGTGTTTGAAATTCCTTGCTATAATGAACTGATGTGCCCAGTTGCCAGTTGCCTGTGGTGCTGGAGAGAGGTGCCTTTACATGGTGTCACTGATATAACTGGGTGGGATCTCCACTGGTGGGCTAGTTTTGGGGGGGTCTCCACTGGTGGGCTAGGTGTTAGGGGTCTCCACTGGTGGGCTGGGTGTTGGGGGTCTCCACAGGTGGGCTGGGTGTTGGGGGTCTCCACAGGTGGGCTGGGTGTTGGGGGTCTCCACTGGTGGGCTGGGTGTTGAGGATCTCCACTAGTGGGTTTGTGGGGTGGGTATTTCACTGCTGGGATGTGTCAAGGAAAATTGTACTAGTGGGATGAATGGGTAGGGCTCTAATGGTGGGGTTGGTAGGCCCTGGTGGGCTGGGTGGTTGGGGTCTCTCCTGGTGGGCTGGGTGGTTGGGGTCTCTCCTGGTGGGCTGGGTGGTTGGGGCCTCTCCTGGTGGGCTGCGTGACTGGTGGTCTAGGTGGGGATGGACTCCCCCAGTGAGCTGGGTGGTGGGGGGCTTCCACTGGTGGACTGGATGGTGGGGGCCTCCACTGATGGACTCGGTGGAGATGGACTCCCCTGGTGAGCTGGATGGTTCCTCCCCTGGTGGGCTGGGTGGTGGGGGCCTCCACTGGTGATCTGGGTGGTGGGGGGCCTCCACTGGTGGGTTGAATGGTGAAGGGCTCCACTAGTGAGCTGGGTGGTGGGGGCCTTCACTGGTGGGTTGAATGGTGAAGGGCTGCACTGGTGGACTGGTTGATGGGGGTGTCCCCTGGTGGGCTCTCCTTTTTGGGCTGGTTGGTGGGGGCCCTCCATTTTGGGCTGGTTGGTGGGAGCCCTCCATTTTGGGTTGGTTGGTGAGGGCCCTCCTTTCTTAACCTATAAAAGTCTTTAAAAAAAAATATACAATTTCCTAACAGACAGATACTGCCAGATTCATATATTAACTTCAATGCTACCAATATTCCCATCTCCAAAAGTAAGGAAATTCTCGGTGTTTCACTTAACAGTGCCTTCAGCCGAACCTCTCATGTTAGATCACTTGCTAAAACCGCCTCAAAGAAACTTGGATTATTGTACAGAGTCCATAATATCTTCACCGACAAGCAATTAGCTATAAATTATAAGAGTCATGTGCGCTCTCAGCTAGAATATTGCTCACACTTGTAGAATGGATGTTGCGAAGCTGCACTAAAACAACTACACAAAATTCAGAACAAAATTGCTGGAATTATTAATAACCCTGATATTACAAATAAACTACCTCCCCTACAAGTAGGAAGGAATGTTGCCTCCCTTAAATTATTTTACAGATACTTTTATGGCAAATGCTCAGGCAATGTTGCGTCCATTGTGCCACCCTCTCCGTGCCTTCCCTCGTGCTACAAAGGGATGTGGTAGCACTCACGACTGGAATGTCACACAGCCATATTGCAGAACTTCTGACTATCAGAATTCTTTTATTCCCTGAATTGCATCTCTCTGGAACTCCCCTATAATTGTTTCGCCCCAAACCTCAACCTACAGCTGTTCAAGTCCAACTGTTACATGTTTTTTATGAATGGAGAATGCAAGTAATCTGGTGTATGGATTTTTTTTTTTTTGTTCATTTGTTTTTCCTTCCTCTGTTCTATAATTGAAAAAAAAAAAGTTGAAAGAAAAATCCATATGCATTGAAAAAAAAAAAAAAAAATGCTCAGGCCAGGCCAGACCAGACAAGTTCAGACCAGCCTAGCCAGGTCAGCCTAGACCAGGCAGACCAGGCCAGTCCAAACAACACCATCTCAAGCCAGGCCAGCCCAGCCAGGCAATCACCAGCCAGGCCTGACCAGGCTAGCACAGATCTAACCAGACCAGGCCAGGTCAGCCGAAGGCAGTTCAGGCAAGGCCATATCAGCCCAGGCTGGCAAAGATCAAACTAGACCAGGCCAGGTCAGCCCAGGGCAGTCCAACCCAGGCCAGAACAGCTTATGCCAGGCCAGCCAAGGATACGCCTGCCCAGCCCCACCCAGGTCAACCCAGGCTAGGCCACACAGGCAAGACTAGACCAAACTAGGTAAGGCATGGCCAGTCCAGGACAGACCAATCCAAGCCAGGCCAGGCAAGCACAGGAGAAGCCATCCTAAGCCAGGCCAGCACAGGTTGGATCAGAACAGGCCAAGACAACATAAACCAGCCCAGGCCAGGGCAGCCCAAAGCAACCCAGGCCAGTCCAACCCAGCACAGGCAAGGCCAACATAGGTTAGACCAGACTAGGCGAGGCTTGCTCAGCACAGGTCAGACCAGGCCAGGCCAACCACACACAGGCAAGACCAAGCCAGGCTAGCCAAGCACAGGCAAAGTCAGGCCAAGCCAGGTCACCTCAAGCCAGGCCAGGCCACCCTAGGCCATCTCGAGCCAGTCAAAGCCAAGCCAGCCGAGCTCAGCCCAGGGCAAATCAGGCCAGACCAATCTAGGTCAGGCCAGGCCAAACCAGCCCAGGGCATGCCAGCCAACGCCCCAATTCAACCATTCACCCAACCTCACCCCCAACCAGTTACCACTGCCTCATCCCAGCTACTCACCATGCCTCACTATTACCAGTCACTATTTTCGACTACATTGTATTCCACTTGAGGCCAAAATGATCAACAACAACCACATGGAACTGAGTATCACTTTATTGATTGGGAACAGCAGACATCTAAAGGAATTTCTGACCGGGACTGCAGCCAGACAATGGTCAGACTACCATCAGTTGTACCCTTTCAGTCGGATGAGATACTTTTATTTTATTCTTGCTACCTCCAGACGATTTTATTCGACTTAGGAGATACGTTTTTTCCCCCCTGGGAGAGTCAGATACAGACTTCATCTTCACTACTAGGCAGATACAGACTTCATCTTCACTACTAGGCAGATACAGACTTCATCTTCACTACTAGGCAGATACAGACTTCATCTTCACTACTAGGCAGATACAGACTTCATCTTCATTACCAGGCAGCTCTCCCATTGCTGAATAAAATAGTCCGGTAGTGAAAAGAATACACGGTACTAAAAACTAAGTCACTACTGAAAAGGTAAAATAAAATCCATCACTTATTTGCTACAGTATCCAGGGCGGCCGTAACAAAATCTACCTCAAGCCTCCCTGTCAAAACATCACTCACTTCCACCACTTCAAGCCACCCTCCCTCATGAATTTCATTTCCTTGGGTCTCTCTCTCTCTCTCTCTCTCTCATCGTCATGCTACTGGAACTGACGACACAAATACTCCTCCGATATGCACAAAACCCAAAATGTTTTAGTAATTTTATATACTGAAAAATTATGTCATCCTGTGTCTGCATGCACGTGTCCATAGGTGGTTTCCTGGCACCTCCTCCGTAATAATTCATTTCTCTGTACTTGATTGATCAGCAGTTTTCTCTCCTCAGATCATTCATGCACAATATGACGACATTTTTAAAACGTCCACTTGCAATAGGTAATGTTGAATATTTCAGTACAAACATGAAATTTTAACATAATATTCTGATATGTAACTTGGACTCCAAAGATGGCATCATTGGATTATGACGGTCATCACTCATTGTCTAGTCAGATAAGGCTACATATGGTAAGGACGTGAATCAGCAATATCTGTCCACATCTGCATATAAAGACATTATTCAAGGTGCAATATAGAGTAAATGATTTACGTAACCACAAATTAGACATCTCATGAGGTTATTTTTACTAATGTACCCTCGATAAAAAAAAAAAAAAAAAAAAAAGTATCGGCACCCTGGGGTCGGAAAATGATGAGAAATGCTTGGTCTCTGGTTCAATCGGAAGTGTTGGCATGCCTGTTTAATTCACAAAAATTCACAATGCTCATTATAATGCAATACCGTATGAAAGTGTGGGGTTAAATGGCAAATCTGTCACAACCGCAGTATCAATATATCCGTGTTATTTCCCGTAAATCATAGTCCGTGTATCATGTCTCACACTGAAAGGGTGCCGATACTTTTTTCTTATCGAGGGTACAAAACGGAGGTGAGACGTCACTCTGCAGCAATCATCTTTCCCAATAGAGAAAATAATACAGATGTGAAAACTTCGACATAATTTATTTCTATTAACAAAGTATGATGATAACTTTTGTATAATCTAATTTCATGGATAACCAAAATAATATGTTTATAATACAGCTACTCTTACCGAAAGACTAAACACCAGAGATTAGAAGACATCATATTCTCACTGATGCATAATACAAAATAATGATACTCTGGTACCCACCCCACTGTTTAGGGGAAAACAGGATATGATGATGATACAAACATACGACCACTCCTTGTACTGAAAATATTAACCGAGGTTAGAATATTTTTTATCACTCATTTTTAATGATACACAGGTAAGAACACGTTTACTTTACCTAGTTTTTACTGATAATATGGTACTCCCATAGGATACATGGTGGTAACATGCACAGACAGCAACAGGGAGACATATAGGCCTACTTTTTTCCAATTTATATTCCCACAAACTTAGCTAATAGCATACAAAAAATATGGAAGGAAAATAGTACAAAATAAAAAGGTATTAACAGCTTCAACCAAAGTACACCATTCCCAGGTCAGTCTTGTTGTTAACAGACGATTTCCATCAAATTAAGACAGCTACCCAACATACTTCACAGTGAGAAGGTTAATAAAGGTTAAATTATCTAACCCCTCCAGTTCGAAACGTACCTACGGCATGAGCTGAATAAAATCGTTTCTAATGAGAACATGAGTAAACTAAAAGTTATGTCTTCGGCCTGAAAGGGTTAAGAATGTCTGAAAATAATTATACATACGTAAACTGAAGTGAATATGAATTCCACTACAAATCGTTAGTTTCCCAATCCTTTAAACTCCTTGCTAGCACAAGATGATTATCTTCAGCTTGAATAGGACATCCAGAGTAGTGAGGGGATTAAAGAAAGCTATATCAAACCCCTCCAGTCTGAACAGTCCTTTCAGCTGAATATAATCCAGTTGGAATAAATAGTATGGATGAAAAAAGTCATGTACTGAAAAGGTTGACGCCCAGAACGTGACGAAATAGTAATAAAAATATATGGACCATAAGATGCTGAACCTTGCCAGTCGGAAGTCTGTACAAGAATACGCCAGTCATTACACGCACGCTGCACTTACAAAGGGAATTACGTTACACACACACACACACACACACACACACACACACACACACACACACACACACACATACACACACGAGCAAGAACACAATTAAACAGATGTCATCACACTGTAGGGGTTAATGCCACAATTTATAATTTCAAAATATTCTATGCACTTTTTTCTTTAATTCTTGCAGCTAATACGGACATGTACACATAGATTATAAATGACGAAGACTTTTTTACATTATGGCTTAGGATTAAGACAAACTCGTAACAGATAAAGATTCAATGCACAAGTCACTGTTCGCTGTGATTTCCGGAGACGTAATGTTCCGCTCTTTTTTTGGCAGATAAATTTCTTCATCTAGAACGCACAACAACCACTACAGTGAGGAAAGCCAGGACAGTGTGAAGGAAGGGGTGGCTTTGCTGTTTCGCGCCACCATTGTTTGTGATGTTAGTGGCTCGTGGTGGCGGCGGCGGCGGTGTTAGAAGCGATGGGGGTAATTGAGGGGAAGTGATGGTGACTGAATGGGAGGTGCTGTTTGAATGAGGTGTTGGATGAAAAAAGCGGTTAGTGGTGTTAACTGTGGTACCACATGGTGGTGGTGGTGGTGTCAAGAAAAGTGAGGGTAATCTGGAATGCGTGTGTGGTGGTCGTAATGTTGGATAAAAAATGTTCTTGGTGCTAACTGTGGTGCTTGGGAGTGGAGGTGGTGTTAGAAACAGTGGAGGTAATCTAGAGTGTAAGTGTGGTGGTCGTGGTGTTTGACCAACAAAACTGTTCCTGCTACTAACCATGGTGGGAGAGGGTAGTGGTGGTGGTGGTAAGTTAAAAAATTTCCGCCAGTCTGTAGTGTTTGATGGTCGTGTTGGTCGTTGTGACAGAGGTGGTGATGGTACAAAGTTGAAGTTGGGACGTTTGTTTATGTTGTTTGA
The DNA here is from genome assembly GCF_032717465.1 of Coenobita brevimanus. Taxonomy (NCBI): domain Eukaryota; kingdom Metazoa; phylum Arthropoda; class Malacostraca; order Decapoda; family Coenobitidae; genus Coenobita; species Coenobita brevimanus. The sequence goes on from NC_137010.1 coordinate 14,556,111, forward strand.
ATGTGGTATTAAAGGTGGTGAGGGTACGAAGCTGAAGATGCCTTTTTTTGTGGTATTTGATGGATGCGTTGGTCGTGGTGTCAGAGGTAGAAATGGTACAAAGTTGGAGAATATTCCCTTGTTTGTGGTGTTTGATGCTGGTATTAAAGGTGGTGATGGTACGATGTTGAAGCGGCACCTTTTTGTGGTACATGGTGGTGCTGGTGATGTCACAGAGAGTAGTGGTATCTGGAATGTAGGGGGGCGCCTGGTATTAATCGTGATGCTTGATGGTGCTGGTACTAGTGAGTGAGGTGGTCCCACGTTGAAGTAAAAGTTTCTTTTTGTAGTGACCGACGGTGGGGGTCGTGGTGTTACAAACGGTGATGGTGTTTGGGTTGGTGTTACTGTCATAATGAAGTCGAGTCCCCTGCCTGCGGTAGATGCTGGTGTGAAAGATGGTGTCGCGTGGTTGCTGGTGTGGACTCCGCTTCTGCTCTGACACGCTGGGTCCGGCAAGCAGGTGCCCCAAACAGTCAGCACGTGGCATTCCTTTGGGCACAGCGAGGCTACGCTTGGTACTCTCACATTCCATGGCTTAAGGATGAAAGATACGATGGCAGGTGGATGGGACATGAAGATGGGAATTTTCAAAGGTGTCTGGGGTACATAAGTGGGCATTTGCCCGAGTGGGTGAGGCATATACGAGTATGTACGAAGCGGCACAGTTGCATACGAGGACGACTTGGTAGAAAGCGAGGGAAGCAAACTCAGTCTGGAACGCTTAATACTCCCTCCATCGACCCCAGGAGGGCCAGCTAGGTCAGGTAAGCTATGTGGCACTACCCTCACCTCTTGATTGTCTGGCCTGGCACCCAAACTGGCTATGAGGGAGAGTGTTATCAGGAGGGAGGACATGCTGGCGGTGGGAAGGTAGGGGCCAAACTGTATCACTTAGTCACTATCCTGCTTGTCTTTCTACGCCACACACGCTCCCCCCCCCCTCTCTCTCTCTGCACCACTCACAACTGATCCCTTCATCTCCCCCCATCCCTCACTGTACCACTCACACACTCTCTCTCCTCACCCCTCTTCCTTCCATTACCTCCCTGCACCTCCCATTCAATCCCCCCCCCACCTCTCTCTTTTTTTTCTTTATGCACCATTTACTTTCACTCCCTTATATCTCCGTACAACCTACTAGCCCCCACCCCCTCGCCTATTTTTACACCTCGCACGCACCCTCCCTTACCTTCTCCCTCTCGGCACCACACACTCATCCCCCTCCCCCCTTTCTGTACCATTCCTCACCCCCTCTCTCGCCCTCCCTTCTCTCTCCTCAGTGTTCCGGGAAATTTGGATGTTTTCCGGAACCACCAGCACGTCACTTCCTCTCACATTCTTAAGTTGCCAATTTCATAATTTTACTTCTTGTCACAGCCTTGCGATTTTATTCAGCTTAGAGGAGACCCGTAAAAGATAAGACACTAATGTACCTCTCAATATAATTCCGATTACATATAAGAAAATCAAAGTACTTTAAACGTAACTGTAACCAGGAAGTGCTTATACTTTTATTTTCATAGTAATAATAAACTTATTTTTACTGAATGAAAATTTTTATTACTGTATTTGATAACTCATTTATGTTGCACTAGGCTAACCGACACGTAACTTACTTGGATATTTCTAACGTATTACAACATTTACTTTCATATTTTAAATGTATTACATATCTTCACTGCACTATGTACTGTAACATGTATTCATGTACATGTACAATACCTAACTTACTTATTGGTGGCTAATTAGAGTACTTTTTTTTTTTTCTATACGCAACGTATTATCACTGCACTACTGTACGTAACTTTTCTCTTTAACGTAAACCATAAGGCGGGGAAATATAAAAAAATAAGGTAAAACTGCGCACAACGATAATTTATTCTACGGTAAAGGGTTACTCACTCAAGCGGAGGGAGGCCCGGAAGGGGGAGAGGGTGGACGCAGAGGTGACTGCTTGAGGAAGTGGTGTGTGTGTGTGTGTGTGTGTGTGTGTGTGTGTGTGTGTGTGTGTGTGTGTGTGTGTGTGTGTGTGTGTGTGTGTGTGTGTGTGTGTGTGTGTGTGTGTGTGTGTGTGTGTGTGTGTGTGTGTGTGTGTGTGTGTGTGTGTGTGTGTGTGTGTGTGTGTGTGTGTGTGTGTGTGTGTGTGTGTGTGTGTGTGTGTGTGTGTGTGTGTGTGTGTGTGTGTGTGTGTGTGTGTGTGTGTGTGTGTGTGTGTGTGTGTGTGTGTGTGTGTGTGTGTGTGTGTGTGTGTGTGTGTGTGTGTGTGTGTGTGTGTGTGTGTGTGTGTGTGTGTGTGTGTGTGTGTGTGTGTGTGTGTGTGTGTGTGTGTGTGTGTGTGTGTGTGTGTGTGTGTGTGTGTGTGTGTGTGTGTGTGTGTGTGTGTGTGTGTGTGTGTGTGTGTGTGTGTGTGTGTGTGTGTGTGTGTGTGTGTGTGTGTGTGTGTGTGTGTGTGTGTGTGTGTGTGTGTGTGTGTGTGTGTGTGTGTGTGTGTGTGTGTGTGTGTGTGTGTGCGTGCGTGCGTGCGTGCGTGCGTGCGTGCGTGTGTGTGCGCACGCGCACCTTAAAATAATGTTAAGGAGACTCTGACACAATGGTAAATGAGATCTGTTAAGTGGTGCGTGAGGCGGCAACAAATCGTAGCTCTGCATGCTGGGGAATGGTTGCCGTAGATAAGAAGATTTACACAGCTTCGTTTGTAATTTACAAAAGTATAATGGATATCTTGCTCGTATTTCTATATTTTTGTTCTCCGGGGAGGGGCACTAACCCGTCACTTCCCAGCAGTGACATGAAACAGGGAAGTGAGCATGGAAGTGAAAAAGCTACTACATGACAGTATTGTGATACCAACTCTAACGTATGGAAGTGAAGCTTGGACCTTGTTGGAGGGACACAAGTCAAGAGTGAGAGCAGCGGAAATGAGTTATTTGAGAGGAGCATGTGGAGTCACATGGAGAGACAGACTGACAAATGAGGAAGTGAAGGAGCGTTGTGGTGTGGATGTGGATGTGATGGGAAGCGTTAGGAGAAACACACAGGTGGTTTGGACATGTGGAGAGTACGGTATGGAGAGCGAGAGACTGACGAGGAGAGTGTGAGTGAGGTGGAGGGGGGGAAGAGGGAGGGAGGCAAAGGATGAGATGAAGGGATGGAATGGAGAGGTATATGAGGGGATTGTGAGCTGGGAGCAGGGCAGTGAAATGGCGGGGGACAGGGCGACATGGAGGCGATTTGTTTGTGACCACCCCGTACGGGATTAAGGCGTCTGACAATAGATAGACAGACAGATAATGGATATATCGGATGTGGTTATGCTAACATATTAAGACTACAAGAACAGACATTAGGGAGCTTTGACATAAGACTGACACTACCATCCTTCTGTAGTCACATGTATGAAGCTGTGCCGTTCACGTGGTAAATCACCAAACCACAATACTTTCCGACATTAAGATATCGCACTGTGGTTTTGATAAGGAAACAACTGTAAGGGGATATTCTATCACGCTATTTCATGATTCGTGGTTTCACATATTACACAGAATTGTCTAACCCAGTTTGGTAGCGTATGCCATCAATGAATGAACACTCATTTCAAACATGGCTACTCAGACCGTCATTGCAACAACAGGATGCATCTAGCACGATATACTATGACTTATGGATTATGTTCCTTAACACAGAAGAATTACATTTAAGGAACGGTTACCGTTTACATGTCGGTGGATGTTTGCGGCCATACGATAGCGCTGTTTTGGTACAATGATTAGCGTCTACGAAGTCCAACCACGGTAACCGAGGCATGTGGTCAGGCAACATTTTTCATACTGTTCATTAGGCCATCCTTCGCGCCGCATATTAAACATACTTTTGTGGGCTATTATATAGTATGCATATATGTATGTACGTATTTTAGCACAAGGCCTGCACATGCCTGCCTGTGAGTGAGTGGCTGGGGTGAATATCTGGGGAGACCTGCGGTGACGATGTGGGATGATGCAGGGGAAACTGGTGAGGGTGATGTAGGGATGCTGTTGCGGTGAGCCGGCGTGACTGGCTGGGCTGAGTCAGGGTAACTGGCTGAGGCAAAGCAGGGGTGAAGCGTTAGAAAGGTTGGACTTAATGACAAAGGTTGCTGTTGTTATTGCTTAACCCCCGGATTGTCTGGCCGAGCAGGCCCATCAACCGCAGGTATACAACTGTACCTATGGGGTCGTCCCATAGGTTCTCTGCACCGTTTGTTGTGTCTGCGTCTTGGTGTGGCACGTGCTGTGCAGTGCTTCAGTATGTTGAATGGGATTATTCTACAAGTGGGGCACGAATTTGGTGACTACACCACACCCAAATCTAAACTGATAACTGAGGAGTCTTGGGTGATTTCCTTCTCTAAGCCTAGTTAGGTGGATTCGTATTGTTCGTATCGTTTATCAAGGTTCCAACACACTTGCATGCGTCGGCCTACGCTGTTCGATCTCTGGCAGCCTCCCTATTCAGTCCCTTATCCCAGAAATTATACTCTATGACCTTGTCCCAAGTCTTCTTTGGTCTGCCTCTTGCAACCCTACCCCCGACGTTCAAACTTCTCACCTTCCGCACCCAACGGTCATACTCCATCCTCTCAGCATGTCCAAACAATCCCAACCTATCCCTCCTCATCACAACACCAATACTTTCCAGTCCCATCCTTCCTCTCAACTCTTCTATCGCAATCGTAGTACCCCCAGACCTCGCAGTTCTATTTACGTATACCACTGATGAGCGGATGTCGGGGAAGGGGTTTGTGAGATAGTGTTCTGATCGAGGTTTTACTGCCCTGCTCGTGTAATGAGTAAGTAGGTGTTTCGTCACTGCAAGCATTGGATTTTTTTTTTTTGTCCGACTCTTGGCAAAGGCTTCAGGCCTATCCAATGGCCCAGAAGTCCTCCTACACACCTCCACATGTCACCATTTCAGAGCTAACACCCACCGTCCATACTGAATACATGCTAGAGCTGTCTCATACAGGACTGGCGTACTGGTATTAGCGGAGGTATTTTTACGACCTGTCGGCGGGTCTTCTGGTAGATCTGTAAAGTCTGCTTTAAAGAAATTCAAATCCTTAAACTGTTCCCTGCCCCAGCCGGAATTCGATCCTGGATCCATTAGGACTGCAGGCCACCTCTCTACCGATTCAGCCACCGCCTACCCGTTGTAGAAGGTTGGAAAATGTTTGTGTGGAGACTTTTTTTTTTTTAATACCTAGGTGTGTTGTGGGACCCTGTCATATAATGAGAGAGGTATTCTGTGTTAATATTAGCTGCCACGTGGAACTGTGCCTCTTACATCTAAATATTCTTTAACAGGGATGACTTTGGTTTCAAAGTGCAAGTGAACTGTAAGAACAGTTTTGGTGCTGCAAGTGATGTTTTGCATGGTCTGCAAGGTGTTGTAATGGGTGTTTGGACGGGCGCCCACGTCGGGGAGACATAGGACATCATCAGTCATATATTGTTTACAGAGTAGGGAGAGTGTTCTGGTTTCCCAGATTCTGTCCTTGTAAGTGCCATGAATGAATTGCGTCTGGAGGTGCTCCATCTACTGTTGTCTTGTAAGTGGTACTTGAATGCGATGTCATGTGTCACTCCAAGGAGCTGAGGAGGGTGTGTGGCACAGGTACAGTACACTGTCAGGTGTGATGCTGGGGTGTACCTACACTTATGTTTGTTGCTGAAGACGCAGACGTGAATGACAGATGTGAGGCAGAGGTGACGAAGGAGTGAAAGGCAGAGGTGAGGCAGATATGAAGAAGGGGTGACGCGCAGAAATGAGGCACGGGTGATTGGCAGGTGAAAAAGGTGACTGACAGAAATGAGGAAGGCGTGATTGGCAGAGGTGAGGAAGGGGTGGTTGGCAGAGGTGAGGAAGGGGTGATCGGCAGAGGTGAGGAAGGGGTGATCGGCAGAGGTGAGGAAGGGGTGATCGGCAGAGGTGAGGAAGGGGTGATTGGCAGAGGTGTGAAAGACGCGACTGGCAGAGGTGTGGAAGGGATGACTGACAGAGGTGTGAAAGACGTGATCGGCAGAGACGAGGAAGGGGTGATTGGCAGAAGTGAGGCAAGCATGACTGGCAGAGGTGAACACCAGAGGTGAGGCAGAGGTGAACGGCTATGACAAGGCAGAGATGAGACAGTGCTTAAGGGCAAAGGCGAATGGCTGGGGTGCGGCAAGGGTGAAAGGCTGGGGTGAGGCAGAGGTGAATGGCAGAGGTTAGGCAAGGGTGAACGTCAGAAGTGAGGAAGGAGTGAATGTAAGAGGTGGGGTAGGGGTGAATGGTAAGGGTGAATGGCAGCAGAGGTAAGGAAGGATGAATGTCAAAAGTGTGGAAGGAGTGAGGCAGAAGTGAATGGCTGAGGCAAGGTAGAGGTGAATGTCAGTGGTGAGGCAGGGGTGAATGGCTGAGGTGGAGGTGAATGGCAGGGGTGAGGTGGGGTGGCTGGCTGAGGTGAGGCAGCGGTGACTGTCAGGTGAAGCAGGAGTGAACAGCAAAGGTGCGGATGGGGTGAATAATTTGGTGCACTGAAGACAATACCATTGGACTTATTAACGCCCTTCATCCAAGCTTCACAAAACTTTAAATGACTATGAGGAAAAGAGAGAGAGAGAGAGAGAGAGAGAGAGAGAGAGAGAGAGAGAGAGAGAGAGAGAGAGTATGGTGGAACAAAACACTTACATCCTCAATGTCAATACCTCTGGCAAGTTATATCAAGCGTGAAACCATGGAGGGTGACATCAAGGGTGAGAGTGAATACGATATACGGAAAAGTTACAGTGATAAACACGATTACACAGTGTATGGAAGAAGTGAGAGTTAAATTCCAAATGGTTTTCCCTTCCTGATCGGAAAGGTTAATGTAGGAAGGTGAGATGAGCTGGCGGGAGGGCAGTTTGATAGCAGAATATACATTAAGTGTGGCACGGAGGCAATTAGTCTGCAGCCACTCCTCGGGTATTAAAGTGTCTGGTATGTGACAGGTATGTACAAAAGAAACAGACTAATCGACATAGACTGGAGAGAGAGAGAGAGAGAGAGAGAGAGAGAGAGAGAGAGAGAGAGAGAGAGAGAGAGTTGTTAAGATAATGTTATCGAGAAATATGGGTGCAAATTCCATGATGCACGAAAAGATCACGCCTGTTCATTCGGGAGGTGGCTTACATATGTGATGATGTCCTCACCCCACTATGTTCAGCTTAACCCCCTTGAATCAAAGAATGTACAAGGTATTTTTTAGTTTTAGTCTTACTACTTTTATATGATATTATTCACATTATGAATGATCTCTTTTGACGGCATACTAATTCCAACAGTTCGAAGAAGCTGTGTTTAGCTGAATAAAAATCACAGGAGCCTGCAAGAATAAAACGAAAATTGCCCTTGGTGTGTGTGTGTGTGTGTGTGTGTGTGTGTGTGTGTGTGTGTGTGTGTGTGTGTGTGTGCGCGCGCGGTGACCACGATCGAGTGCTGTGTTTTAACCAATGATGGGACTGGAGAGTACTGGTGTTGTGATGAGGCGGGGTACATAGAGATGGTTTGGGCATGTGGAGAGGATGGGGGATGACAGCTGGGTGCAGAAAAGAAGTGTGGACGTTGGTGGCAGGGTTGCGCTCGCAGGCTGAAAAAGAGCTGGGACAAGGTCAAAGAGGGCGACTTCAGGGTTAAGAGACTGAATAGGGAGGCTACCTAAGATCGAACAGCATGGAGAGCCTCCATTAGGTGACCAAGGCAGATGCATGCAAGCATGTTGGAGTTTTTATATATGAAACCAAATGAAACTCTGACAGGCAGACTCATTAATAAAAGGTCTCTACTGGCACAAATTACTAGCAAAATTCACTCTTAAGTGGTAACTTCACTGACACAAACATTATTGGCCAATGGCAGGACATCCCTCCACCTCCAGCTCACATGCCTCATTCGCTGAATTTCAGTGTAATGAAAAATATCAGTATGAGAATGTCCGCTGATTTTTAAGCAAGAAAGGTTTGCCAATTTTACCGAGCTGCATTCCCATTTCCTCCAGGCAATGCTGCTATTCTGTACACATATTACTGATTTCCAACTTGTAACTCAAATAAAATATCAAGTATGACTCACAGTTACAATGCACTGTCAAGCAAAAACGTATCCACGCACACTTCCTGTGAAAAAATATGACGTCACACATGATGGCTATTACAAAATCCCAAATGGTTGCACTCCAGGTTAATAAACCTTACTTCATGATGATGTTATCCTGTTCATAACAATAGCTTGACATTTCTTATGCAGTACCGTTATATGCATATTCAGGTAATACAAGATTAATCACCACAGAGCAATTTGAGCTATACAGTACAGTACTGATCATAATTTTAGGATAGCATCGAACCCATCCTGTGGAGAAGGCAGTGTTGGCTTGGGCAAGCTAGACAGAAAGGCTGCTAGCTAAAGCACGTATCACCTATTGTCACTCACAGCTCAAAAGGATGAAAAAAAGAAAGACTGATAAGACGAGTGTCTGTGAGATGAGATGGAGGGACAGAACAGATAGATATGTGAAGAAAGTGTGTGTAAGCAAAACAAAGGGCGGCCAAATGGCAGAGGATAGAGTGACGTGGAGATGATTTGTTTGTGGCCACCCGATAGGGGATTAAAGCATGTCAATAGATAGATACTGATAAGCAGATAAAGAGGAAGGAGGAATAATGATGAAACAGCACCAAGCCACTGGCTATATGGCAATGCAGAAGCAGGGGAAAAATAAAGGCCGAAAGAAACATGGAAATAGAATGAAAAGAAGTGGGCCAGAAGAGCAGAAGAGGACAGTAGAGAGAGAGACTTGAGACAAAAAGGCCCCTTTTAGTCGCCTCTTACGACAAGCAGGGATACTGGGGAAGTATTCTTTCCCCCCTCCCCAGGAGGCAAGCAGATAGAGAAATGTCACAATAACAGAAAATACGTAAGACTGTGATGGCCTGGTGGTCATCAGTACGTTCATTTCTTTTTTTCACACGTACTGTAGATACCGATCTTGCAACTCACCACAGAAAGGACCCTGTGCGACTCCGGTGAGGCACTGTATACCACAAGGGGGTGTCGGATCCCTACATGGCATACTGGTATGTCTTGTACCATACCTTCAGGACAGCCTCATGGAAACAGTTGCAAACCTGTGGCTGATGGGTCTGCTCAGCCAGACAAACGGATTATGCAGCAGCAACAACAACAGACAATCTTCCAATAAAGTATCAATGTTAACGCAGTCAGGTTCAGGACTGTACAAGACGTGATGAACAGAATTGAGCAATGGCATGATGCACAATGATTGGATGGATGGTAGGCACAGGTATTTTGGTATACATTTTAAAGTGAAAAAGGAGTTTTGCAAAAAAAAAAAAAAAAAAAAAAAAAAAAGAATTTAAACTAAGCCTTGAGATGTGCAAACAGCAGATGAAACACAATTTGGTTCTCCAAGTTATCAGTAGCGTGGATCAGGTACTGCTGACCGGAAAACCATATAAAAAAGTCAGAATCATTAAAGTGAAATGCATACACAGTAGTCTCTGAAATATAAGGCATAATTCAGCCAAAACCCTCACCGGATCCTGCAAAATGTCAAATATTGCATCCGTACCCCAATCGGCTATCTATTCACCAATGAGCCAGATAATGTCACCACCCTCAACTATCCATCTCAACTTTCTATCTTAAAAACATTCCAACAATATTACCCATGAGTAAATGAATAAAATCATGTATAAAATACAGTACAGTCATGATACTGAACATACAGTACACCGTGTGGGTCACAAATGCACAAGGCACGGATAGGTCCTCATTATATGGTGCCCAGTGTAGAGAATGAGAGGGAGACGAGACGGTTGGCTTGGTACGTCAGGTGAGCAGCTCCCACAACGTTTTGTGACTGGCTGATGTGTCGCAGGCTCTGCCTGCGCGCTAATTAGGTCTCTTGTCTGAGTCAGATAATCTGATACATATTATCGCCGAAAAATGCATAGTACCATCAACTGCTTCCTGTTTCTCAGCCAGATATTGCCTAATTTCACTGGATATTGTTTAATAGAGCAAAACCAAAAGCACCGGATGGCATTATAGGATGGAAATTGTGACAACAGATAACTGTGAGTCTACTGTATCATCAACCAGAAAATTGTTAAGCAAAGAATGACTGTATGATAGCATGGAAATTGTGAGAACAGATAACTGTGAGCCTACTGTATCGTCAACCAAAATATTGTTAAGCAAAGAATGACTGTATGTGGCCTTCCCCAACAGTCTTAATAGGCTGAAAATACGGGGAAAGTTGTAAATATCTGGGAAAATTTGGGGTTAAAATAAGAGTGCCGTAATTGTTTTGTGTGTGTGTGTGTGTGTGTGTGTGTGTGTGTGTGTCCGACTCTGGGCATAGGCTTCACAGCCTGCTATCAAGGCCCAGCAGTCCTCCTACATACCATACACCTCTACATGTCACCACTTCGGCGCTAACACCCACCGTCCATCTTGAATACATGCTAGGGCTGTCTAATACAGGACTGGTGTATTGGTATTGGCGGGGGTATTTTTACGACATGTCGGGGGAGGTCTTCTGGTTGATCAGTGAAGCCTGATTTAATGAAATTCAAATCCTTAAACTGTTCCCTGCCCCAGCCGGGATTCGAACCTGGGTCCGTTAGAACTACAGGCCCTCTCTCTACCGATTAAGCCACGCCTCCCCCCCCCCCAAAAAAAAAAAAAAAAAATCAGAGCCTAATTTGGACAAAACCTGACTCCACTATAAGGGATTTTCAACTCTGACAAATCCCAAAAGAAGAATGCATATAGTGATTGGATGAGAAACAGGGGCGAGGAGGAAGTTGACAGCCAGAGGAGAAAGTTATATACAGAGAGAAAGAGAAAAGTGAAAAGATTAGTAAACGACAGTAAGAGAGTGGATGAGGAATTTGGATGGAATCTGAGTGTTAAGTGGAGGGAATGTAAGAAAATGTTCTGCAAAGAGGTACAGAAAGTTAGGCAGGGTGATAAAAGAAGTAAGTTGGGGAGTGAGATAAAAATGGCAGATTGCTAGTGGAGAAGGGAGAAAAAATGAGCAGATGGAGAGAATGCTTTATGGAACTGTTGAACACAGAGAATGAAAGTAATACAAGTATAAGTGGTTGAGGAATGGGTGGGAGAAGGAGGGATGTGAGAAGAGAGGAAGAAATCAGTATGATGGAAGTTGTGGAAGCAATGAAGAAAGTACAAAAGGGGGAAAGCCCCAGGAATTGATGGTGTGTGTGGTGAAATACTGAAGCATGGAGGACAGATAGTAGCAGAATGGATGCAGAAGATGTGCAGATTGGCCTGGGAGGAACGCAGAGTCCCAGGATTGGATGTCAGGTATAATTATTCCCCTGTGCAAAGGAAAGGGAGAAAAAGAAGTGTGTAGTAATCAGAGGAGCCTTTGTTTTCTTAATGTAATAAGAAAAGTATATGGTAGGATACTTGCTGACAGAGTTAGGGCAATAACATAAGAATTAGCTGGAGAAAAACAGGGAAGGGAAGAGGTTAGTGGATCAGATATTCATTCCTAGGTCTTTAGTGGAAAAGTTTCTAGAGAAGGGAAAGAAGTTGTACAGGCCTTCATGGATTTCGAGAAAGCATATGACATGGTGGGTAGACAAAGAATGTGGAAAGTACTAAGAATGTATGGAGTAAATGGGAAGTTGTTGAACGCCTTGAAGAGTAGGTATGAGGGTGCTAAGGCTGCAGTGCGTGTGGATAGTGAACTAAGTGAATTGTTCTATTTAAATGTTGGATTGAAATAGGGATGTGTCATGTCCCCATGGTTGTTCAATCTGTATATGGATGGGGTTATAAAAGAGGTACAAGATAGGGCAGTGGATGATGGAGCAACCCTAATCAGAGAGGGCAGTATTTGGAAACACCCTGTACTGTTATTTGCAGATGCTATTGTACTGTTTAAGTGAAGATGAAGGGGAACTGCAAGGCTTGGTGAATGAGTTTGGGAGAGTGTTTAAGAAACACAATCTAAAGGTGAATGTAGGGAAGAGAAAAGTTATAGTCTTCGAGAGAAATTATGCTAATGAATGTACGGTGTGGCTGGATGAGGAAATGGAAAATATGATTGCATTTAAATACAGTACTGTACTTGGGTAGTGTGATGAGTAAGGATGGAAGTTTAGAAGGTGAAGTGCTTGAAAGGGTACAACAGGGAAGAAAGGTTGCTGGTTCTTTGAATGCAGTGATAAGGAAGGGGGAAATGAGCATGGAAGTAAAAAAGTCATTGCATGACAGTATTGTGATAGCAACCCTAATGTATGGAGTTGAAGCTTGAACCTTGTTGGAAAGACACAAGCCAAGACTGAAAGCAGTGGAAATGAGTTATTTGAGAGGAGCATGTGGAGAGACAGACTGACAAATGAGGAAGTGAAGGAGTGTTGTGGTGTGGATGTGGATGACAGAAAGCTTTAAGAGAAATACACTGAGGTGGTTTGGCAGTGTGGAGAGGATGGAAAGTGAGAGACTAATGAGGAGAGTGTATGCAAGTGAGCCATAGGGAGGGAGGCCTAGGATGAGATGGAGGGATGGAGTGGAGAGGTATATGAGAGAAGGGGCGTGAGTTGGGAGCAGGGCAGTGAGAAGGCATTGGACGGGGCAACATGGAGGCGATTTGTTTGTGGCCACCCCTTACGGGACTGAGGCATCTGGCAATAGATAGATAGATAGACAGACAAATCCCAGAAATCCACATCATCCACTTCTTACCTTGGAAGTCTTAGGACCACCTGTGCATTCTTCAATACTTAACAATGCAATCCTTGGTTCTAACCTTAGCATTATTCTAATGTAACCTTGGCACTCTTCAGTCCTAGTTTGTGCATTCACTGGTTGTAACCTTGACAGTTATAAAATCCACCACTAGAGCTGTACTGTTAATTTTCACCTTTGAAAAGTTGGTTCAAAGTTACAGATTCTAAGGTTTCTTTAATGCCAATTACTTCCCTTATAATGAATCTTTGAAGGAAATGCCACAAAAGAAAAGTGAATTGTATGGATGGATGCTATCTATTCTTTTCTTTTAAACCAAATATTTCAGCATATACGACACTTCATTGTGTAAAACTTACCAGGTAACCTAATTTTTGAAGAGAAAGTCTAAGGATTTTTTGTCCCCTAATCAACACCCACTAAAACCTTAGTTTGATATAGGCATATTCACACAAATGCACACCTGCAGTGAAATGATCCATGGTGTATTATATGGACAACTTTTCAAGAAAACTAACAACTCCATTCCTAGCAGATTGTGGAGGCCTTAGAGAAATTAAAGAAGATGGCTCTGCATATAATTAGCTACTGCTGATAAGGGTAACATCTTGGTAATAATGAATAAATGTGACTAAGGAAAAATATGCGAACTCCTCCAAGATACGGTAACATTACATGCTTCAAAGTAAAAACTATCCCAATGAAAAACACAAGTAGAAAATTCTTCAAGGAAATAAAGAAATTGTTGACGGGTAGACAGCATCTGAACTGGCAATTTTTAGTGCAAAACCCACCTTCATTGCATATATATGGCTTAACTAAAACCAACAAGCCAAGCAATCTCCTCACGCCAATTTTAAGTTCTGTAGGTTCTGTGGCATGTAGGCTCTCCAAGTGGCTTATGACACTGTTGTCCCCTTTTGTGGGCACCATTTCTGACTCCCATGTACAAAACAGAGAGGAGTTGGTTAGGACGCGAAAATCCATTAATGTTATGTACCCTTACAAACTAGTTAGTATTGATGTAAACTCATTATTCACCAATGTCACTGTTGAAGACAAGTTAGCTTTCCCACCAAAGTTTTTGGGTAACAGTATTGATGGCAATCCCCATGAAAACATAATTAAACTAATAAGTGTGTGTGTGTACTTAATTTTTCTTTTGTTTTTCAGGGTAAACATTACACACAAAATCTGGTATGGCCATGGATGTACAATTTCAAGCAAAAACTATAATAAATTTATATGGGACAATCTACAAAGTTTTGGAAACTTTGATCTCACAGCATAAGTAGTATCAGGCCAGCCCAGCAAAGTAGTGGCTTATTCCAACAGAAAGCGTCCAATGATCAACACACTGACTGGGCAGGTTATAAAATACAAGCAAGGTGAAAAAGCTTTATGTAGGAACTGTAATTGAATCATGCTAAATTTCTTGCACATATGAGAATAATGTAAACATGAGCTATGACTGTTTTAAATGTGATGGAAGCTGTGGAACCAATGAAGAAAGTCAAAATGGGGAAAGCCCCAGAAACAGATGGAGTGCATGGTGAAATGCTTAAGCATGGGGGAGAGATAGTACCGTAAACTGGGGTGAATTCGGACTCGGGGCGAATTCGGATATTATTGCAATAAGGAGTTATTTAAATTAATTAATAATTAATGAAAAACATATTAGAAATCTGTTTGCACCTAATTGTTTGTAATTCTTTACTGTATTTTTGTGTATAAATCTATCTATCTGTCTATCTATAGCCCGACGACCTAAGCCCGCAAAGGGTGGCCGCAGACAAAACACCTCCAAGTTGCTCTGTCACCCACCATTTGACTACCCTCCCCCCAACTCACTCCCCCTTCCCTCATATACCTCTCAACTCCATCCCTCCAGTTCATCCTTGGTCTTCCCCTCCCTCTACCTCACCTACATACAACCTCTTAGTCTTTCATTCTTCATTCTCTCCACATGTCCAAACCACCTCAGTGTATTTCTCCTAATCTTCTCAACCACATCCACATCCACCCCACAACATTCTTTCACTTCTTCATTTGTCAACCTGTCCCTCCATGTCACTCCACATGCTCCTCTCAAGTACCTCATTTCCACTGCTCTCACTCTTGACTTGTTCCCCTCTTGCAAGGTCCATACCTCGCTTCCATACGTCAGGGTAGGGATCACAATACTGTCATGCAGTGACTTCTTAACTTCCATACTCACCTCCCTATTTCTCATCACTGCTTTCAGTGAACCAACAACCTTCCTTCCCTGCTGTACCCTTTCACGCACTTCATCCCCCAAAGTTCCATCCTTACTCATCACACTACCCAAGTAGACTACTTGAATACACTCGTATTCTCCATATGCTCGCCATCCAACCTCACCATGCATTCTGTGACTTCATTCCTCTCAAACACCATAACTTTACTCTTGCTTACATTAACTTTCAGATTCCTCTTCCTACACACTGTCCCAAATTCATTCACCAAACCTTGCAACTCCCATTCATCTTCACTCAACAATACTGTATCATCAGCAAACAACACCACCTGAATCTTCCAAATCTCACCCTCATCCATTAAAGCCAACCCCACATCCACTGCCCTACCTTGCACCTTGCAATATATTTAATAGTGTATATCACATGACACATACCATATATATACTAAAAAGCAAACATATATAAAAAGAATAAAATTTGTAACATTGGCAAACTTTCTTTGGCAGAAATGTTGATGAACAGATGCAGGAAAATCTTCGGTGCCCAGATGTACTTTCATGCGTAGTGTGAAAGTGCAAAGTAAGTAATTGGTGTTATCTTCTCAATTAATCTCTTAACTGGGCATGTAATGAAATTTTTAAAATTTTAATGCAAGTTGGAGTCAATTCGGACATTGGGGTGAATTCAGACAGGGGGAGTATGACCGAAAAAATAACATTTTTTACAATGTACAATTACCTGTAATTTGCCAGATGTGGATATTGTGTGTAACTGGGTTCATATGTGTCATTTACAGGTATACTCTTGAGCTTTTATGGTACTACCTGTTTAAGCAAGGCCAACCAATGACTCGAACATTATAAGAAAAGAATTGGAGATCAAGGTCCATATCGTAGTGAGAAAAACAAGCAGAAAATTGGTAAAGCCAAATAATCATGTTAAATATCTATTCTACTGCCAGACATCATAATCCTGTAAGGGGCGGCCATTTGACTCTGAGTTATTTGTTTTACGGGGAGGGGCACTAACCCTCCACCAACCCACTTGTTGACACGTAGGGAGCACGTATGGTTTGGTTATATGGTTACCACCCAGCGCTGTAAATGATTTCTTGGCGTACACGAAACCATTTGGTTTGTCATTCAATGTAAAGCCACCCGTAAAGGAAAGAAAAGCAATAAGAAGTGACAGGAAAGATGGGAGAAATACGAAGAGAGGAGGGCAGGCACAGAAAAAGAATGATAAAGGCTAAGGAAGAAGTAGGCAGCACTACATTAAGTGAGTGGATGATGGTCGCCACCACCTACCACCCTATTAAATATCACGTTTAACTAATTTTCCACTAGTCTTCCAAAAACGAAATTATTAGTCAGAAATAATGGTTACGTATATACCGTACTAAGGTCTGTAGCTAGATTTATATCATCCACATGTGTTCTAATATGTTTTATTTAAACCAAGGAAAAAAATTAAATTGCTGTTGTGTTCATATCTCATTACAGTCATTAACCTGTTTTGTCAGGAAGTGACATTATTTTTGTACTGGAAGAGCATTTTTTTAAATGCCCCAGAACGCCCAAAATGGCCCCGCATACGGCCGAGACTAAACTGGGAACCCAGGGTAGTCATCTGCATTCATTTTCTATTTATGTATGAATTCATACAGTGTGTCCAAATTCACCATAGTTTGAGTACAAATTTGGACACTCATTACTATATTTGCTAAAATTATATATGAAACATTTTAAATTTTCTACTGCTATGATTCAATACCCTAGTGGACCAGCCCCACATACAATGCTTAAGTTCTTGGATTGAATTAAAAACTAGATTACATGGCACAAAAAAATGAAAAAATCGTCCTAATTCACCCCAGTTTACGGTAGTAGAATGGATGTGGAAGATGTGCAGACTGGCCTGGGAGGAACGCAGAGTCCTGAATTGACTGGGAGTCAGGTATAATTATTCCCCTGTACAAAGGAAAAGGGGAAAAAGACGTGTGTGGTAATCATTGGGGCATTTGTTTTCTTAATGTAATAAGAAAAGTATATGGTAGGACACTTACTGACAGAGTTAGGAAAATAACAGAGGAATTAGTTGGAGAAGAAATGGGAGGTTTTAGGAAGGGAAGAGGTTGTGCAGATCAGATATTCACTCTTAGGTCTTTGGTGGTAAAGTTTCTAGAGAAGGGAAAGAAGTTGTATGTGGCCTTCATGGATTTGGAGAAAACATATGACAAGGTGGATAGGCAAGGAATGTGGAAAGTATTAAGAATTTATGGAGTAAATGGGAAGCTGCTGAATGACAGGAAGAGTAGGTATGTGGGTGCTAAGGCTGCAGTGCAAGTGGATAGTGAACTGAGTGAATTTTTCTATTTGAAGGTTAGATTGAGAAAGGGATGTTCGTTCGTTTCGTTCGTTCGTTTTTAAAGGCTACAACATGCTTGCATGTGTCGGCCTAGGTCTTAATGGTTATTTGATCTGTATATGGATGAAGTTATAAAAGAGATACAAGGCAGGGCAGTGGATGTTGAAGCGGCCCTAATGAGAGAGGGCAGTGTTTGGAAACTCCCTGTAATGATGTTTGAAGATGATACTGCGTTGTTAGGTGAAGACGATGTGGAGCTGCATGGCTTGGTGAATGAGTCTGAGAGAGTGTGTATGAAACGGAATCTAAAGGTCAATGTAGGGAAGAGTAAAGTTATGGTCTTCGAGAGAAATGACGTCACTGAATGTACAGTGAAGTTGGATGAGAAGGAAATGGAAAATGTGAGTGTGTTTACGTGCAATACTTGTGTGGTATGATAAGGATGGAAGTTTGGAGAGTGAAGTGCTTGAAAGGGTACAGCAAGGAAGTAAGGTTCTTTAAAAGCAGTGCTAAGAAACAAGGAAGGGGGTATGGAAGTAAAAAAAAGTCGCTGCATGACAGTATTGTGATACCAACTCTAGCGTGTGGATGTGAAGCCTGGACCTTGTTGGAGGGACACCAGTCAAGAACGAGAGCAGTGGAAATGAGTTATCTGAAAGGAGCATGTGGAGTCACATGGAGAGACAGACTGACAAATGAGGAAGGGAAGGAGCATCGTAGTGTGGATGTGAATGTGACAGAAAGATTTAGGAGAAATATATTGAGGTGGTCTGGCAATATGGAGAAGATGGAGCAAGACCCTGATGAGGAGAATGTCCGTCAGTGAGGTGGAGAGGGGGAGAGCCCAAGGATGAGATGGAGGGATGGAGTGGAGAGGTATATGAGAGAGGGGGGTGAGAGCTGGGAGCTGGGCAGTGAAATGGCAGGGAACAGGGTGACATGGAAGCGATTTGTTTGTGGCCATCCTTTACGGGATTAAGGCGTCTGTCAATACAGTAGACAGATAGACAGAATTGTTACTGGATAACTGAATTAATTATTGTAGCCTATAGCAGTATTCCCAAGACTGCCATATATATACATATTTTTTTTCAATGCAAGAACAGGGAACCAAAAGCCAGGGGCCGGCAAGACTGTTCCCTCCAAGAAAAAAAGAAAAACAAGATAACAGGGAGCCAAATTCAAGATCCGTTCATTTTAGAGATGCCTGGACACACTGCATTTGAAAGATCAGAGACCATAGACAGGAAATACAGACAAAGGGAGACAATTCCAGAGTTGACATGCTGCATACATGAAGGAGTGTGAGTAATGGATAACTCTTGCATTAGAGAGATGGACATAAAAGGGATGAGAGTTTGTTGCTAGACAGGTGCTACATTCCTGATGTAGTGGTGGAGGGATGCAAGCTGAGAGTTCAGAAGAGCAGTGACCACCAAAGTAGCGACAGAAAAGAGATAAAGATGTAACACTGTGGCAAAGAGACAAAGGTTGAAGGGAGCTAGAAACAGAAGGAGAGTTAGGCTAATGAGATGAAAAGCCTTTGACTCCACCTCGTTGAGAAGAGCTGACTGTGGGGAGCCTTCCTACACATGAGAGTTGTACTCTACACAGGAGCGAATAAAACCCGTGTATAAAGTCAAAAAGAGTTAAGTGGTGCTGACCATCATCCACTCACTTGATGTCGTGTTGCCCACTTCTTCCTTCACCTTTATCATTCTCTTTCTGTGTCTCCCCTCCTCTCTTCCAATTTCTCCCATGTTTCCTGTCACGTTCTATTACTCTTCTTTCTTTTTCAGGTGGCTTTACATTGAGTGACATGTATAATGGTTTTTTGTAAGCCAGGAAACCATTTACAGTGCTGGGTGGTAACCTTATAACCAAACCATAAGTGTTCCCTATGTGCCAGCAAGCGGGTTGGCGAAGGGTTTGTGTCCCTCCAAGTAAAACAACTAACTCAGAACGGCCACCCCTTATGGGATTATGGCGTGTGGCTACAGATGGACAGAGTCAACAAGTGTGCAGGGATAATGAAAGCTTAGCACACCCAATCTCTTGGAAGCAGATCTTACAAGTGAGGTAATATGATCTTTCTGTGATAAATCCTGAGAGAATGAAAACCCAAGTATGTTTAAAGATGATGCAGGACCGAGTGGGATATTGTTAAAAATTACGGGATACTCAAGCGGATGATTTTGGCAAGTTGAAAGGTATAAGAACTGAGTTTCTGATGCAATAAAAACAAGATGACTTTTACCCCAATCTGAGATAGCCTATAAGCCAAGTCAGATATTAGGTGTGCCATAGCTTCATCCCTTGTTTGTTGAAGTAGATATGGGATCATCTATTTTGCAGTTTTTGTTTTTTTCTTTACCAAAGCCCTGAGTGTGTTTTCAAGTTCTGATGTTTTTCATTGTTTACATTTTTGTACTTAAACCAAACTGAATTTATCTTAACCTATTTTATGCTAACCATTTCAAACTCATCCTATTCCATATATTGCTGAATTTTCCTTATTTATTGATGGATCCTCTTCATACCTGACAATGTACTTCTCAACACCTATACACAGTCACTGAATAAGTTAAAAGATGTGTACACATTTTTTGTTAATAATTACAGAGGTGGTCTTACGTCTCCTTGAAGAGTATCAGTTTCTTAAAATCATTTTTGCACTACATTGTAATATCAAAATGACTGATGCCATATATAAATATCTGTAAAGATTTTACTAATCTTGGTGCAATGTATATGCACTGTGAGAAAAAAAATGCAAATTGAACAAAACCGGAAATTTCGTACACTGGGTATAATATTGGTACCGGTAAGTAAAGTTGTGTGTGTGTGATCATGTGGAATAAAATTTTGACCATTTTTTTGGCTTATCTTGTCCTACTGCATTTTAAGCTGTTACTGCAAGTATCTAAAAGAATATAAATGTAATCAACTCCATGACTGACCTTTTCTCTTCCGTACCGGTACTGGTGTTCCTCAATGGCTGCAGTTGATACTGTTACATTTAGTTCACTTTTATTTGACTTGCTTGGCTTGCTGTGGTGGTGGTGGGCCTTTAATCAAACAAAACTGGGTAAAATTGTAGTTTCAGCCAATTTTTTTTTTTTTTTACCGGTAGGACACTTTTCTTCAAAGTATTTTCGTCAATTATTTTTATTTTACTCTTGACGATAACCAAACCTAACCTTCAGGAGTAAAATAAAAATAATATGCGATGAAAATGCCATACAGTGTCTTTGAATTGTCTAAAATACCCCCCGAAAAGTCAAAATCTTGTAATTCTGTTTTTGGCTTAAACTATAATAATACCCAAAACTGATGGGCTGTTCTATTTGCTCAGTTTTATCCGTCCAACTTGAGCTGCGTTTTAGCGGGATTTTAAGAGCACGATGACTTGCTTCACCTTGGCGTCATCACTTGGTAGGATTAGCGATATTCCTGTCCTTGCGAAGTACAGACACCAAGTGAAAGATGTCATGAACTCTATTAGGCGCACAAGCGGTCTGACTAAGTTACTGCACTTTCCTCCGGACGTAAATATAAACAAAGAACGGCTGATACAAACGGGTGCGACGAAATACCGATTCGGCACTTTTAATTATAATTTTTATCATATAGGTTTATACATACGTAATTATATGAAATGTGGTAAAAAAAAAAAGAAAAGTGTTGAAATAAACTATTAATAAAAATCAAGAGTGAGAGCGAAAGTGTGCTAAAGTTAGCGAAAATATCTTCAAGCTCGACTGCTCGCCTTGACAGACGTGTTCTGTATATTGATTTCTAATGGAAATAAATTTATTTGTGTTTTAAATAAATATTTATGCGAAATAGAAATCTGTCCAGGCGCGCAAATATCCACTAACTTTAGTATGTTTTAATTCTGAAACCTGAGGTGTTATTAACAGATTGATTGAAATATTTATTTTTAACCGGATTTCAAAAAATTAGGCGCGTATGAGCCTGAATGGTGATACATCCATCCATCCATCCACCATCCAATCCTACATTGCCCCATGAGGAGCGTAGGTGCCCGGGCTTGGCAGTTGGTCCCGACATTTAAGATGAGAGTGACCAGCCTCACTCATCCCTGAGTGGCATTACATGAGCAATCAACCCCAACCATCCCTTGGATACTGGGGAAGTATTCTTTTCCCCCCTCCCCAGGGAATTCCTTGTAGTGGAACTGAGATCCCTACATTGAGGTGAAAATTCCAAATCAGACTTATTCTTAGTACAATAAATAAAATGCCAGGAATAGCAACTGAGGGCAACACAACACCCCCAGGAGGAGCCTACGGAGGGGCAGCAGAGCGCAACCCGACCCCGGACGACAGGGACATAAGTCCGCCCGGGCCGCGCGCCCATGACCCGGAACTCGCCCCCGCCGCCACAGCAGGAAAAGGAGACTATCTTGAGGGCGAGCTGACCCTCGACAGGATCGGGGTGGAGCTATTACTCTAGCTCCAGGCAGCACCCCAGTGACGGCCGGTAGCCGCGCCTTTCTTGAGACGGCCTGCAGCCACTCACCCCTTCTTCAGGAGACGGCTGGTAGCCGCTCCCGCCTTCGTATTGAGACGGCCAGTAGCCACTCCGAAGGTGCTCTTGTGACAGCCAGTAGCTGTTCACCCTTTCTTCAGGAGACGGCCGGTAGCCTCTCCCGCCTTCGTGTTGAGACGGCCGGTAGCTGCTCCGAAGGTGCCCTTGAGACGGCCAGTAGCCGCTCACCCTTTCTTCAGGAGACGGCCGGTAGCCACTCCCACCTTCGTCTTGAGATGGGCGGCAGCCGCTCTGAAGGTGCCCTTGAGACAGCCAGTAGCTGCTCACCCCTCCTTCAGGAGACAGCTGGTAGCCTCTCCCCCACATGGGCCACGGTCAGCAGCTGGGCCCCTAAAAGACCATGGCCAGTAGCCGGGCCCTACGGCAGGCGGCGGCCAGCAACCGCTCCTCCGTCAGGTGCTGCCACATCCCCACGACGTGATATCCTCCAGGAGGAGGGTCCCAGTCTCGAGGGCCTGTGAAGAGGCCCTGTGCTATTCCCAGGGTTGTACTGCGCCCAGCCGGCTCCAGAGGGACCCTACCTGATGGACTCTGATGACGACAGACTCCGCAGCCCACTCCTGACGGCGTCCCCGACTGCAAGAGGCCGCAGTCACCGGGCCCCCGCGGCCGCCCCCAGGACCCCCAGGCGAGGCCTCTCCCCACCCCAACGCCGACGACCCTCGTCCTCCATCAGGCGCCTGAGTGCGCGTTTCAGGGAGCTGTTCGGCCCCAGCCCTGAGGGCCGCACTGCAACCCCCAGCCCTGCCAGTGCAGGGCCCTTTGCCGCCCCTAGCCCCGGACGAGAGAGGACGCCCCTACCAGTGATTCCGTGGTCGCTGGATACAGAGGCCACAGGCGGGACTCAGCCCCCATCAGGAGTCGGGCTGTGAGTCCTCCCGCCGCCTCACTAACCATGCCGCCGCCCCACTGACAGCGTGTGACAGTGAATAGTGCAGTGACAGTGTGATAGTGACTAGAATATCGGGCAGGTGATGTCCAATAGAATATAAATCCAAGGCCTAGTAATGTGTGCTAATCAAGATTCGGGCAAACAATGACACAGTGAGAGTAAGAAGAGAGATTTAATAAGAGTGCAGTGATTTCAGTAAATACTGTATCAGACTCTGCCTTCATAGTGTAATTCCTCTGCACTACAAGACCAGTGTAATACTTACCCAGGCTAAATACAGTTTCTATTTCCCTCCAAGAGACAGTGAGCTATTCCCGCTGCCCGAAGTACTACGAACACTACTTATTGTGCCATTCACCTACAATCCTGAACTATTGACCAAATAGTATTCTGCGCGATACTACGATACCAGTATAAGACTTATAATTATCCAGATTCCTTTTGTTGTGACATCTACCTGTTCCACAAACAGAATTAGTCAATACACGTGTAAGTTGTTGCCTTGAGTTTTTGTGTCCTGCCTCTCTCTTATTTGTCTGAGCTCCGGTCTAGAAAGAGAACCCAGCTGCATACTAGGCGTTCAAGGGACGGGAAGCTGACACTTAGACACCTGGCATAACAATAAACACTAACGTTAACCATTTTTGCTTACTATCGTGTCCGCGATTTCCCAGATCTTTAGAACTGTTGCCCTCCACTACCTATTATTATCCTATTCTCTATTATCACACTGTTGCAAGGACAATGTGTAACAGAACTGCACTCCTATACTCATTTTACTCTAGGTTGGCTAGAAATTGCTATCTCTTCATCCAGAATGCTGAGTTGTAACGAAAGATAAACGTTGGAATATGTTAGTCACGAGCAATGCTATGGGATGAATGTAGAACTGCAGTATTGTCCTATTCTTCCACTGAGCTACGTGAAACAAGCCGCAAAAGAACGAATATCTAGGCCAAGTTAAGATGAAAGTACAACTTGCTGAGGTCAGCCAAAGACTGCCACTCTTGATTTTACTATTCCATCTCTCAAGTTTCACTTTCCTCCACCGAGTCTGGAATTGCCTCCCACTAGAGATTTTCACTAAACAAAGATACTGTATTATAAACGTCATGGGCGTACCTAGAAATTGGGTGGGGTAGGGGGTTTCCCAACTTGTGAGCTGTGTGCCGAGGCGTATCGACACGGCAGAGCTGCAGAGCGCAATACAACTCCCAGATAGAACACTATAGTCGCGGCGCACGACTCTAAGGTTGTCATTATCGTACCCTGGCAACCTACCATTCAAATGTGAGTCCGATTTCGTTTCATATTATACACGAATCATATAATTATGCACGAATATATTATGCACGAATATTATTATACATGAGCATATTATACACGAATCACATGCGGCTCATATTATACACGAACTCAGACGCACTGTTGAGGGGTAGGTTGCCAGGGCACGAAATAACTTCAGAGTTGCGCCCCGCGACTATAATGCCAGAGACGTAAGTCGAATGAGAACTGAGGTTTGAGCTGCATGCAGTTTGTGATAATTTCTTGAATTTGAGGGTCATTTTGATTTGCACTGCAAGACTTTTTTTTTTTTTTTTTTTAGAAAATCAAATGAAGATAGGTCAAGATCTGACCAGTTTTGTACATGAAAAACTGAAAATTGCTGTTAATTTTTGCACTGAAGAGTTGGAAAGGTACGGTTTATTCCTTAATTAGACGGTTGGTGTGTCCCCATCATAATGGGGAGGAGATGCACGAATTTAGTTTAGAAGATCAGTGACCAAAGTAATAGCGACAGAAGAGATATGCAACACTGGCGGAGAAGAGACTTAAAGGGAGTCGGTGCGGGGAAGGGAGCAGTTAAGACGAAACGTTGACTACACCGTGATCAAGAGCGCTGGGGCACGATTCAGCGCATATGTATGATCGATTCTTGTAACAACTCAGACTGGTTGTAGGAAGAACTAGAAACAAGGGTAGGTTATGCATTTTCTTCTGGGTTACTTCTAATTAGTAATAAAAATAACAATTATAATAATGATAATAAGAATTAGTTACCTATCCTTACTGAGCAGTCACAGTAAGGAAGCTTCGCCATTTGATATATACTGTAAGGTATGTCTAATGTGAATAAATCTGAAGACCCTAAGGTAACTTCTTGTGTAACACCAACAAGGGATCTGAAGACAAAGGTGTCGAAGAACGAATGTGTAAATTTTACGTTTGTCTCAATAACCGGCTAACTGTATGCATAACTGTGACAGCATTCCTTCCAGTTCATACGAAGGACCACAGCTATATATCTGGAAAGTTACAGCTTTAAAGCTTTTGTGGTTTTCTCTAAAACGTGTTGCAAAGAAAAAACTAAGTAGATTTGATTTCAGTACTTTCCACCATGCTGAATGGCAAATTATTAAGCCAATATTATTCAGCAAACGTTTTTATCATAGGATTTCAACCAAACAGCTGTATCTAAGTTCTTTTCTGAGCTATTTCGATTTCAAAAATGCAATTTTTAGAATAAAAATGAGTATATCACCTTCAAAAATAGGTCAAACTCATTTACATTTGGCACAAGGACTTGGGTTACCCTAGGGTACCTTCATGTGTAATATCAAGATTGAAGAAAAAAAGTGAAAAGAAAAATAATAATAATACTTACGAAAGCAAGAAGCTTCGCCATTTATATGGCGAAGCTAATAATAATAATAATAATAATAATAATAATAATAATAATAATCTATACTAATTTTCCCTCGTAACCAGGGCCGAATTAACCTCTTCGGGTGCTTTAGGCTAACCAGATATGGAGAGCCTCCTATTCAGGGCAGGGGACCCCGTGTAAAGATTTTAATGGCCATCATTAGATATTGTATGATGCCGGCTTTGTACTTTTCATCATTTATCCACACACACACACACACACACACACACACACACACACACACACACACACACACATCTAAAGGTGAATGTGGGGAAGAGTTGTTACTGCCTTCAACAGAAATGAAGTCACTGAATGTACAGTGATGTTGGATGATGAGGAATTGGAAAATGTAAGTGCTTTCAAGTACCTGGGTAGTGTGATAAGTAAGGATGGAAGTTTGGAGGGTGAAGTGCTTGAATGGGTACAACATGGAAGAAAGGTTGATGGTTCTTTGAAAGTAGCGATAAGAAATAGGGAGGTGAGCATGGAAGTTAAAAGGTAGCTGCATGGCAATATTGTGATACCAACTCTAACGTATTGAAGTGAAGTCTGACCTTGTTGGAAGGACACAAGTTAAGACTGAGAGCAGTGGAAATGAGTTATTTGAGACGGGCATGTGGAGTTACATGGAGAGACAGACTGACAAATGAGGAAGTGAAAAAGCGTTGTGGTGTGAATATGCATGTGATAGAAAGCGTTAGAAGGAATACATTAAGGTGGTTTGACCATGTGGAGAGGATGGAGAGCGAGAGACTAACGAGGAGAGTGTATGTGTGAGGTGAGGGGGGAAAGAGGAAGGGGAGCACCAAGAATGAGATGGAGAGATGGAGTGGAGAGGTATATGAGAGACAGGTGTGTGAGCTGGTAGCAGAGCAGTGAAATGGCAGGGACCGGGCGACATGGAGCTGATCTATTTGTGGCCACCCCTTACGGGATTAAGGCGTCTGGCAATAGATAGATAGCTATCACACACACACACACACACACACACACACACATATATATATATATATATATATATATATATATATATATATATATATATATATATATATATATATATATATATATATATATATATATATATATATATATATATATATATATATATAATATCCAGGGGCAGGATCCCACTGCTATCTGGCGCGTCCCCGGGTGGCAGATAAGGGATGGCCTTGTAGATATACAAGGTACCGTCTTGGACGGCGCGGACCATGGGACCACCTTTAGATATATAGGGCTCCACCGAATATACTATGTGAGGTGTCACAAAAAATTACGTCTCACCAGAAACTATGTGGCGGGCAGGTGAGATTATTTGCCAAAATCCTTCCAACCAAACATGAATTCGATTGGAAATGATCTGATGGGCGTTCCTGTTGGATCATCGTCTACTAAAGGTCCAACCGCACTGCCTCCTGTGCTTACAGACAGTGTGCCATCGAAAGTGAGTAGGTTCTGTGTCGGCAGATTAGAGACTGGGATATTAAACAAACTCAAATCCACGAAGACCTTTACATAAAATGTAAGAAGGCTCATAGAAGATTAGAAACTTGATAACTTAATGACTGAATTGGATAACATTAGTTGGGATATTGTAGGTTTGAGTGATATCCATAGAAAAGAAGAAAAAGTAATTCAGCTCGAAGACAGCAACCACCTATTTTACTACAGAGGAAGGCAAAATGAAAGAGTTAGTAGTGTAAGATTTCTAATTAACAGAAATCTTGCAGACAACATTGTTAAATTCAGCAGTGTATCTGACAGAACAGCATGGATTGTAATTAGACTGTGCAAAAATACACCCTGAAAGTAATACAAGTATATGGACCACTTTTCAAAGCTCGGATGAAGAAACAGAAACATTCTATGGCGACATCTCCCAGATTATGGAAGTTAAAAAGACCACATATACTATACTCACGGGAGACTTCAATGCAAAGGTTGGGAAATAAAAACAAATGGAGAAGCATGTGTGGGAAAATTTGGAGTTGGAGAAAAAATGAAAGAGGAGAAGTGGTGGTAAATTTTGCTGTAATGTATAACATGGGAATAATGAACACATTCTTTCACAAAAGAACAGGGAGAAAATGAACCTGGAGAAGTCCAAATGGAGAAACAAAGAATGAAATCGACTTCATTATAGCAGATAAGAATAACACGATTGCAGGTCACAGTTATCAACAAAGTTAATATAGGACGTAACCATAGAACGGTGGGTTGCATAACCAGATTCAGTTTCAGATGTGAAAGAAAAAAGATGATTAAAAATAAAAAAAAATATGCCCAATAAAAGTAAACGAAAACAAAGCAGTCTTTCAGCTGGAAATAACGAACAGATTTCAGGCTCTAAGTAACGCTGAATGTGACGCTGATGAACTGAATGACAGACTAACGAAAGTGCTACGAGAATCAGCTGAGGTAGTAGGAAAACCTAATACAACCAAAGCCAAGAAGCATTCAGAAAAAGCACTAAAGCTCATGAAAAAAAGAGAGGAAATGAAAGCAAAAATATAGAATGATGAAATAGAACGAGCGGAAATAAATATGCATATCAACAAGAGACAATGAAGAAAAAAGAAAGGGAATCATGGATCAGATCAAGGAAACATCACAAAAGGAAAAAGTCTGACGCAGGTCCGAAGCAAAATGGCGCTAGGAAAGCAACGAATTATATCACTGAGAGACATGAACGGTAAAGTCATTAAATGCAGAGATAAGATGGTGATGAGAGTTAAAGAATTTTACAAAGATCTGTATGCATCAAAGACGGTAGTACCAATAGCCAATTTTTCAGTTGACACAAGTGAAGTACCCGGGGTAACACCAAAATAAATATTTCTCTGAAAAATATGAAAAGAGCGAAGACTCAGGGAAAAGACGGAATAGTAGCAGATTTACTGTTGGATGCAGGTGCAAAAGTACAAAACAGGCTCGCCCACTTAATTACTCAATGTATTAAAATGAAAAACGTGGTAGGTAGGGGCGCTCACCATCCACTCACTCGATAAAGTACTGCTTTCAGGTGTCTGCCCTTTCCTCCTCCATCCTTCTTTCCTTCCATCCTCTTCTGTCTTTCCGTCATTCTTTCCTCGTCCTTCTGCCTACGGGTGACTTTACTCTCCCTCTTCTGTCTTTCTTTCCTTCATTCTTTCCTCTTCCTTCTGCCTGTGGGTGACTCCACACTGAGTGACAAGCCAAATGGTTTCCTGTGCACCAGGAAACCATTTACTACGCTGGGTGGTAACCAAATAGCCAAATTTTGGCGCCTGGTGGTTTAGTGGGTAATTACAGCGTTCCAATCGGATTGAGCCGGTGAAGGTATATATTCAGGGAGTGGTTGGGGTTTATTGCTCACGTAGCGCCACTCAGGGGTTGTGAGGCTGGTCATTCTCTCTTAAATGTCAGGACCAAGTTGCCTAGCCCCGGGCTCCTACGCTTCTCATGGGGCAACGTAGGATTGGATGATGGATGGATGGATGGATTAAAATGAAGAAAGTTCCCAAAACATGGTGTAATGCAATAAATATTTCTTAAAAAAAAAAAAAAAGGCGACTCAAAAGATCTTAGTAACTATCGACCCATTATCTTATTATCAGTCATTTACAAACTCTTCACTAAAGTCCCTACAAACAGAATAACAACAGATTTGGAAGAAAACCAACCTCGTGAACAGGCAGGATTCCGAAGAGGGTATTCGACTACTGATCATCTACACACAATGAATCAGCTGAGAAAACTACAAAATATAATAAACCACTGTGCTTAAGTTTTGTTGATTACGAAAATGCTTTTGACTCAGAGGAGCATATGGCAATTACAAATTCATGCGAGAACAAGGAGTAAATCAGAACATTGTAAAACTGCTCGAAAACATAATATCAAGAGGGAACTGCTGTAGCTAAATTACATAAAGACTCGGAAAAAAGTAAGATTGAGAAGAGCGTGCGTCAAGGAGATACAATTTCACTAAAATTATATACAGCATGTCTAGAAAGTATTTTCAGAATGCTAGACTGGGAAAACAAAGGAGTAAACACTGATGGAGAAAAGCTAAACCCTTTAAGATTTCCAGATGACATCGTCCTAATCTCAGAAACAGCAGAGACACTACAAGAAATGTTAAATAACCAGAATACAGAAAGTCTCAAAGTAAGGCTAAAGATGAACAGGAGTAAAACTAATATTAAATCCACTTACACCAAAGAGTATCATCAGAATAAGAGATGAAATTCTTGATGAAGTCGAGGAGTACAATTACTTGGGGCAAATGCTAAAATTAACGAAAAACCATGGTACCGAAATAAAAAACACACATTACAATTGGATGGAATGCTTTTGGTAAACAGAGAAATTACGAAAAGCTGCTTGCCAATATGTACGAAACGAAAAGTGTATAACGAATGTATAATTCCACTTATGATGTACGGTTGTGTGACCTGGAATATATATATATATATATATATATATATATATATATATATATATATATATATATATATATATATATATATATATATATACACACACACACACACGTGTGTGTGTGTGCGTGTGTGTGTGTGTGTGTGTGTGTGTGTGCGCACCCACCTCTTCACTTATTTCTTTACCATACAATTTTCCATACTACAGTCGACAGCTGGTGCGTCCCATGTTCTATCTCCCGATTTCTATTAAGAGGTATAAACACTTTCCTTAGAATTGTAGGGCATATTACCTACTGTAGATGCAGTCACAGTGGGTTCTTCTATGCGAAATAGAACTGCCTGGCATTAGCTGGAATGAAATAAAAATCTAGTAATTTTCGGTCAGAAAGTGTTATTCGTTAGTTTTCACCGATTCTTCCTTGGCTGCTTAAATTTAGATTTCGGTAAGCATAATCGTTTGACAAACGCCAGAATAAAATACGCAGAAGCCAAAACTTTCAAGTTGAACATTCGACTGATATTGTGACAAATTTTAAAACCATGACGATGTAACAGCTTTGTTGAGTAACAGTACCACCAATTTTTTTTTTTATCTACTCTCATGATTTCTTAAAGTATTGAGGATTTTGCTTAAAGCTATGCCAAAACAAACTTTTCCTTAATTTTGAAACATTTTATCACCGTGTGTCATGTTTCTCTCTCTCTTTCTCTCTCTCTCTCAGTGTACTCCAGTTTTGAATTTGTCTGTCATACATTTGTGTTAACGATGAACTTAGTACGTGAGTGAATTAAGAAGAAAAAAAGTATCGCCACTATCCAAAGATATAAAAACAAAGTGCATTCAGTCAACTGTAACCTGACGCAGAACATTAATTCCTTTTTGCCCAGTTGATGGTGCTGGAGAGGAAAGCCTCCAGTTTCCTCCATGAGGTGGGACTGATATAACTATCCTGATTTAATAATCCTGGTTGTACAAATATCCCTCAACTGCTTCCCCATCCCCTGAAAGGAGGATGGTGGACTAAAACAGAAGGGCACCTTGGGCCAGCAATCCACCAGGATCACGTTTCATGTATGCCTGAGGCTACAACAGCAAGAGCAAAAGCTTAGCTAATGGCCAAATGTGGTCAGACTGGAGGATCATTTTGATTCCTTCCAACCTCATAACTTAAGTCTCATACCACGCAAGCTCGACTTAGTATTCACGATGTGAGAGTGGCCCAGTTCTGCTAGGTGAATGTAAACTGGCTAAATATGCAACAGGGAGAGTCAAACACAGGTTACCAGTCATCAACGTTTCTTTATAATCTCCATATGCAACTCCACCAAAAGCGTCGCCAACAAACAAGATCACTCATTCTCACTTTTCCCAACTCCGTTCCGGTTATTGCAACCCAGGTGAAAATTCATTCTTGCGATTGCCTCTTGGAAGCAAATAAAGTAAGATTCGCCAAAACTTCGAAGATAAAAATATGAAAAATAACCTATGAAGGAAAGAACGATGGATATAAAAAGAAGGAGTAGGGAAATAAGCATAGAGGAGAGAGAACAGTAATACTCAAGAAAGGGAGGAATGATTAAAACAAACAAACAAGGAATGGGGAAAGGAAGGAAAGGGCAGAATTATAACAGGGGAAGGGAGGGCGGAGGGAACAAAAACGAAATACACAAAATGCTAGAGAAAAAAGTAAATTTATATCAAACTGGGACTTAGATGTATGGAGAAAATCGAGCAGAGGCGCCAGCAACAGACGTAAACTACCCATCGGTGAAACAGGAATGAATGGATACAAAAACGTGCACAGTGAACGAAAAGGAAAGCAACTTAAATACTTAATACTATCTGCAGTAACCTAACTTTCCATTCCTGTGTACTCAATGTTTAGTGTAGAAGAGAAAATGTTGAAAAGATGTTCAAGTTATTGTTCATTCTAAATGAACAAAATAGTCTTAACACAACACGCAATACCATCTTATAACTTTGTGTACTTTCCTCTGTTTGGCAATATTTGCACACCCAAGTATGCTGAAAAATATAACATTCGCAAATATTCACACAAAATACATCCTTTGAAGGAAAATGCAGTGGGTGTAATATACAGTACACAAGGATAAAAAAGAATAACAATATGGTATCAAGGAGAATAAGTATTATACAACCCCCTTACTAGTAAGAAAAAAAAAAACATTAAAAGGGAAAAAGAAAACTTTGGATGATACCGATAAGTATTACTACCTACATCCTAGGTGCAGGTCTTAATTACTCAAAGAACATTGGATTAAATAAAAAGTATTAAACTGTTAAAACCATATATGCTAAAACTGAATGCCTCTGAAAATCATGATTTTCACATGTAGGGTATATTCTCCTACCATACTTATTATTTACATAACCAGGTGATACGAGTCAGTATATGAACATAGGTAAATTACACTCTTCGTAAAATATAGCACTGATTCAGCAGTCAACAAGATATGGGTCAAAATTGTTGCACTAGCGATTTTTCTTTTTTTCAGGAACAGCATTATTAGAGACTGAACATAGCTAGCTGCAAAACAATGGTGGTGGCTGTAGTTGAACTTTGGTTGGAGAAATATTACTTTTCTAACTTCTGTGAGATATGCTTAGTTGCTAAAAGCATATATATATATATATATATATATATATATATATATATATATATATATATATATATATATATATATATATATATATATATATATATATATATATATATATATATATATATATATATAACTAAAAACAGAAGTTGTGGTGAGGAAACGACTTTGTTGGATGCTTTTTAACAAAAAAAAAGTTACAGGTAGTGTGACTTGAATTAACGTTCTTAGCGGTTACAAATAAGTGTTTAAATTTTATAACAGCCTCTATTGTTTGAACTGAAAGTTAGGTGGGAATCAAGCACTTCAACAAGAGATGACTTTGAGATGTAAGAATGAACTTCAATTCATATGGAGAAAAGTCCGCCGCATTTGCCAACTAGTGTTCTGGTAATATGTATTACAACGATCATTTAGATCCTCCTAAGACGCTTAAGAACAAACGACTGCTTAATGCACTCCTATAATTTTATCTTTGCAAATTTTCTTGTTGCTCATATGTACACTTACAGAAACTTCCAGCAACATCAGTATGATCATTTCTTCTGCTTTAAGTAATACGGATTCCCAGTACCTAGTCAAGTAATATAAAAAAGGAAATATATATATATATATATATATATATATATATATATATATATATATATATATATATATATATATATATATTCAATTACAGAACAGTCTGAAAAAGGCAAGTGCTAATTTTTCGTCTCTTCATATAAATAGGTTCAACAAAGTTTATGAATACATTAGAACCTAGATAATACTCCAAATGCAAATAATTCGGAAATCTGTGTTTATAATAGTCAAAATGATTTTAACCTATTTGCAATATGTAAAGTACAGCAGTGATTTTGAACAACATATTCTGTAAACATATAATATTAGCATTAAGCTGATTGTTAATTCTGTAAAAAATAAAAAAGCTATTAGAATAATTTCAATAGCTGCAAGATCTGTGCCCTGGTAAATACTCAAAACAAAACTCAGCAATAGGCCTACTCCGGGTAGATTCTTTACCTTTTTGCATTACCAACGGTAACGTACGGTATCTCAATTTCAGTAATTATGTAAACGTAACCTGACTTTTACCCTAAATAACAGTATCCCAAATTTGAACAAACACCTTGCACCGTATTCTCGTCAGCTTGCGACTTTCTAGTACCCGTTCCTAAGCGATACAACTTGTATACTACCCTCAGCTATTCTATTGTGTGTTGCTTATGTTTTTTCTAGTATCCCTATACCTTGCATAAGCAAGTTATATGAAAATAATAACGTATCATATACAAAAATCAACGGATAAGGAAGAGGAGCTATGGTGCCTCTTCAACCGACGAGAGTTAGACCCCTTGACACACAGGAGGACCATAAGTGTGAACACTTAAATACACCGTGGGAAGGGTTATTCCGATGAACCTCTGCGTAATTAGAAATGGCTATCATACTGAAAGAGACAAATACAGCCGGGGTTAATAAATGCTACTTTCTTACGAATATATATATATATATATATATATATATATATATATATATATATATATATATATATATATATATATATATCCGTCTGATTAATGCTGCTAAGTTGGGTTTGGGTGTTTATACTGTTTTCATCACATTTGACCTTCATTTGTAATAAATATTAATAATACACGGCTTATATATATTTATTTAATTGGTTTTGGGTGGCAGGCTATGCTGGTCGGGATAAATAAATCAGTTTTCAAAGACAAGTTTATATTGATAACCAGCATAACCAACCTCATTCTGTGACAATCAAAAAATACTGAACTATGTAAAAATCCCATTAAGCTTACTTAATTACTGAACCAACTTATCCAACTCTACCTATTAAAAAAAAAAAATCACCTATTAAAACTGTCACCGTAGGTACGATAGCCAATTCTAACCCAACCCAAAAACGAATACGTAAAAAAAAAAAAAAAAAAAACGAATACGTAAAAAATCACAGACTTAACAAACAAACTGCTAGTTTTAAAATACCTGGAGTGTCAGGAAAATTATTATTCAACTTGAGTTCATTATCTATCGCGTATCATAAAATAGCTAAAACTAGTAACTGCCAAATATATGTAGTGGTAGATAATCTATTTTAAATGAAGATTCGACACGAATAATTAAGGATGACTATTAAAAAAACTGAGTTATTTCGGCTTTTTCTATACCTATTCCTGCTTCATTTCATGCTGTTTTTGATATTATTAAAATTACAGGGCAGTACTGAAAAGAAGGGTAAAGGACTAAGATATTACCTAAAAACAAAATCTTAATAACAGCAAACACATTCGAAGAGTCCAACATTGCCATTGTTTCTATATCGACCTGCTGCTACCCGAAATAATTATATATAAATGTTTGAACTACAGATGAAATGTAAACTAGTTCTGTGACAGTTTGGCACAACATAACATGCTGTCATCACGGATATGTTCAACGGATTCTATTAATAACGGGTAAACGGTGAACGGCGACCAACTCTAAACCGTTTGGGGAAGCCCCGATTTTTTTTATGCAACATGGGAAACTATAAATTCGCACACCAAACATGTAAGTCGACACATACATTATATTTAAGCTTCTAGAAATAAGCGTGTGACCCATAGCAATCCCTCTGGCGCTCAAGTAAGCATTCAAATTCACCGGAAACCTTCTGGTAGTGAGATAGAAAACAATCATATAGAATTTTTCTTCACATGAATGATCCTCATATCAAATATTATAAAAATATGGTGAACGAGAATGGGCTATAGTGAAATTCCAGCCCCTGCTAGTCACCGAAAATCTGTTCAGTTAGCGAAAATGAGAGCAAGCAAGTAATGCCGTGGATATCGTAAATTTCTCTTAAATACCGTACGAGCGTTAACGCAATACTGATATAAGTGTCTAGTAACCAAGCACCCTACATTATTATCTCCCCGTCTTTCTCTCTCTGTGGTATATAAAGGCATGACATATAGGATATAATATATGGTGTGTCTGTGCAGTACAGTGCCTCAAACACAATGTATGATACAAAATACACTTGAAACAACGCAAGTTTTTGATAACATAGTCACGCTACTCCTACTGACACAAAACCATTCGTTGCAAATCAAATGTAAGTTTTGTACAGAAATCTTTCATGCACGGTATGTACAAATATACACTAGTTAGTGACAGGAAAACAGTCATGGAAATTTCGACATTACATATAGTAAGGCCAATTATCCTATGCATCTATACCCTCCAGTCAGCCTTCTTGGATAGCCATGTGTATAAAATTATTCTATATATGTGAAAACGAGATGGCGTAACACTCATTACAAGTACTGATAATGAAGTTTTGTGCCAGTTTATCACATCTGTACTAAGTTACCTACGCAACAAACTTCTCATAAAGGTTCGTACTCTAGGTGGCATAGGAGGTTTGGCACACCTCCTCCTCAGCTATTACTCTGCAATGTCTTTAATTCACTTGATTCATAATATACCCAAGAGGATATTGAAGTGTAAGGCTCAGAATAAATCGCTAGGAAGGAGGTGTCACGAAATCTCCACAGCCAAATAGAATAAGACCCAGAGCGTCATCCACAAACACCTTCATTGTTAATGATACAGGAAGAGCATGCCCTGGTTCAACCACTTCATTACGATGAAGTATATACTTTATTTTTGTTACAACCTGACGATGTTATTAAACTTACAAACGATACCTAGTACCGAATGGGTGATAGCGAGATCTAACTCCTTCAAACAGAAAATCCTCTATAACTTTTACAAAATAATCTGAAGATACCATGAACAAAGTAAGACATCATCGACGTGAAGTGGTTAAGATGTAGGCCACGGATTCACACACGTACGATCATTTCCCTGTCCTAACTGACCTGTTTCTGCAGGGATGACAAGGAAGGAGGAGAGTAGAATCTCCCACTCTCTTGTTTTTCCTGAGAGAACAAACCTTGCTACCGATGGGGAACTGCGCTTAATTCTGTTCGTGAATGTTGCCCAACGAGAGTAGGATGTATGGTTACAAGGAGAGATAAAGGGATATGGTAAAAGTGGGGCCAAATTCAAAATATTATAGAATAGGATACAATTTACAAAATAGAAGTAGACAAGAATAGTAAGATACACTCCAAAATAATGGAAGAACATGATCTGATTCAAGATTACGAAAAAGTAGGATCCGGCTCAAGATACTGGACGAATAATGTCTACAGTGCTTCAAGAGCTATGATGTGCAGAAACATATTCAAAATACTTTAAGAACAAGAATCATCGTAATGTGCTGGAAGGATTCAGTTCACTATACAGGAAGAAAAGGATTCAGTTCAATGTGTTGGAAAAACAGGATTCAGTCTGACATACTGGGAGAATATGATTCAGTTCAGTATACTGGAAGAAAATGATTCTATTTATTATGTTCGAAGACTTGGGTTCAGTTAAACATACTGATGGAATACGATCCAGTTTAACATACTGGAGAAGTAGAAATCAGCTTTAACGTACTGGACGAATAGGGTACAATTATGCTACAAGAATAGAATTTAGTTTTATACGTGTATACTGGAAGAGCAGAATATATGTTAATACTAGAAGTGGGACCGATTACCAATTTAGGGTACTGGAAGAACAGGATCATATTTAGTGTACTGGAAGAGTTGGCTCTAATTTAAAACACTGAAAGTGCAGGACATTATATATATATATATATATATATATATATATATATATATATATATATATATATATATATATATATATTATAAATGGGTGTGGGCGGAAATTGACTTGGTTGGAAATAGCAGATCCCAACTTTCCCATCTAACCGAAGTCTGGCCATCCATGCAGCCTACCTATATGGGATCACGGAAGACTGTGGGCTGTATTCTCGTCGTTTTAGGAGGCTCTCTATCACCTCTTCCTTACTGGTATATTTGCATGTGGCACATTAATATTATCTTTTGTGTTATTTTTGAAATCTCTGTCGATATGACATAGGTATAATTAACAGAAGAAAAAATTACAATATGAAATGCAAAGTAAATCACGAAGGAACGAGTGGCTAGGGACCTTAACTAACGAAAATAGGACCCTTGGAATGTAGTTACTAGAAGGGTAGGACAGGAGTTGGGCATTATTCAGAAGCGTAAAATATACCGCCGTCTTCTCGATGGGCTTCGTAGCATTTTTCCTTGGCTATTTAATTTGAATGTTACACTTTAATACTCTCTCCTATGTTATTTACAGCTTTTAAATATTGATATGTTTTGCTTGAACAACATACACCAAAAAATTTGGGTGTAATAAGCAAAATAAATCGCTGAGGAAGAGATGTTACCAAATCTTCCCAGCCAGTAAGACTAAACACCTACTGTATACAGCCTTAAAGGGGGGAAATAAAAAAAAAAAAAATTAAACCCTCCTCGTTTAACGTAAATGGGCTTTATGAAAAATGTGAGGATAACGAGCGTTAAAAATAACAGACCTATTAGAAAAATGCAGCACCTAATACAATTGGGAAAAACTTCGATATTCAGAATATGGAGAATTAATAGAAAAATGCAAACTACTGAAACATAAAATAAATATCAAAGTAGGGACTAGGGAATTGGAACACTGGTTTACATGACACCAAAAGCTTTAAGCTTTATGTTATTAGACAATAAATAATGACATACATTTATAAATACATCTTGTCAACATAGGTCATAATGAACAATATTGCTATCGCCATGCAAACCAATAAAACACTTAAAAGTGTTAAATACACAAAAAAATCTGCTTAAGTAAATTAAAGCAAGACTTAAAAAAATTAAATCAGTCACTAAATAAACTATTGTAATGGCGGAGCAGAGAGGGCAGCAAATCACACACACACACACACACACACACACACACACACACACACACACACACACACACACACACACACGACAGCCAAATTAACACTAACTAGCAGAGACGAGATGGTGTAGAATTAACACTAACTAGCAGTGACGAGATGTGTAGAAAATCTTTACTTCTCAAACATTTCTACATTCAGTTTTCTCATTCCAAAAGAGGGCCATGGAGGAATCCTTGTCTCCCCTTGAAGGTCCTCCTAGGCTCTCTCTGTCTCTCTCTCTCTGTCTCTGTCTCTCTCTCTCTCTGGGAAATACATAATACGGAACACACACACATAAATTATTTCTGGTGTCTTCCTAGTCATTCACACAGGATCGCTCGAGTAATACGAGGGTGTTTGTGGACAAGGCAATGGAAATAAAAGAGTGTATGTTCAGTTCTGTACACTCTCAGTTAGAATTACATGACAGCTGTTTACCTCATAACAAAAATGAAAAGCCCGCTTTCCCGTAGACTTTCCACATTTCAGTATGACTAGAACTATTGCGGAAAGTCAGAATAACAAAATGTTTTTTTTTTTTTTTTCTAATACTTGTCGTATATCCCCCAAAGTTTTGTTTTTCATCTTTTCAAGAAGTAGCACCAGCTGTTTTGAAAACACAAGTAGACAAATACAAACAGTCTTGACATTTGACACACAAGCAGGATTGCAGATGTTGTTTTGTTTTTTGCACAAGAAAATGCAAAGTGTATCGATACAAAAAAGCACATGCTTACTGTACTTTCATATATGTACATCAACCCGTGTTACATGTAATCTTAGTGATTAAACTGTGTCGAGTTTTTTTCCCCGTTCATTAGTTACGAGGAGTACTTGAGTCTATGTGCGTGATTTTCAAACAAGTCGGTTTGTGTTACTTTTGTAGGTCATTCTACATTCACTTGTGGTTGTTTTCGACTTACGTTTCATGTTTTTTTTTTTTTTTTCACTGCAGCCGAATTAACTCACATAATTTTCTGTCTACCTTCATTTTTCTTTTCAGTACAATTACAAACTATAATCGTTACTTCATATTTCAGCTAACTGTATATATCAACATTCTTCCCCACTTTCAGCAATAAATAACCTTATCCACTCTATCAAGTTTCATAATTTCGTATATATATATTTCTCCTAGATAATATGAATTAAAATTGCAAACATTA
Source organism: Coenobita brevimanus (assembly GCF_032717465.1). NCBI lineage: Eukaryota > Metazoa > Arthropoda > Malacostraca > Decapoda > Coenobitidae > Coenobita > Coenobita brevimanus. The sequence goes on from NC_137010.1 coordinate 14,595,831, forward strand.
TTATTTTTTAACAATTCACAAAGAGTCCGTCTGTAAATCTGAAAATTATAACCTTAAAAAACTTCACTATTCTATGCTATCACTCAGTCTTCGGATATCCATTAATAGCTTAACCATCCAGTTCTTGCGGATAGCAGGATAGTTTTGGATAGTTTTCTCAGTTTGTGTATCTTAATAGCACTTGGAAAAACCTTAAAACATTCATAAAGCTGGAGAACGCAAAACTGAAAGCCTACGCATCCCGTTTTCTTTGCTGTGATGGTGGGAGCCGGTGTGGATGGGATGAGGTCGAGTATGTACAGATGTTCATGACATATGCAGCCGCTGCCACAGGTGATTAGGGCTGCGGGGGAGAGAAATAAACTGGTTAGGTTTTATTGAACTTGAAGTTAGATTAGGTTAGGTTAGATTAGGTTAAATTTGGTTAGATTGGATTAAGCGGTTTAGATAGGTCAGGTTATCGGGCTGTGGGTCAAGAGAACCATCAGTTTTGGTATGGGTGGTTAAGTTGTAGCATTATTTAAATTTTTCTGTTTTAGACATCAAAAAAAAAAAAAAAAAAAAAAAAAAAAAAAAAAAAAGAGGGAAATGGGGGCTAAACATTGCTGTACATGGACGTCTATTATTACCATAACAATACTCTTCTTTTTACTTTTTTTTTTTTTTTTTTTTACTGGTAACGTCCCCTCGTGAAGGAGTTAACCAGTAAAGGACCTACTGATTAATTACAATACTTAACCCTGTCGCTACGAGGCTCTTAATTATGTAACTGTCATTGTATGAAAGAAGTTACAACAGCAGTACTATGGGAAGATGACAGCAGACAACGTGGTAATCATTATCAGTCTAGCAAACTGCTACTGGTAATATTTTTGTGTTAACATGAAACCTAGTAAAGGGAGGCAGAAATGAATATTTGATTCGTATCGTATGCTTAAAGCTCGACTGTTTTAGGCGGTGACTCGATATTTTAAGCAATTATTGCGAACATCTTCATGGCGCACCTACATGTGTAAACAATTTCTATTTACCTAACCATAACACAAAATTGATTAATTTAATTAATCATCAAATTAATTAATCATCAGAATTCTTACCCTACTTCCCGCAGAAATATGGGGTGAGCGGGATCCAAAATCGAAATTCTTGTTAGAAGAAGTCAACAAAGTGTTCACTGAAATGGGCCATATATCCATGGAGTCATTCCTCATTCACTTTTACAACATTCTCGTCTCCACTTCAGACAAAAGCTATTTGACTTTTTTTTTATTTTTTTGTCACAAATTCCTGTGGGACAGCAATTCCGTCAACTAGAAAAAAAGTGCAGTTATTGCTATGTGCATATCGATACATATTTCATCCATCCATGTCTATTTGTTGAATTTTTTATTCTTCAACTTCCATTCGTCATAGCATTAATTCTTACCCTGTTATGACTGCTAATAATACCAGCAGATAACTAGACATCCACTTTCCACCTGTTTTCTGTATGTTACCCACCCAATTTAATTGTGGTGAATAGGGCCATGATGCTCATGATGAAGAGATGGACAGGTGTATGTTGGAAAGAAGAGGGAGATCGAAGGAAGTGCACCTGTGGGCTCACCATGGGTGGGGAGGGTGATTTGCGGGTGTGGGCGGGGGATCAGAGCCACCCGCCGGCCATATGGCGGTTAACCGGTTGTATTCCGGGAAGGTGTGGCGGTTGCACCGATCCGTTAGCCGGTCGCCCGCTCACTAACGGCTCCGATGACTCGCTGGGGGGTAGGGGCGGGAGGGAGCCACTACCGGAGGAGGGGGAGGTAGGGGCCGGCTGGGTGAGGGATGAGGTGACGGAGGAGGGGCGGGTCCACTGTGGGTAGGGAGGGGGAGGTTCAGTTTCGGTTGAGGAAGGGGTGGAGCTCTCCTCTCTGATGCTCTGAGCTCCGCCGCCTTGGTCGAAGCTCACAGAATTCTTAGGCTGTCGCTTGTCCACCAGAGCTGATGCGTCTAAGTGCATAGTCTCTCCTCTCTCTCCCCGCTTAGCTTGCACACCCTCACATAACCTCTCCTCGTCTCTCATTATGCTTTTAGGGATGGTCGGGAGGGACTGGATGGGGGAGGAAGCAAGGGATGGTTCTCTCCTATTATTATCCTCGGAGTCCCCCCCTGTCGCTTCATTCCCCGGGTCGGAACTTAGGGATTCATCTGATCTTGATCGGGAGAGCAGCTTTTTTACTTTGGCATTCTTGGCCGCCTCCACTAGAGTCCCCCAGCGTTTCTTGTTGGTCGGCTTGCCTAATCTTGCTTCCGCCAGTCTTGCCAATCTTGCCAATTTGTTCTGGGGAGACCGTTTGACAGCCGCCTCCACTACCTGTTGGATGTCAAAGAAAGGTCAAGTGGCTGTCAAAGAGGGGCACTCAAAAAAGGGTCATTCGCCCTCATTCCGAAAAAAAAAAAAAGCCAAACTATGTGTCATGAACACGGAATCAATAATCTAGCTTAATATATGAGATAATATTCCTTCATATTTCAGGCCCACTTAGTCTCTTAGCCACAGCAAACAGAAACAACAGGTACACTGAGGGGAGGGGGGGGAGGGAGATTATTTTGCTTGCTGTTTGAGAAGTGAGGGGAGGGTTTACTTGATGGAGGCAAACAAATAAAGAAGCATACGAAAAAGAGTGAACTATTTGAGATATAATCCATAAAACACGATGACCTATCTCACTTGTCATAGTCCAACATGACCTCCTTTAATCTGACCTGACCTGAACTAACAGCCGAATATGACCTTTAAATAAAATATGAAATGAGACGAACAAATGAGAACGACAAGCAATCCAGTGCCTTGCCATAGGTTCATCGAGTTCATTCTTACATACCTGACCCAGTGACTGCTTAAACTAATCTGACTAACAGCATGTAAAATATACAAACCAATATCAGGAATCTAGAAGTAAGAACCACAGCTGATTCAGTGATTCACTGCATATAATATAAAACTACAGGTAAATTTACTAGACCTTATTAAAACGACATCCATTGGTGAGAAGCTTTTCATAAGCATTCATTGAATTTTGTTTTACTACTGAATTGTGACTGGTTTCAAATGAACAATATTGAATTACCTCTAAAATAAGTTCAATACACACTGGATTTTCTCTACAAGCACTTAATAACACTGAATTACTGGTACTTATAATAACTTCATAACAATTATCTACAGTAAAATCATAACATTAATGAGTACTACATTACTTAATCTAACCTATCTATCCCATACTAACTGCTCTTGTCCTACACTAACCTAATCTATCTTTTTCTGTCCTATCCCAGACTAACACTCAATCGTGCCCGAACCTATGCCAATGCGTCACCCACAAACCTAGCTTAGTAGTCTTACCCAACTGACTAACATACGTAAACTATCATACCAATCCAAACTTAACCCTACCAAACTTAATCTATCTTTCACACCACACTTAAGTCAGGCTAAGCTAAATTAAGCTAATCTAATCTAATCTAATCTAATCTAATCTAACCTAAACTAAACTATCATCCGAAACCTAATCTGACCTAACTTAGCTTATGCCATCACGCCCAATGTAATCTTCCTCGCCCTGTCCTACCCTTGCCAGCAATAATAGCCCCTACAAGTCAAACTCCTCCCCAGGGTAATTTTAAAGGGAGTGTGGGCAAAGAGTGCAATCAGGGCGTGGGGTGAGGGGCAAGGGTCAACTCAGTATTAGGGGTATTATCATCAGGGCAGTCATTCCAGTCCCACACCACACACAGACAACACTCACCAAAGCAGCTCCAGGCAAACAGTCAACATTCTCGGCTAACTCTCATCAATTTCGGGCGAGCTATCAATACTCGGAATTAGACGTCAATTTTAGGTACTGAATAAATTGGGTAGGCAAACATTATTTCGGATACACAAATAACAGTCTGAGTGAAGAAGAATCTGTTCTCATAATGAATCATGTTTTAAAAATGATCAGCCATCGGCTCTGGACAGCTAATTAGAGTTTCAGGTTAAACAGGCCATTCAGAGTACATCCGTATTATATTTATAAACACTCACAATCTTCTGGTACACAAATAAATTCAAAGTAATTGATTTTGATCATGTTAAATAATTATCAGAGCAAAAACACCAAAGGTTAAAGTGATGAGTTTAGACTTCAATTATTACCATGAATTAAGTAAATCAAGATTTTAAGGCACAATTAGAAATTTTTAGGGCCAACTTTTAGCCTCTTTATTAATGTAATATCTTAATAATTAAGTGACGACAAATATTTTTAGGGACATTCAGTAACTTTAGGTCAACAAATAACAACACGAGGTAAAATAAAATCCACTTTAGGCAGTCATTAACTTACAACCTCGCAATCTTGCGGGCAAAACAAAAGGCTCAGAAAGAGAGAGAGAAAAAAAAAATAAGAACAAGAAACAACGAGCGTAAAAAAAAAAAAAAAAAAAAAAAACGAAGTACACATGGGGACTGTTTGAAAAAACTTGCCATATAACTTTGAAATATATATATAGAGAGAGGGGGGAATCGAATGGCGCGCTACTTACAATGCCTAATATGGGAGGTGGTTATTCTGAAAGGAAAATACGTGTTTGGCATCATTTTAGTAAACAAAGTAATGGGTATGGCGGCAGGCTGAAAGAATATTTTTAGACCCCTGGCTCCGGGTGACGTACTTTTATTTTTATTTCATTTTATATTTTTTATGTATTCTTGCTGCAACCAAACTATTTAATTCAACTTAAGGAAGGGCCGCTTGTACTGGAGTGGTTTATTAAAGCTATATGTATCTAACCCCTCCAGTTCAAGGTGTCTGTCCCAGGCCAAATAAAACTGTCAGGCAATGGCAAGAATACAGTAAAAAAAAAAAAAAAAAAAAAAAAAAAGACATCCCCGGGCTCAGTGGGTTATAGTTCACATACCGAAAGGAAGCTAAAGGAGCTACATAATATTCAAATACTATCACACACACCTACACTGTATTCTATAGCTGAAGATTTTTTTTTCCATAAGTATATAGTGATCAAAATACATTAAAAAAACAAGCATATCTGAATACATGACCTTATATATATATTTTGCTGATATATTCTACTCCATGGTAGGTGTATTACTATACTCACTTCACTTTAACTTGGCTTTAAATTGCCAACTCTACCATGCATGCCGAACTGCAACAACAGATTAACACTAGTCTATGGTGCTAGGTTATACATACAAGTACTATGGAAATGATGTTCAGCTGTAGTATTGACTTTTTCTTGCACGGGGCTACGTGAATTAAGCTACAGAAGAACGAAAATCTGGGCCAAGCTAAGGTGAAAGAACTATACCAATACACACTAACATCAAGAACCTCATTCACAAACACACTGACCAACACAGCCCTGTCGTAACTATGAATTTTTTTTTTCTTTTTTTTTTTGCAGGATGGACAAGGATAGGGTAGAATCTCACCATACATCCTGAAATTTTTGAATAATAATTGGTTACGGGAGGAAAGTTATGATTTTTGTTATTTAATTTAACTAGTTTTTTATTTTTATTATTTATTCACTTATTACTGCAGGAAGGTGAGGGAAAGAGAGTGCAGAAATTTCCTTATGTCTTACAGTATACTTTCTGCGAACGAAAATTTAAGTAACGACAAGGAACTAATCATACGTGTGTGTTTGTGAATCCAGGCCCGAGTAACAAGCTGAATTCTGAGCTGAGCTGGGATGCAGGAATGCCAGTATATACGAAAAAGTATAGACTGTGTGAGCACATGAATGGCTGCAGGAGGATGTATGCTCGTCGGCTAAGCAGGCTCTCTCTAACACCTCTTCCTCAGCCAGTTGCCTTGCATATTACAACTAGATGGTTGATGGTCTCTTATATGTTAGCTGTCCAACCGGATATGATCCACAAAAAATGTATATCCAAACTGTCTTTGGGTGTTTAATGTTCACATAATACCACTTACGGAAATGCGACTGGTATTCTGGCTTTAAACGCCTAAGGCCCGCGCCCGTACACTCCTGATATATATATATATATATATATATATATATATATACAGGCTTCAGAGTACGAAGAAATATAACTGCTTTATGCAAAATTAATCCATTTGAGAATGTTTTCTCTTGCTTTTGTTTCGTACAAACGATTTAATTCAACTTAGGAAAGGCCCCTCGTTATGAAGGGGTTAAAGAATGCTACATGAAACCCCTCCAGTTCGAAATGTCTCTCCTAAGCAGAATACAATCATTCAAAGACATATAGAACGACAAAAAAGGCGTCAGCGAACTTTAGGGGTTGACTTAAGGAAGAAGTACTAGGGAGCCTCCAAAGCCAACGAGATTACGACCCAGTGACACTAAACACTCTAGATATTGTATAGGCGTGAGGGACTGCCACACTGAATCAGAAATAACTCCATACACAGTAGGTACAGTTATTTTTTTCCTAAAACTTTCTAGGATTATCAAAGCAGTAGAATATTGCCACAATGCATGTCATGTTATAGGGAAATATCAACGCCGAAAAACTTGATATTTTTGGAGGGACAAGGTGCAGTAGCGGGAGCACAATAAAGAAGTAAATAACTCTGAAAGTAGGGGTAGGATGGTAGGTTTTATACAGTCACGTGATTCGTATTTCTGGCAACTTCTGCCCAGCAGCTGGAACTCGGCAGTAATTACTGTCACTTGTGACAGTGGCACCTGTGACGGTTTCAAGGCCATTCAGACGGCCTTGATTTTACTATCTTGGCCACTGTGGTGGTTAAAAAACACTGAACTCTGGCTCAGTGGGTGTTTAGTAAGTTGTGTGCCATCACCAATGATTGGTGCAGCACACACCATCACAGGTGCAGTTTTCACGCAGCACTGGTCAATCACACTCTTAATCCCTTCAGCCAAAGGACGTTCGCCTAAAATGAATGAAATTATCTGGCATTAGCCAAAGTTTACGAAAATGCGTCAACAGGTTGAGGGGGTAACGAAACTGTTTCTGAATTACGCATATTATATGTAAAGACTTATTTTTTCTACATAAATATTTCTTGCATTAACTTTTACTACGAGACTGGTCTGATATCAGTGTGAACATGAGTCGTAGGTACTAAGGGTAGGGCACCAAAGTCCGGGCACACCACAAACATTTTTCTCCATCGGTGGCTTGCTGATACATCATTATACCTCCACACTAATTATATCCCTTGTCCATTAGGAATCGTTTACTCGATCAGTTACGAAGAACGGTGGTAGAGCACATGTTGTACCAGTGGCAAAGCGTGGGGACGGAGCAAAAAACTGACTACTATATAGCAGACCGTGTGTTTACACGGAACTCTTCGATGCGGCTATCAGTTGCAGCGTCTGTACAGACTGCGTAATATGTATACTTTCTTCCTTACAGTATCAGGTGTGCATATCGGGTATACTTATTTCATATAACTGTACTGTTTCCCATAGACTTTTGTTTCTATATGAATATGAATTTTTAATGATGTGCCACTGTCATGGCTGGTCCGCATAAAGTTCAGTTAACAGCACCATTCATGTCAGTTCACTCAGCTGATGACTTTGACTTCCAAGGGTCACTGGTGGGAGGTGTGGGCGACGGTGCAACGTCCATCGTTGCTTTTAAGTAAAGTGTCTGTGTGGTGTTATAACCCACATACATGGCCATGCAAATACTATGATCTTTCATGTTACTGACTTAGAAGGGTTCGTGGTTCAGCACTGCAGCTTACACGATAGCTGACTGAGCATGGTCTGCTATCATGCTCTGAAAACACGCTCCGACACTCATCGTGTGAACGAGCCCTGACTGGCTGCCGGCGTGGTAACGTGTCACTCGGCCCCTGTCACACTTCGTTTAAAACAGTCGAGACGGAGATATTAAAAAGTTCGAGCTACAGGGCACAAACTGCCAGGAAAAGCACTCGTGTGACAATGCCTTAACTTCTGGAGCATGAGACGTCTTCTCTGTCATATTCTTGTCACGTAGGCTACAGTCGGCATGAAAAGTCCTATAATCTCTGCCAATTTTCTCTCCAAGGACTTTGAAAATCAGTGTGGCTGACTTGCAGCAAACGAAGCTTTTTACACTGATCTCCAGCCAAATGAAGTCATCAGTGTCGGTTGCTGCGAATTCACCACACTGATTTTCAAAGTGCGTGGGGAGAAAAGGAGGAGGTAGGGCAGGACTTCTGATGCCGACTGTACATACATCCTGCCTCACTCTGCTTTAAAGCGCCTCTTTTACTCAAGAAGTTAAGAAATCACCTCCGGTGATCACGAAAGCATCATATACTAGTCCCAGACAAGACTATTCAGTTATGACTTTCGTCAAATCATTAACACCAGCTTTGGATGCGCCTCTCGTACTGATGGAGCTAAAGGCGGTGTCACACAAGGGGAAAGAATACGGGAGGGGGGGGGATGGAGGGGGACGGGGGTCACGTGCAGTGGCGAATCTAAGGGGATGATGGGGCTCCAACATCCACTCCCCTGATGTTATGCGACTGTTCATGTAAAAAACCTAAAATTCGTGAATTGTTAACTGAGGCTCCAGCTCAAGAGTTCTCTGACCATTTATATACTCATATTACCGTACATACTTTAAGCAGTGGCACTCATCACTTTACCCAGCATAAATTTAAAACAACGAGATATTCAAGAGGAATGACACTGATGACGTTTACTGAACATTCCGCTGACCTCACTCACTAACCCTCCGCCCAAAACAGTTTCAAATCCCGCCATGGTCATTAGTATATTCTCCAGACTCTCCCAACCTTAGTCATATTATGCATCACAAGGCGATCAGGGACTTGGTGTGTCAGGTTTAAATAACTATAGCAGTACACTGATGAATGACAGACACAGTCCTTTGCCAGTGAACATTAATACAGGTATAATGTCATGCAGTTAATCCTGGTTTCATATATAAAATTTAGGGCAGAATGTGATGTTGTGTACTATAATTTTATCGGTTCCTCTCATAACCCATTAATCCAATTAGTAAATATCATTTCATGCAACCGATGATGATTTATTTTTTCCGTGCCTGCTTACCATCGGTAAAAGTTCTAGGAATGGAAACAATAAACTTTCTGTATATTTCACAAGAATCTAAGTACAGTATGTAGTAATAAGCTCCGGGTCAGGATGAACTTTAAGTTAAATGTTTAGCGTCACGGTTCTTTAGATTATCCATCATCCAATCCTATGTTGTCCCATGAAAAGCGTAGGTGCCCGGGTCTAGGCAAGTTGGTCCTGACATTTAAGATGAGAGTGACCACCCTCACTCATCCCTGAGTGGCATTATATGAACAATAAACCCCAATCACTCCCTTGGATATAAACCTACACAGGCTCAATCCGATTGGAGCGCCTTAGTTACCCACTCAACCACCAGGCGTCATAATTTGGTTATATGGTTACCATCCAGCGTAGTAAATGGTTTCCTGGTGTACAGGAAACCATTTGGCTTGTCACTCATTGTAGAATCACCCATAGGCAGAAGGAAGAGGAAAGAATGAAGGAAAGAAAGACAAAAGAGGAAGTGTAAAGCCACTCGCTGACAGAAGGAAGAGGAAAGAATGAAGGAAAGAAAGACAGAAGAGGATGGAAGGAAGAGACGAAAGGGCAGACACCCAAAGCAGAACTACATCGAGTGAGTTGATGGTGAGCGTCCCCACCTACCACAAGCGCCCCCACCTAGATTATATTGTTAAAATTTGTATACTGAGTAAGCCCTGGAAGAGGATCGAAGGAAAAGAGGAAAGGGCAGACACCCAAAGCAGCACTACATCGAGTGAGTCGATGGTGAGCGCCCCCACCTAGATTATATTGTTCAAATTTGTATAGAGAGTAAGCCCAGGGCTAAATGTTACTGTACTGTAAGTCCTCCATAATTTGTTGTTTACTTTCTTCTGTCTTTTAGCGAAATGGAACTCCGAAAACTCATGCTGATTCTAAAGATACATGTATTCAATAATTTACGAAATGTTCTAATCATAAATTATTATCTCTTGCGTGAGTAGTTATCGTTTCCCTTGTGAGAGAGGCTTCGAATTAATAGAGAACTGTGTCAGATCCCCCTTGTGTGCAAGAAGTTGGGCTCAGTTCCCTGACAGTGATTCACAAGCACAGGTTCACAAACACCACAATGGATAATTTTTTACGTCTGTACATCAGTGCAGCAACAAAGAGGTTCCGCTGCTGTAATTGTCAGTAAGGCCTATACTCACTAACAACATGACTGTGCAAAGTACGATAATCAATAATTATATCATTTATATGAAATCGTAATGTTATTACTAGGTGACTAGTGAAATTCTGGTAGTGCAATATAACTTTCGGAATTTCATAAAATGCCTCGTTCCGTGTTCATTATCCATTGGGATGCCAAAGTTCTCCAGCAAAAAATATTAGAGTGAGGCCATGGCACTGGAGTTATAAACTGGCTCACAGTTTCTTCCAACCTCAATAAATACGATGTACTGATCCGCCACTGAACGCGGCTCCCCATTTACATGACCCGTCGCTCCACAGTGTTTACATTCCAGAGCAAGTACTCAGATGTGTTGTCTGAATTATCCTAAAGGTTAATAATAAGCATTTACTGTAATGCCGTTAATTATTTTACAGACGTCACTGACACTGCCTACTCTTTCCTCTCCGCCAGTGGTATGTGTTGGTTATTATAAGAAAGTGTGCAGGTGTGTTTCTTGGATAAGGTACGCTTATCAATATGCTGTCACAGGACCTGTTAATATAACTGAACTGGGGATCATTAATTTCACAAGATCAGCCACATTCCAGTCATTGGAAATATCGGCAGTCATCATACTGTAGTGCTGGGTGGCCACTACGGTGTGTCAAGCCACAGAGTGCATTTAGGAGGCCAGGTTATGCTGTAGAGGTTTTTTTTTAGCAGAGGCAGTCAGATGTACAGTGTGCACATATATGCACCCATTACGTGAAGTTTTGCCATAAACCTCTATGGCGGGCGGTACATCAAGCCGTATAATTAAAATGGTCAAGTGGCTGGCATGCACAATGTGTTATCACAGGCTGCGTGAGGTACAAGACTCAAGCAGCAGGAACAATGATTTACCCCACTGCCAGTGTTGACACACCTGTCCCCTGCCGGCACCATCTGACGACCACCCCACTCACTGACATCCGATACACTCCACTCCACCTTCAAGCATCATCTACGCTATAGGGTTTGGACAATTCTCACGCTTAAAAGCTTGCCATCTTACACCGCTTGCATTAAAAAACGCTGTGAGAAATACAGTGCTCTTGTGTGAAGACTTTCAGTGAAGTCATCTTGGGGAACCTAATGTGGTAGTGTGGACACGGTGGGATAGGACAGGGCAGGTCCACACAGTTCCCACAGCCACAATTCGCCAGTGCCCAGCGGCTGCCTCGTGCAGGACGGCGGTTAACTACTAGCCCAAGGCCAATAAGATTACCAGGTCATGTCATACAAGGGCAAATTTGTCTCCAGCTCGCGCACACCGTCACGGAGTGGACACACCTTAGATGAGGTTGCCAGACAGTGATAAACAATGAAAAATTGTTTCATCTTATATTCTGTGATAGTATTATTGTGCATTGTTGTGCATGTATATATTTGTGGAGCATAACATTTAAATATAATGTATAACCACTCAGTCATGCATTCATTTAGCAAAATTTGACAAAAAAGAGTAACTGGTCAAGTGAGTTTCTTATGTTCATATTTATCCACAATAATAACTGTTTCATCTCCCGCCTTATTGGCCTTTTATTAGCCTGCCTCGCGTTACTGCCCCTTCTCTTCATCGTCAAGAAGAAAGACTGAGGGGTGAGGAAAATATCTCTTGACTGCAACCACGACTGGAGGATGAATCGCTTTCAAGACGATGAGAGAGAGAGAGAGAGAGAGAGAGAGAGAGAGACTGGAAATTGCACCATAGTCCTGCTTTCAAGTCGGGCAGCTTGGGAATTCATTACCAGAGCCAGGATTATAGAAGGCTATTATCATTATGTAAGTGGAGACCGAGATGTCGAGAGTGGTGTAGAAGGCCATCACCACCACCAGGCCACCCAACACTCCGGCCTGCATACCACTGAGAATGAGGACTCTCCAGCCTAGCAACGTACGGAGTAGCAGTCACATGGTGTGGTGAGTGCCAGTGCCAGTGACACGAGCAGGAAGGCAAGCCAGTAGATGCAAAAAAGCCCCATACAGACTAACATCCACAAATGTCCGAGATACAGCACAGTATGAGACACCAATTAGCTCTGTTAGTGTTCGCACTGTCACCTTGTGCCTTTCAGCCCCATATCAGCGAGTGGCGGGAATAAAACAGTACTGTTATGTATACTGTACACCTTTTATAGGTAAATTACGGAGATGATTTCATGTATGGAATTCTTAGTTCAGCAGCTTGTGCACGTCAGTGTAAATCGTACTGAAACAGAAGAATTCAACAGAACTAAAATGTGTTAAATAATATGCCAAAGTTATCCAAAATACATTAAAAAGGTCATGTGACGTTTTATTTTTTCTTTTTTATTTCTGCCTGGGTAGCTACAGTATATCACAAAGCATGTAAATCAAAAGTGAAACAGTAGTATTCACAGATGTTAAATGGTGTACGGCGTTGCAGTATGAGTACTGTTAATGTTGCTCTTGGACATGGTATCTCAATACTTGATATCGGCTCATTTGGCGTCATACAGATGATTTGGGTTTTCGAATGAGAGTTGCTAATTAGTAAATTTAATCTTCTGTGGATGGCTAAGGAAAAGTAATTTGATTTTCACTTGGCAAGAAGAAATGCGATGAATTTCGAGTATTTGATCCTACATGGAACTCAAGATCATATTTTTATCTCCAGAAATGTTCTTTAAGGACAAAACTTTACTGAAATACAATGTTTTCATGCCAGTCAGCTTTATTAAGAAATAAAATAATACGCTGTATCTATATTAACTTTTGTCCTCAAAAATATATTTTTGTAACAGTACGGTTTGCATTTCTAGCTAAATCAGTGAAAGAATTCTTCGAATGAAGGATCTTCTATTCAATTTATTAAAAGTCCACTGTAAATGCAAGCATCCACTCCACTAAGGCGTTAATTATAGGCTGTCTAAAGCGCTGGAATTGCAGCAGAACCCAGCTTTCCAAACATGAAGCCAAAAGGGAAAGGACACGGAGGATAATGCTAGCCACCTACAGACACAATGAGTGCTCTGTATCCGATGAACTTGGGAATCGGTTAAGTTTACACCACATTCATTACATCTGTTTAACAAATGACACTCATGAATGGCAGTGTGTATGGAGCACAACAAGTTGTTTTTAAAAAAAATACTATTCTAGTAAAGGAAGTGCTGTGTTCGTGGTATTTACAAGGAATTACTTACCATTCTTCAATCTGAGAGTGAATAAATATTAATATTATTTGCAAAGAAGCGATTTTTTGTTAAGAAAGAACCTCACAGTCATCACTACATGTTGTTAGTTTTAAATCAAATGGCCAGTGTGCTGAGCTGAGGTGGTTTCCCTGTTAGTTAATGCTGATTTATAATCTGCCTCCTGGACTAGGATTTTTCTGTCATTTGCCTACTTATATATATAGCAATTTTAGGTAACTTCACATTGGATGATTATTTAAAAAAGACAGTTTTAACTGACCTTACACAATCATCACATCTTTATGAGTAACAACAAGTCTCCTTGGGTTATATGGGTACTTAAGAGAGAAAAGATGTACTGTAATAGGCTACAATGATGAGAGTATCCATCACTGCAAAAGTTGTTACAATGAAGCGTAATACACCCTTTTATTATAGTAACATAAAAACTTCAATAATTTGTTGCTAGAGACATTCTTAGGTATGATATGTTAATAAAAGCAACTTTATTCGTAAAAATCATTGCAGTCAATGTGTAAAATCCAACGCACACAATATACACTTTTAACTATGGAATATAATCATTTTTTGCATCAGACCAACAAATATAACGCTCACCACCTAACATATTTATATCCACACAAAAGACGGGTTTATGATCTTGTTATATGTTTTACTTTGACTTTCGACCACAATTTGCAATTTCACTGAATTTTTTACACCAGTCATCTGAATAATTACACAAATTTTGACTCAATGTGGTGGGATTTCAATTCAGTTCACCTGAATTATTCTACGCGGGGTTTTTAAGCAACTCTTACTCTAAAATATAAAATCTCAATAAACTATGCTTTTGTGAAGGCACTTGATCACTACTGTCTAAATTTCATCCTCCTGGCACTGTTTGAGCTATCTGGGTACATGCAAGCAAGGAAGCAAGCAAACAAACCCACAAACAAATGCAGTGAACAGTGAGTACCCCTTCAGAAGTCTCGAAGCAGGACGGCTGGAGACAGGATGAAGGAGAGAGGAATCGTCATCATCATCATTATATTGCAAACGTCACTTTCTCTGTGCTCGTGGCACAGCAATGTTTAAATGTTGTTATGTAAGAAATCCTTCAGTATTAACCCAAACATCAACATCAAAGTTGTTTCAGCGTTGAAATTTCCCTTTAACTAAATTTTGGTTTAAAAATTATTTAAGCAGTCTTCAGCTTGCGGTCAGGGAATGACCTGCAATATCTACATTTAAGACAAGTTTCACTGTCAGCAAGGATGCTACACACACATTACATTATATATATATATATATATATATATATATATATGTGTGTGTGTGTGTGTGTAATATATATATATATATATATACATATATATAATGTGTGTGTGTGTGTGTGTGTGTGTGTATATATATATATATATATATATATATATATATATATATATATATATATATATATATATATATTTGTGTGTGTGTGTGTGTGTGTGCGTACTGTATATAAGAATATATGACGTTTTTAGTTTTGTAAAGCATTGGCATCATACAAGTAATAATATCATAAGACAAATGCAATGTTTCCAAATAATTCTAGACTTTTGGCCAGCAAATTTATACCATAAACAACAAAGCATAAGCGTCGAAATTAATGTTAAATTATGTCAACAATATTCCAAAATATTTGGAACTATCAGTCCTACAAGCGGTTCACTGTTTTCTTTCGAAACTAGATCCTATAAGGTATAAGCTGTTTAATGTTAATTTCGGCAAGTGATTTTGGATTACTTTTACTCGCTTACCTCAGCGGTGGTGGGTAGGACAGTGGCGGTGGCGATGCTGAAGTGTGAGCCCAGGGAGGTGACGCCAAGGTTGAAACCCTTCATGAGTCGCCTCTCCTTTTGACGGTTCTTCTTGCCTCCGGAACCTATTCACCCAAGCGGACATGTTATACGCAACTGTTTTCTATAACTCAATTTCGTCTCATTCACTGGTAGCATCGAAAGAAAGTGGTTAAATCATGGAGGTAAAAAAAAAAAAAAAACTTGGTACAGACAGGGAGTCTGCCCATGTGGCAAATTTTAAGTACATGGAACCATTAGTCACCAAAAACATACACTGGATAGATTAAAAGGCATGAGACTGGTGCTGAAGTGATGCAAATATCAGTCAAGTATTTCTCTTTCCAAATACTGTACAGTAATCTCTATTTCCCAAACATCTGATCTTTTTTATACCTCAAGCATAATGCAAACGACATGCACAGAACGATACACTCGCGGCAGTTTTTATTAATCTATGACAAGGACAAACTACGGTGACTGTGTGAGCCTTATGAGTTAAATCTATGGACTAGTTTGTAAATAATGCTGAACGAGTCGAGCGGGGACAAAGAAGTGAATGCCAGCTACAGCGAAAACAAACCCGAGCGAACTACAAATAAATCATACTATACCTGACATCCGTCCTAAGACAAAAGTATTATTTAATCGTGTAAAAATAAGCATAGAATAAATATAACCAAGTAAACTGTAATCATCCTCTGTGGGAGAATGCCCATTTCGGTATGCACTGGGGTTTGTTAACGTTTGTGCTGACATGTTGAAGTTGACTTGAGCTCGAGTCGTCCAAGCACCGTTTGTAACAGCACCTCATCTCACATGAAAGGGAAAAATCACAAGGGTAAGGCCTATACGCTACTACTGCATTGCCATATTTACAAATCTAATATGTATATACTTGTAAGGCCTATGCAATTAGTGAAACAGGCCTAGTTAATCAAGTCGTTAACGTTCCAGTGTTTTGTCAAATTTACCTCAATTACAGTGGGGTCTGGAAACGTTCAAACACACGACAACAACACTTTACGTTAAGCACATTACAGTTCCCATAAAATTTTCGTTTAGTACTTTACGTTGTATATGAAATTCAACAGCAAATTTAAGATAGATAACTTTCAATAGTGGTGTTTTTTAATATACTCTGATAACTGAATTGTGCAAGGACATGGGGGCAAGGATAACACAGACTACTGAGGACAGGGAGGGATGACAGGACATACATAGGATACTACTACTTACACTTGTCATAACAGGGCACTACTATTTACACTTGTCTTTACAGGGACTTACTAATTACTGACGTTATACAGCACAACTGATTCTCTCTCATTACCGTTTACAGTGGGCAGATGGAAAGTTTAATACCGTTCTTGGTTAGGATACTCAGAGACAACAGTAACAGTATATACCTTTTTTATATGTGGACTTGCGGAACGTTAGGCATCAATTTGAAAAATGTACTTCCACCAGTTTTTTTTTTTTTTTTATACAAACAATAGAATCTTATTTATATTCTAGATCCAGGGTGAGTTTGAAATTAGAAAACAGGCAAAATCATCATCATCATTATTATAATTATAAAAATAATAATAATTATTAATATTATTACTATTACTGCTGCTGTATAATAATAATAATAATAATAATAATAGTAATTATTATTATTATTATTATTATTATTATTACTGCTGCTGTTGTTGTCTTATAAAATCCAATCACTTTTCTCGGAGGGTTCAGAATTACTTCCCCATCAATGTACAGAAATGTACAGCAGCTGAGGGACAACACACTGAATGTATTTTGTGAAAGCATGAGGTCTCAGATGTTTTGGACAAGGACACTTGATAAGAGGATTAACTTGCAATTTTCACCTCTTTATATTTAATGTACTTGATAAATTAATTTTTCATTAGTGAATGGAACAGTTTTTACCTGTGTTCTGGATTTAAATTCACACTGCACATTAGTTTACGAAAGATATATTTACAGCCCAAGCTTTATAATTTAACCCCGTGTTAATTTTTCCAGGAGTGAATTTCCGTATCTGTAATTTTGTTTTGTACGGAATTAACTGCCATAGTTGTGTCATGCAGTTCCTCGTATTTTAATTATTTTTACTCTGTGGCTTCACTTAACTATATACAAGGCACGCACTTAAATCCGGCCATATCACACTAACATAAATTACGATACACTTTGAAACACTGGTGAAAGTACTGACAAAAGACGATACCTACGGAGACGATGCACATTTCAGATGCTTGTACATCGATCAGTTCTGTAAACTTAACATTCAGGTTGCCAAAAAAAAAAAAAAAAAAAAAAAAAACTGTTCAGTCTTCAAAAATTTATAGACTGAGAAGCAGAAGGATTTTTTTTTTTTTTTATAAGCGGGAATATTTGGTAGTTTATGATTAGATACGGTGATTTAAATGCAATGGTTGATGGGGAGTTTAATTGAGAGAGAGAGAGAGAGAGAGAGAGAGAGAGAGAGGTGATGGCAAAACAAGCTAATACTGAGAGAGAGAGAGAGAGAGAGAGAGAGAGAGAGAGAGAGAGAGAGAGAAAATGAGCGATAAACACTGCCCAAAGAAACGAGAAAAAACTTCAGCAACTTTTAATTACCAGCAAACTCCAAAATCTCAGAAAACTTGAAAATTCAGGATCATCAAAAAGATATATTAATAAATTCAAAAAATCCCCATTTCAAAAAAGCTACAGGGGGATCAAAAACTGCTCGTGACTACAAAATGTACAGGGTGTGACAAAAGGTGCAAAAAGTCAACCTTAGGGAAACGTTAACCTTACCAAAATGTTCCAGGCAGCTCAAAAGGCGTTAACATAATATTACAGGATTAGCTAAAAAAAAAAATGTGGGTTAAACTCTGTACGGGTTAAATTTGGAGATAAGTGAAATAAAAAGATATGGTCTTTAATTTTCTCCATTATAAAAAAAATACGTGGAGATATGTCAGCTTATTGTGATGATACATACATAAAAACATTAAGTTTAAGGGCTACTATAAACATTTTCTATTGATTTCCAAAGAATAAATTTGAAAAAGAATAAGTAGAATTTACAAGGATTAAAAAAAAAAAAAATTTGCAAAGATTCCGTTTATCTACAGATCTCAAAAATGTCAGATATATAAGACAGTGACCACATTATAAACGCTTTTTTCAACGTCCTTAAAAATTCATACCTAAAGTTTGCTCGCATTTCAAAATACTTAGAAAATATGTAAATAACTATTAATGAAATTTTGTATGAATCTAAAAAAAAAAAAAATGTTGACTGAAAAAAAAAAAATTGTTATATACAATCCAAGAAGAAAGATATGGATAAATAAATATAAATTAACTTCTTCGACGTGGTGATGTAATTTTATTTAATATTTTTGCTGCTACCAGATGATTTGATTCAGCTGAGGAAAGCCCTGTAGTAGCGATGGGGTAAGTGAAGGATATATCCAACGTCCCCCCGTTTCGAAAAGTCTCTCCTGAGCTGTATAAAATCGTCTGGAGATAGCAACAATAATATTATAACACGTCATCGCAGTTGAGGAGTCAAGGTAATGAACTTTATTTCTATATGATAAAAAGATGCTGTCAAAAAATTATCTATCAGATTCAAACAGGTTACTTGCTGGAATATTTTGGTAAGGCTTCAACATGCAACAAACACTTTACCATGCAACACTGCAGCAACAGGGCCATCAGGACAGAGGGTGGAGGGTGTGTGCATGACCTATAAGACTCTATATAATTTAATTCCACTTCTGTGTTATCATTATAGAGCCTCTTCAAAGTTGAGCAGACAACAGCCTAGTACGTAAAGGTTCAGCCTACTGTCGCCGATTTTTTTTTTTTTAATACATATATTCTTTTTGTAACACTAATTCGATACGTTTTCTGTAAAGAGTGAGGCATTACTCATGGAATTGGAAATACTTTGGCTATAACTACAAGGTGCTATTATATAAGGTGGGTACTTTTTTATAAACTGCTGTTTAGCTATTTCTTACGTAAACTGAGATATGATTATAATCTGGAGTAGATGGAAAAGTTATAAAAAAAAAAAAAAAAAGGAGAGGTTAAGTTCTAGAATAAGTGGAGATTTTGGTAGTAACTGGAGGTGTTACATAACTGGAGCCCCCATTTATCATAATTAAAAAACATCCTTAACAATCTCGCCTCCCTGATGTAAACCTCTCTACTGTACACATTATCTAATTTCCCACTATATCCTACACCGAGTACTAAAATTTTTCACATAATCTTTTCTTTCAAACGCCTTAATTTAGGTTTTATTTACACTGACCTTTAGTTTCTCGTGTATACCCTTTCAATCTAACTCACCACCTTCTGAGATCTCTACGCCAGAAAAATCATATCGATGTACCGCGTTTGTTCTAACCTGCCCCTTTCCTCTCGGGTGATTGTTAAGTGTAGAGTGGCGGGTGGGTGGATCGGACAAGCAATCACAGAGACTTATACTTCATAACCAAAACTCAGTGAGTATCATGCAACCAACTTCCGTCAGGTGAAAACTAACCGACTATTCACAGAGAAATGTAAATATTCTAAGGCTTGTATGGTTGACTCTCAGCCGAAGAAACTGGCTGGCGTTGGCTGGAGTAAATACCTGGGCCGTTGTGACCATGTGAGTGTTAACGGTGACAATCCAAACATTCGCTCCTTTGACTTACTCTCTGCTGAACAAAATCGTCTGGTGTTAGTTGAAATTCAGTACAAAAGTTGTGTTGACCATAAGAGGGTTTAAAGTTTCTCTGTCTTACCTTCTAATTCTAGTTTATTTCCTATACGGTTGGCTACTTCCTGTCCACGCTTTCAAATATTCTCTTCACATATGTAAATTTAGCAGCCAGGATGACATAACACGTCCCTGTCTAACATTTCCTTGTAAGGTGGATCTTCTATTCCATCCAGTAATAAGCGTTCTTCAAATCAATGAATAAAACAAACAATATATAATTTTTGTCATACATTACTATCACTAGCTGTATGTATCTTGTCTATTCAACTCCTATCATCTCTGACTTTCCCTGCTCTTCAACTCTTATCATTTTTCCATACACCTCCTTGACATGCTATAACAAACCTATCCCACAATGATTCTTCCCTTTACTCTGACCTTCTCTTTTTACAAGGGTGCTATCATTGCTTTTCTGCTCCCGGTAACTTTCTTGCATATCAGTTAACCCTCTCATGATCAACACAACTCTATCATTGTGTTCCTACTACACCCAGACGACTGTACTAAACTGAATGCCCTAGCAACCCGAGTGTTAATACTGGTGCAATTAACTCATTATTTTAATGCATGGTTTAGACCCGGTAAACCTTGGTCGAGACAGCTCCAGTACTCTGTTCCATCTAACGCCAAATTATTTTATAATGCCGAGATCGAGACACAGGAACCCGAGATAACACACCTACACATTATGCTGACTACGTCCTCTCAATCACAAGTCTCAGCCACCCCTGCTTATATATATATATATATATATATATATATATATATATATATATATATATATATATATATATATATATATATATATATATATATATAATATACAGACTATCAACAGATTTTCTAACTTCCGCTGTTAAATCTATGACCTATGACCACATTTTTCCACAGCCTAAGAAATACCTACAGCCTTCCCCACAAATGCAACAGCCAGTGTGATGTAATATTGTCTCCACCTGACGGAAGTGGGCCAATGCACAGCTTGAGAGTTATTGTCATGGTTACAGGAAATTCGATGTCTTAGTTATATGGGAGAAATGAGTCTCCGTGGTTACTACAGTCAAACTGTCCCCCCAGTCTAACTATTCTAGGCTATTAACCGAGGAGAAAATGGTTAGGGATCTTTTTCAAGTTCGAGTAACCCTTTTATGTATTCATTTACATATTCTCTTTAGTTATATACTTATTTAGTTTGTAGCACCACCGTCATCTACCAGCACAATTCCAGTGGAGCTCTGGGCTGAGATACACATACTTATGGTCAGTTCCCTGTCGTTACCATCATTTGTTTTTGCAGGAAGACACGGGAAGAAGAGTATAAAAATCTTCCTGTGTGTGTAGTTCTTCCTGTAAAAACAAATCTGAGTTGCGACAGCCAAGTGACCGTAGATGTGCTTAACATTACCACGCCCGAACTCTGCTTCCTGCTACCTTCCCCCACATTACTTAGGTAACTGAAGATACTTTTAGAATAGGACAGTATCAGCTGCCGTTATATATATTATGAGATTTTTATATTGACTTTCATATTGTTTTAGAATAATTCGAGATATTTTGTGGCATAAATGGGGGAGTTTTAATTAACAAGAGGTAAAATTCGGGTTAACAGGAACGATTTCGGGGAGCAAGGAAGAAATTAACACAACTGGATATAGCAATAAATGAAGGCAAATTTGGAATAACTAAGTGTTAACTACTTGGCTATATTTGAGGAATACGTGGATGTTTCCACAAAACTGATGGCAAATAATATTATCAGGATACAGCAGCTTGGATTATACCTGGAGAAACTGGAAAAATATTCATATAACTGGAGCTCGAGGTCTTATTATAAAGGAAAGTGTTTTATTTACTGTCCCTGATGATGTTTTAACTAACGCTGCTATAACTAATATATAGTTCCATTCATAAGAGTGAGTTCTCGTGTAAATGAGACAAATTTGTGACAATCTTGGTTATCATACACTTTATACCTCAAATATCAATTTATTGGTTACACTGGTTATCGATTATTATGCCATGCCCCCATAAATTTCTTGGTTCATAATAATAGCATAACTTAAAAAAAGAAAAAGAAAAAATAAAACTAACCATTTTTGCCTCTTCCTTTAATAATCACATTGCATACCTCCAAGAACTGCAATCGAAATCTAGAACAAATTGAAATCGATGCCCTTGAAAAAAATGAAGTAAATGAACTCCCAGTAAAAAGAATGGCTGACTTACACCTCATTCTCCGACAGTCACCTCGCATACGTATCTCCCAAAACAGTAACAAAAGTCTAAAGTCCATCTAAACCAATGTTCCTTCCAAGTGTGGCGACAGTAGGGTGAACGCTTACCACCTACGGATCTATGGACAGAGGAAAGGGGAAGGCAAAAGGCGGGGAAACTTACACATTCTGAAGATGGTGTGTTTGGTCCGGGATCTGTCTACCCTTGAGTCACTCTGGCGCCAAGAATATAACCCTCTGAATTTCATTTCATTCTTATTGCTACCAGAGGATTATATTCAACTCTGGAAAGACCTCTCGTACGAAAGGGGTTTATTAATTCTATAATGAACCCCTCAAGTTCAAAGTCTATCCAAAGATGAATAATATCGTCAGCAATAATGCAAAAAGGTCATCCCAATGGATGAAGTGCAAGGGCGGAGTTAGAGTGGGTGTTTGGACTTGAAAGGACGCTTGGATCTGAGAAGTTTCGTACTTACCTGTGTGTAATTCACCGGGTCGGTCAGAATCACTTGATGGTCGTGATCGTCAGCTTTTACCCTCCCGGAAGAGAGCTGAGAGCTCATATAGTCCGATCTAAGGGCAAGGCTGTGACCTGTGTGTGTGTGTGTGTGTGTGTGTGTGTGTGTGTGTGTGTGTGTGTGTGTGTGAGAGAGAGAGAGAGAGAGAGAGAGAGAGAGAGAGAGAGAGAGAGAGAGAGCTGTGATCTGGTTATGACTGCGCCTGACCGAAGTAAGGCTGGGATAAGCTGAGTTAGGTACGATTGAGTTGGCTTACATTAGTTAGGGTAAGACGGGCTAAATTAGACAGGACGGTTAACCTAGGATGGACTAGACTAACTTGGATTTTATTACATAAAGTCCAAGGTTGGCTGGTTGGCTGGTTGGGCTGGGTTGATTTAGTCTTGGGTTGGATTAGATGAAGTTATGTTAGGCTTGCCTGGGTTTAGGCCGAGCTAGGTGAGGTGAGGTATGTTTTGGATAAGTTAAATTTAGCGAAGTAAGTGTAGATTAGGCTTATGGTCAGTTAAGTTTGGTTTGGTGAAATAAGGCTATGGTCTATAGGTTATAGTTACGTTGGGCTGGTATGATTTTGTTAGATAAGGTTGGGTTGGGTAAGTCTGGGATATGTTTGATATGGTGGACGGTTAAGATGGAAGGATGAGGAGGATAAGTATACGGTGGTGGGATGAGGTGGAAGAGTATATGGTGGGAGAATGAGGCGGCCTATTGTGTGGTTTAAGGACGAGGTGACAGGGAGAGGTGGATGAGTATATGGTAGAAATATGAGGTGGGAGGCAAGAGTATACGGTAGGAGTACGAGGAAGAAGTGTACTGTATATGGTGGGTAGATGAAACAGAAAATACTTACACTAGAGAGACGAGGTACTTGAGTATAAGCTGGGAGGTGGTTTGGGATGAAAAGAAGGGCTTGGAAAATGTCAGAGCACCAGAAGTTGGATTGTTGAATTTAGGGTAATGTGAATGTTGTAGATGCTACCATGTTAAATCTATGAAAATGTGAACATAGTGTTAAACTGTTAAATCCATGTAAAGGTGTGTACCCGACATTATATATATATATATATATATATATATATATATATATATATATATATATATATATATATATATATATATATATATTAGGGGAAAATGTGAGGGTACTGTGTCAAAGTGTTAAATGTAGGAAACTGTGAATGTACCAGATGATGAAATGTTAAATCCAAGAAGGAGTTGGTCTACAAGATGTTGATATTTCACATTCAGGAAAATGTGAGTGTACTGATGTTAAAATGTTAAATTCAGGAAAATGTGTATGTACAACGTGTTAAGATGTTATATAAATCCAAGAGTCCGCACAATACAAACTCTCTCTAAAGGTCGTACTATTAAAACAGAAAGTATGAAGGTAAGGACAAGCCCCTGAGTTTTGACGGTCATTTATGAAACACCTGCAAATGCTGGATGTCATTCAGCCTGCGTCCCATATTACCAAGTGTAGCCAGCAATGATATGGAGAGGCCACAAGCGTCCCATCATTACCACAGGCATCCCAAATTATCGTCATGGGGGAGGGGATGTCCAGACCTTCGTACTCTCATTTTTAACACTGCAGATCTACGAGTCACCTTGGCCTTGATAAATCCCCCGAGGCAAGGAAATGTCAAGATACAAAGCAAAAACCATCAGATTTTGGCGCCAAAGTTCAAAGGTAAACAGAGGAACCGCGATGGCGACTGAGGGAAAAAAAAAAAAAAAACAGTTCGAATTAACTTAAGTACAGATGATTAACAAAATGCAATAAATAAAGTTTCTAGTGACAGCAACAAAATAAATGATAATAATGCCACCAAAACTTTACAAAAGGATCAACACAAAGTGGAATTTGTTGCAGCGGTAGCAGTAGCAGAAATGCAAAAAACAGTAATATTAATATTAATAATAATAATAATAATAATAATAATAATACATAAAGTCTAATAAAAAACAGCCTACGAATTAAACAAACAATAAATAATAATAATAATAATAATAATAATCATCATCATCATCATCATCATAATAAAAATAATAATAATAATAACACCACAACTGAATACACAAATACAGTAAAAGCAATCAACAAAACAGCCTAAGAACAGAATCTAAATAATAAAAGAACATTCTTAACAAACATAAATAAAGTAAAAACCACTAAATCGGCCTCAAAACCGAGCCGAACCAAACCGAATCAGTCGCCACGCCACGGCCGGACCGAAACATCCCGCAGAGGACAGTGGGAGGCGAGTCGGTGCGTCCATCACTGCGTCAAGGCGCGGACCACCGACCCAGAGTGTGTGAGCGAGAGAGGGAGAGGGCCCGTGTTCTCGCTGGCCAGGCAGACTTCGTAACACTTCTTATTTGGCTATTCATTCTGCATAGTACATTTAGCTGTGCTCTCTTATGTTACTTATATCTTTCTGATAACGACATAATTTGCATTCGTAACATAATAGAGAATGTTAACCCTTCCAGTCTGACGATGCATTCTTGTATTGTATGCTTGCTGTGCCAGATAATTTAACTCAACTTATTAAGGACCTCTAACAGTGATAGGGTAAAACTAAGTTATCTAACCCCTCAACGCGGAAGTCTATCCTAAGCTGAGCAAAATCATCAGGTAGTGGGGAGAACAAGATAAATAATGCGACATCTTGGTAAAGTGGTTATGATGTATTAAGCAGAATAAAATGACTCAGGAAGAAGTGTAACGAAAAGCTCCTCCTTAACCCCTTCAGTACGCAGACGCCAAAATGTTGAGCCACAGTGGTAGTGGAGGGGTTAAATGAAACGAGAATACGGACCCACACACAGACAACAACAGGTAAACAAGACAGGGAGGGCGAAACTTACTGCCGCGAGGGTGTATACCTGGACCTGTTGAGGTGGCCGTTGAAGTGTTCATGCCAGCGTTCTTCAGGATCTCCACCAACTCGCACCGGAAGGCCGATATGTCCTGCTTGATCTCGTTCACGTCGTCCTCAGTCACGCCCTGGTTCTCGGCCTTGCGCTGCTCCACCGTCACGTAGCGGCGGACCAGATTGCGCATGATGCTCTACGGGGAGAGAGGAACACCGGTTCATGGAGAGGTGAAGGTGTGTGGAGAGGATCAACCCGGTGACAACGGAGGAGCGTCAAGTCATGGGCACCAGACCCGGTTTAATGGAGGGACAAGGTGTTTAAGCGAAGTAACACAAACATATGGTGCGAGAACCTAATTAGGGAGAAGTGGTGTATTAAACGGAAATTGTTTCTAACCATTTCAGCCCAAGAGAGTCCCGTCTAAGTTACACAAAATCTGGTAATGGCTAGAAGAAATAAAAAGGGCATCCTCACACTAATCATGGTACTGGGACAATCCATGTTAACTGGAAGATGCATCATTTTAATCCATTCATTCCAATAAAGCCTTGTTTACTCTAGTTCAGCTACCTAACGGCATCAGCTAAGGTGGGTTGTCTCCGGTTACAAACGTTAAGGGGAAGGCGTTTTGAGCAAAACAGAACCGGTACAGGTGAGACCTGGTTTAAAGGTATGGTCACTAATCTAAGGGGAAAAAATGTAAGCATCATCTAGGGAGGAAGAACAATGGATTTAAGGAAAGAATTATCTTGAGAGATGGGAAACTAGTTTTAGAAAGGAAGACTAGTTTAAAGAAAGGAAACACGTTAAAGGGAAAGAGAAGAACATTAAAGGGAGAATGGTCAACTGGCTCAGTTGCAAGAGGAAGGCAACCTGGTTAGGAAAAGGAAGCGTTTAAGGGAAGAACAGATTAAAAGGTAGGATGGCTGAATGAGCTTAGCCTCTCCACACCTGGTGATGTATGTGTATATCAAATGGGGTCTGAGGCAGCACCCCTAGCTGCAAAACGTTCCCCACAAAAGATGAAGACGATGATATCCTAAATGATCAGTATAGCTCATGATGTCCCAAGAAGGTAAATCTGTTATCGTCTAAATATTTATAAAGTAACAATACCCACTAGAAAATATCACAAGCAAACAGTATGTAACATCTGTATGAACGCAGGTTTACAAACGTGAGGTGTAATCATCAGGCATTTTGTAAAAGCCATCACCAGTGGTGTTTGATCGTCTAGCACGAAGTGTGCATCGATACTTGTTGCAGCAAGTGTACTGTCTGTCCTTTCCCACCAGCCTTTAAAATCAGATGGTTCTGGTTCTGGCAAGAGAGGTTCCCGCACTCTCGCTCTTAAGTTTTCACGTCTCGCCACCGCTGGTCAGCCTACGGCAACTTCTCGGTGTGCGTATGCTGATTTTACAACATTGCTAATTGTGTAATAGATATACAGTATTCAGGGCCATTGAAATAAAATTACATAAGAAATACGTGAAGTGTATGTATACGAGTATATGGAACTCCGATAATTTTTGTAGTACTTTGTGATCATTGGTGTACTGTGTAAAAAGTACGTGTTGTAAAGAAAGCTATGCAAAGCAAGCTGATGATTTTTCTTATTCCATGAGACGTATTCTACCATTTCATGAGTGAAGGTGGTTTTAGAAAAGCTAAAAAAAAAAAAAAAAAAAATACGACAGGGCTTCGTCGGGGAGAACGGTTTAAGATTAGAATGAGTGAATGGGTTTAAGGGAGGAATAGGTCTAAGTCATGCACAATGGTATGGAAGGAAAAAGTGGATGAACCCTTCAGTCCCGTGACTTATTTTCAATTTCTTCTTGCAACGTTCAGGTATGTTTATTCGGCTTAAGGACAGAATCAGGCTGCAAAGGGGTAATGGAGAGCGTCTCTAACCCCGTCACTATAACCAGTTTCACTAAAGTTAACAGAATTGAAAGTAATAATAATATACTAAATGTAAGTTATTGGAAGGAAGAGTTTAAAAGACCAAATTTGTTAAGGCAATGTTATTTTGGAGGAATGGATTCATCGGCACTAAGGAACGAATAATTTATATCCTTATGGATTGCAGACATTGAGAGAGAGAGAGAGAGAGAGAGAGAGAGGGAGGGAGGGGGGGAGACATATGGTGGGGGATAGGATCTAGGTACTATTATGGAAAAATATCAAATCTAAAACTAAAGCTCAGACTTTCACACACAAACATCTCTAATCAAAAGGTCTGGTCAAGACAGGTTCACTACGACTCACACCCCATATATTTCTGCCGTAGGGTCGTATTCTGGAGTGACTTTGCAGATCTCTAACACCTCATCCTTAGCGATTTATTTCGCGCATTACAATTCAACATTCTCCCGTATGTCGTTGATGCATGCTACTCGTATGTCTATATCGAATCAACATAAGGAGCATACAAGAGAATGTTAAACTGTAATGTGCAAAATAAATCGCTAAAGAAGGAGTGCTGCCAAGTTTACCAGTAGTACACCGTGTCGCTCAAACTACAGCCCATAGTTACATTTTTGCGTTCCCGCCAAAATTCGATTCACTCTCCCATTATGGCTACAATATACCTCTAAACGCTTTCAAGTGACCTAAACAAATATGAAAATAATTTAATCGTTAATGAGCCGTATTCCCGTTGGCACGGGACACTCAGTAGAAATTTCCTCCTTTCTTAATTACTCTGATTGTTGCACTGAAAATTCTATTGCTGTTTTATGTATCTTATCGGAATGCATAGGTTCTTACGCAAAAATATATCTTTGATGAACACGTGCTACAACATCTAACCCAACGAAAATACGACTTTAAAAAAATAAACATACATTTATATTGAATTTAAATTTTGGGCGGGAAACTGAAACTTTTTGTGATGTCTGCTGAAGTACAGGGCTTATCCTTCACTGCGATGACGTCTTTATGCTGCTACCGAGGCAGTCTTATTCTGGTTAGCAGACATTTGGTATAGTCGGTTATTTTCTCCTGACGAACCTGGGCAACTTCCACAACTTAAACATTGACCTCTGGCTGCATGAAATATAAAAAGCAGTTATGTGGCAGGACTGAGTATCCTTAATTACTAGTCAAATTAATCCTATAATCTGACTGCGTCTGGCCATTAACTGATATGAAAGGGATTAGAAATATTCGTCAGGTTAGAAAAAAATAATTGCTTTAGAAGGAGTTAATGGAGACTTGTTTAACCTCTTCGCTGAATAAAATCTACTATCTAAAACGATTTAAAAAGACGTCACCGTACTGAAAGATTAACTAGAATAGGAGCAATATAGAACAATCCCGGAAAAAACTTATATACTACTATGCAAAATACGTGACAGTACACAACTACTCATATGCTGACTCGGATTAGATTTCCCAGGCACAAAAAAAAAAAAAAAAGCAAAACTTTTTTTTATTACTGGGTTTGCATTAATTTTGCACACATTTTCTTTTCACATTCAAAACTAAACTAATTCTCGATTAGAACTATTATATCTGAAATATAATAATAATAATAATAATAATAATAATAATAATTTCTGTGCATGAGAAAAATCAGTACTCAAAAAAAAATAAATAAACGAATAAATAAATAAACATAAATGAAATATTATCGATGGTATGCCGATTTCAACGAATATTTGGTACAGCATAACACGACAACCGGTGCAATGGACATCGAATTCTAAATTGACTGTAATTAGATTTAGGTTGAGAAAAAAAATACTAGGGTCAGTTAAATCATACTGGCATTACTCTTACGTCGTTTAATATGTACAGAATTTCACCAAACACGCAACTTCATAAATTTATATCATCAATTTAAAAAATCGAAATAGTTTATACAACATAAACTATGATATTTTGCTGTAGTCTGTGTAGACCCCTTATCACTGACTTTATCGCTTGTGTGTGATTCCCTGAGGACTTTTTTTTTTTTTCTTTTTTCCGTCAAGCATATCAAGTACTAAAATTCGATCTATGCAGTTTACTCAACATACAGTAACACAGTGGCAGATTTAGCTGAAATGTATTTCTATTAAAATATCCAAGGATAATCGAAAATTAAATAATTCCATCTGCAGTTGAAAGGGCTGAGCGGGTATCACACACGCCAAATGTTCTCAGACTGTTATAATTAACTTTTAAAATTTCGACGAACAAGCTCCAACTCGCCATAGACCAATATCTGTAACGTGTTATTCAAAATCATGTGTCTGTTGTGATAACTTTAGCCGTACTTCCGCGCTAAGTAATGAGTTTCACTAAAACGGTAATATGTATAATGCACTGAAGCTTGGCAGCCAGAGTAGTCGAAAGACGTTAAAGAAACTTCTGAACCCGACTGTATACAGCACCAGGTTAGTGGCTATGTAGCACACTATACGTACCATAAAAATTAAAGGAAAACCATGAAATGTTTTAGTTTCTCTTCATACCAGTCACAAAAATGTGCACGGCAATTCACTTACACAAAATCCTTAAATCAACCATGGTCGGTGGTTACAAGTGCATCAGTAATTCTATTTTCATGTGTAATTCCTAGATATGAATAATGTTTAACTAAAAGACGCCACAAAGTTCACAGATAAATAAAAGCATATGATGTAAAAAATGCCAACTGGTCTAAATTCTACGAGTATACTAATCCTCTAAAAGCTCAATCATTCACATTCAAGACTCAAAGGATTCTGAAAACTGAAAACAATCTTATTACATAACATTGGCACATTACATTAACAAAGTCAAAATGGGAAAAAAGTGACCTTTGAATTATATACTAACCACTTACTAAAATAAACGTGATTATGAAATACACACGCAAGGATGATCCAAATTTACCCTCATAATACTTAAAAAAAAAAAAAAAAAAAAGGTACAAAATGAAATGCATCTGCAGATTTCAGTGCATTAAAAACACAAAACAATATGCTCTTAGAAGGCGCAACATTATTTTAAAAATAAGGATCAGAAAGTCGACGTAAAAATATCTCGCGTACAAGACTTTATATATATATATATATATATATATATATATATATATATATATATATATATATATATATATATATATATATATATATTGCCCCAGTAGAGTATCCCTGAAAAGAAATGCATTTCAAATTGTTAATCTGGCACTCTGAAATATTATTACAACAAGTAAAACACACACTTACACAAATAACACCACCATTTTCTCTCCCACATAATACAGCACACAGACACAGCACAAAATGTACACAACATCGAATCACAACACTGAACAAAAGCAGTCCACAACAGCTCATACCAGAAAGTACAACTAAAACATCACAAATAACGAAATCACAGCGTTTTGATATACTGTATCTGCACACTTCACAAGAAATTATACCAATACAGTTCTCAACAAAATATAAGGAAGGCAAAACTGCAATACAACATCACACAAGCAGATGCCAATGTATGGAGTCACATGAACAACTCTGGCCTTTTTACACAACAAAATATATGTACAAAATCACAAGCATTTTGCTTCTAGCACATTACCCTAAAACAGCCACTTGCCAGAGCATAAGACAAAACAAAGCACGCTTGAAACAGCGGTGAGTTCTTGATAACAAAGTTCATTTATCCTATAGACTGGGACCCTTTTATATATATATATATATATATATATATATATATATATATATATATATATATATATATATATATGAGTAATTTTTTCTTCTAAAAAATACTTCTTTTCCGATACCTTGGATTCCATAATTTAAACATCCTAACATGGGTTATTTAATTTACTTCAAGACCGTCTTATAATTACTTTTGTTTATTTTTTATATCAAAGACCTCAGAATACGAATTCTGTAGGCTTGTATTTATGTGTAATTTTGCATCTGGGTCTAAAATTAATTATACAAAGCCTTAGGTATATTTTCCCTCCTAAATGAAATTTAGCCTGGCCTAACTACATGTTAACCAATTTCTGATAACATGTTAGTTTAAGAATACAACAGCCACTGTACTCTGGTGAGACTGGCTGAACCATAAATCTATTGAAGCAAAATTTTCTAAAACCACTTGTGAAACTAGACACCAATCAGGCAGCAATGTGTGGGTGGTGAGGGGTTGGGGGTGCAATCACGGAAGCCATTCGTTGGGAGCATTAGTATACACAGAGGGAGCACGGCATTTCGGATGCCCGACTGATTGTTGAACGGCCCACATTTCCCTGGGTCCTCCGTCCCTTGATTTTCCTGTCTTATTTAACTTTCCTATTTTTTTAAATTTTTAAACACTGGAAGCAGGGATAAACTGACTGATCTGTAAATGAAAGTAGAACTCATTTTCTTGGGCACTTCGTCGAAAGTTTTTATTTGTCTCGTGTTTCCTTTTTTATATTAACCGATTTTTACTACTGGAAACAAGGATAGGATGAAGAAAATAATTAGGATAATGAATAAACGAACTATCCAAACCTAGTCGGGTGGATTCACTCCTCTGGCATTGATGGTTGAGGAAAAGGTGAAATAAAATGCTGCCATGAGTGGCTGAAGAGAATTTATGATTGTGCGATCATCTGATGACCGTTAGAATTCTATTATCCATCTTAAGTTAAACAAAATGTATAAAAAATATAATGTCATGAAAATAATAATAGTAAACATAATAAGTTTTCAACTATCCTGTGCCACAGGTGTCACACAAGGCTGCTCACATAACCAGTGGTTGAAGGCGGGATAACGAAATTCCACAGGTCAATACAAAGAGACAGATTTCCAATTTTTCCCCTAACGACTAACGACTTGCAGGAAATACGTGGTATTGTTCTTTTTTATTTCCAGGGATATTAATTGACCTTTACTCTTTTAAAAGCATATTATGAAAACGAAACGTTTGAGACATTATGAGACAACGTGTCTTGTTTTACCCGTTGCGTGAGCTGATCAACTGAGTCATACTGAAACTATTTATTAAATTTTTGAAGAGGGTAAAAATCGGGTCGAAATTTCTGGATAAGTCTCCATTACGAGACTCTGATGTTTGGTGTATTATACGTAGCATCTCATCCTATGTGATTCATTCTACAAAATTGCACCCCAATATCACCCTGCTTGTTACTAATGCAATGTATGTCGATAATAAAACTAACATTAAGATCATTTTAAGATGTAAAATGCAACATTATTCGCTAGGCAAAGATGATACGAAGCCTCCAATGCTACCTCGGATATGATTCACCAACTTTACTATATACATCCTATTAACTATACTTGTTGCCTTAACTTGGCACAGATTTTGGCGCTGTTGTAGCTCAATTCACGTAGCTCAGTGGGTGAAGAATAGAATTATGGCTCTACATCCCATTCATGGCACGTCTTCATGACTTGCATCATGTTTTAGGGTTAATATTTTGGTCAATTTGTATTGATGATGGTAATTTTAGACCAGGTTAAGCAAAACGAGTATAGTCCTTTGGAGGTGGGGAGTTTGGCTTGCAGAGAAAAGGCAGCATTAAAGCGAACAAAGCCTTCTGTGATTGCTCCAGCATTTAGAAATTTGGAATTTCTAAAAAAAAAAAAAAAAAAAAAAAAAAAAAATGGAACTAAAAAGTCTATTAACAATTTGGGGAAAAGGACGTCGCAAAAGAAAACGAGAGAAAAACGGCTGAAAAGGAGATACCACTGAGCTCTATTATATGATGAGGCTTTCTCATGGGTAACAGCGTAACTTGTAGCCGCCGCCAGGGCGGCGCTGGTGTAGTGGCAGCCATGTTACACCTCGCCTGATGCCCCATTGCCCACGGTTTTTGAACTGAGGTATTCGTTGGGTTTTTAAAAGCAGCCGTTGATTCCGTAATATATAGTGCCATGGTCGGCTGTGTAGTTTCTGGATGCAAAAGTGGGTACAGGAAATCATCAAAGAGATATGGCATTACATTTCACAAATAAGAAATATATTTTGTTGCTAATTCTATAACATTACTGTCCTCATTTCCTGCATGAATGAGGCCACTAAAAGGCGCCCATTTATCTCCAGTTTTCTCTCCATGTCCTCTTCTCTTCTGTACACACTGTCTTGTAGGTGTTTCCATGTTTCTTCCGGCCTTTATCAATCAGGACATTTGGTTTCATGACATGGATAGTGCCATAAAGGGTAAGTTCTGCACTGCAACAACCTATGACGTTGTTTTATACTCATTAGCTAAATGTACCCGATATAATTCGTTCAACTAGGCAGAGAAAAAATCATAAACCATACATGTTTTCATATTATACGCGACGAGTGTACCTTTATTAATAACCACTGCTTAGTGGGAATAAAGTATTTGAATTTGAATGTGTGCTGGTGTTTCGATATGGGGGCCAAAATCACACGACCGCGGCGGAGATAGCCTTTCCATATTATGGAGCTCAGTGGGAGATATGAAAACAAATGCCTGGAGAACAAAAGAAGCGCATAAGAATAATGGTCTTATACTAAGTGGCACTGGAGATTTCGTAACAACTCTTCCTTAGCGATTTATTCTATGTATTACATTTTAACATCCTGTGTGTTATTAATGCAAATTACGTTGGCAGTTAAGGACTCTATGAATAACATACAAGAGACTGTTAAAGGTGTAATGTACAAAACAGACCGCCAAGGAAGAGATGCTCCGAAGTCGACCATACCACCTAGGATATGGCCAGAAGTTACATGTGCAGTCACAAAACATTAGACGACTAAATAATGAAGTAATCTGGAAAACTTTATATTCATACGCTGTTATTATTTAACATCACCTATGTTTATCATTCTTATTGATCAGTCTTATTTATAGAAAGCAAAGCATACAGGAAAAGAAGCAAGTATAACATTATACACTAAATAAATGACGGAGAGACTAAGCGAAAGATTAAGTATATGAAGAGGCAAAGAAAATATATAAACAAGGGAAAGGACTGTATACGAAAAAAAAAAAAAAGTAAAACTAAGAATCGTTCACGATAACAGTGGAGGAGGCAAAAGATTACTGAATAATATCACAAGAGTAAGAGAAGACAAGCTAGCTCTATGAACACACCACGAATGCAAAAAAAAAAAAAAAAAAAAAAAAAAAAAAAAAAGAGGAAGTAACAAATAATAGAAAACGTGGGCGAAATACGAGTCAGAGAAAACTAGAGCAAGATTTGAAAGTGGGTCTAAAACAAACATACCTGATACCTTACTTCCCTTTCGCTTGCTTGTCTAGCCTTCCTCTGCAAAGAACAGAACGTCCGGGTGTGTGAGGCTAATGTGGATGAACCAAGGATGTAACCACGGTGATTATTAAGGTTAGCTGCGCTGTCTGATTGACATATTATAATTATATACTTAACCGAACGAGACAATCCAACTTTATTTATTATTATTATTAATTATCACGGTTGGGATGGAGGGATGTCAGGGTTAAAGCAGAATTTATTACATTTCTTACACACCAAACCTAGAAACAGCTAACTTAATCATAAAAGCCACTTTTTTTTGTATTTCGTTCTTTTATTAGGGCCGAGATATGCCAAGGTTAGTGCCAAAATATGTGGCTTTCATGGCCTGGTATTGTTTTGTTAGGTTTGGTTTGTGTGATATCGACAAAACTGACTGCGCAACTAAACTTGATAATGACCGCCACCACAACTACCAACACTACTACAACTACCAGACTATCTCCTGTCTTAATAAAGATGATTTGTTTAGCTGTTGATGACACTCTGGCTACTATTAATTAATCCTTTCAATCAAATGATATGTGGGTTTATTCTTGCTACTTCCACACATTCTATTCAACTCAGCCACGGCCCCTCTCACTGAAAGGTGTAATGAAAAATCTCGCCATATCTGAGTCAGCTCGTTTGAAGGTAGCAAGACCCAAATAAAAACAGCGTCATCGGAGTGAAGGGCTTAAGCACATCATTTACGCTGAAGCTACGTCCACCACCAGCACTACCACAACTACAACCACCATCACAAATCGCCTACCTCACTGGCTATGGTACATCATTCTGTTAGCTAAATGAATCTGTCCGTGCACTTTTAATATACCGACCCATATATTGTACATATATATATATATATATATATATATATATATATATATATATATATATATATATATATATATAGTGCATAGGACCAGTCTTTATTTTCTTTCACACACACACACACACACACACACACACACACACCTTCTCCCTCCCCCCTCTCTCTTCCATTCTTCCTCTTCTTCTCCTCCCCTTTCCCAGCCCTCTCTTTCGTTTCGTCCTCTTCTCCCTCAGGCCCCCCCCTCCCCCACTCTCTCTCTCTCTCTCTCTCTCTCTGTTTGATCACACACACACACACACACACACACACACACACACACACACACACACACACACACACAAAGCCTGAACATAAAACTAAAGTATGCAAATAGATGGGCAAGCGGGCATGATGATCCTGGCGCAGCATAAACATGATTGTGAGATGATGATGATGAAGAAGAAGAAATGGAATGGAGGAGGAGGAGGAGGAGGAGGAGGAGGCGAAGGAGAATTACGAAAATATAACAGCAAGAGAAAGAAGAAAGAGACCATAATGATGATGACTGTTGATGAAGATGATGATGATAAGTAAAACAGCAGCAAACAGAAAGGACAAGCAAGACAGACCTGAAGGAGAATAGGACAGACTGGAATGGAGAAAGAAGAGAAAAAGAAAGAAAGAAGGAAGGAAGGAAAGTAAGAAGGAAGGAAGGAAGGAAAGCAGGAAGGAAGGAAGGAAAGCAGGAAGGAAGGAAGGAGAAATTAAGGATAAGGCGCATCGGTTTCCAATGCCCAATTTTCGTGCAGGTTTTCAGCGCAATATTTGTACCAGCCTCAGTCCGTATTCACAACACAAACTCTACGACCAAATCCTTCTCGTAACTAAGAAATTATTTTACAGAAGGAATGAACTTACGACCCTCCCGTAACTGAGATGTAATTTTGCAGAACTACCGCCTTAAGACCATGTCCATCTCGAAGCTAAGATTTACAGGATGAACTAGAAGGTCACTCAGTAAAGCGCATCTCTCCGACAATGGCAACGTAATCCTTAAACCACTCTTCATAATGGGTAAGAGATTCTTGTCAATGATCAGGGTTTCGCAGAAAGTGTTTCCGGATCCAGAATCTGTAATACGATCCAGATCGGTCCCAAAAGTTAATCGATTGTTCCCTGGGACATGGGTCATCTACCCACCAAATTTGATCCAAATCTCTCCTTTAGTTTTTGAGTAATCAAGCTAACAGACAAGCAAGCAAGCAAACAAACGGGTGAAAACATACTCTCCTTGTCGGGGAGAAAAATATCCAGTCATTTCTTGGGGAACAAATATTCGCGTAATCAAGGCTGTAACTCCGATCGGGGCGTTCTAACCGCTACACCATCAAGGGATCGGTCCCAAAGTTAATGGATTGTTCCCTGGGACATGGGCTATCTACCCACCAAACCTGGCCCAAAACTCTCTTCTAGTTTTTGAGTAATCTTGTTAACATACAAACAAATAAACAGGGGTGAAAAAATACTCTTCCTGTCGGAGAAAACAAACTGTTGAATGACTACCTTTTAATACAATATTTTGCAGGAGGATCAAATATACGACCACCTCTGTCTCGTAATTCATATATTTTTGCTTATGGGAGTCGTCTCGAAGTGGTGGGAGACCGTTTGAGTCCGTGGATGCGGGATCATCTCCAGGAACGGCTCTGTCCGTTTGTCTGTCACTAGTGATTTTCGGAAACCGAGTTCTTCATTCCTGACGACTTTAGCGAAGCCACACCACGCCAAAGCACATCACACAACACACCATACCGTCCTCTCACACCACACCACACACACCAAGGCCATTAACCAAAGGGCTCTGAAGTTCATGCATCTAGTATTTTTGTACTTCATGTTATTCTTCCCATCTCCTGGCGGTTTCATTCACCTTACTATAGATAACTAATAACTCCTAAACGACATTTTGTTTCTAAGTTTTATACACGTGAAACTATCTGGCATACGCAAGAATAAACAAAAATGTAACCGGGAACCACGGTGCTGAGACAAGGGGATGAGTAGCAATCCCGGCCAATAATCATTCAACACTACTGGGTTCTGAACTTAGGGGAAGAGATTCCAAGTCAGGTAATTAGTGTTGATTAGTTTAGCAAGATGTGGTTTGGTTGTGACAGCTTAGGGGCAGTGAAAACGAACTATCGACCGCAGAGGTACTGGTAAGAATGGAAGACAGTCGAAATACAAAATTATCGTATACAATGCTCCAGGAAAGAAAGACTAATGTAAATATAATGAAAACTATATATATATATATATATGTGTGTGTGTGTGTGTGTGTGTGTGTGTGTGTGTGTGTACGTACACACTGCACTTATGAATATATGTACATGCAATTAAATCACTTAATAACACGTGATTCATATAAATGCTGATATCCACAAGGAAAAGGAAATACGAAATATCCAGAGGGCTTCCGTGTATTCAGATCTTCAAAGAAAGCTCTCCCCTGAAGACGTGAATACACGAATGCGCTCAGGATATTTAGTGTTTCATTTTCCTTGTGGATATCAGCATGAATATATACATACATATGTACAATATATGTAAAAAATTGAATGACATAAATAGGAAAAGGTACAAGATAAAACTGTACAAATATGAAAGAAAATTAGAATTGGCAAAGGAAGAGAACGAAATAAAAGAAAAAACGAAGAAGCAGATAAGGCAAGCAAGAAAGCATGATAAACAAAACAAACTAAAAACAAATCTAAGGGTTACACATAAAAGTTTCACGTTGCTTCATGAGATATTTTAACCCCTTCAACCCAATGACGTCTGATACATTTCCATCTTGCTTCCGTTAGACGATTTTTGTTCATTTAAGGGGAGACTTCTCGTGGTGTAGGGGTTAAAGGAGGCTGCGTTTAAGTCTTGCCGTTCGAAAAGCCTCTCCTGGGCTAAAGAAATTATCAGACGGTAGTACGAACAAAAGTAAAATTGTTCTGTAGCTGAATACAGTAACGAAAAAAAAAAAAAAAGTGTTAGAGAATACTGGAAAAAATAATTTATAAATGATCTTTGTGATAAAAAGATATTTCCTTCTATCCCCTCTTCTCTCTCCTTCTCTCTCCTTCTTCCAGTTCCTCTCTCTCTCTCTCTCTCTCTCTCTCTCTCTCTCTCTCTCTGTCACTTGTTTCCTTTAATTTTTCTCTTTTGCAGTTCACTCTGTCTTATAGATACCCACTCTTTCGCATTTCTGCTTTTTCTCTTTCACTCCCTGCACTTCCATTCGATTTTCTGTCTCATTCCGCCAACTTTCACTCTTGTTCTCTCTTCATCTGTCGCCATTTTCTTTCCTCTTTCATTCCCCCCACCCCCCTCTAGGCCTATAATATCTGGGTTACATTAAATTTTTTTACCTAAATCGCCACGACGACAATAACGCAAGTTCACACCTAACTGCTGAACATCGACAACAACGCCTTTATGATACTTGAAGACCTGACTCATACCCTTAAGGGGCAGGGGTCTGGGGCTGCTGCCGCCCGCCCAGGACAGGGAGAATGTGTCTTTTTCAGGATCATTGTTGATTTTTCACGGTACATCCCTCGGGTGGTTGAGGCTACTGATGCACGTAGTTTAATCGCAATTACTTTCAAAGCAATTCGAATGCATGCAGTATTAAGAAAGCAGTCTCCTTAATGAGTGAGAGTTAAATGATTTGTTTTCTGTTTGATCTGATACATATTCGTTACACATTATCGGTGTTCATGTGAATACAAATTTTGAACATGACATTTTAAGAATAAAAAGTTATTTGTCTACATACTCCTATTACTGGTGTACTACGAATACTTAGTACTACATACTAAGATAGTACAGCATCAGATTTTCTCCGATACGACTGGCAAAATGAAATGGAGAAAATATATTCTGTTGTATATTAACTAACATTTGGACTTGGGTGGTACAGTACTTATTTCCGGGCAAACTCCCTCCGCCCCCTCAGGAAATGCCTTCACGTAACCTACAACTTACGCCTGACTCTACCCACAAACACAGTTTCGGACGTAGGGTGTCTTAAATACTGCCATTTCATAAGAGAGAGAGAGAGAGAGAGAGAGAGAGAGAGAGAGAGAGAGAGAGAGATAGATAGATAGATAGATAGATAGATAGAGAGAGAGAGAGAGAGAGAGAGAGAGAGCAATACCTATCAAACCCATAATTTTATAATGATTACATGATACAACAGAATTAATCTGAAACCCTCCATTACTTCACCTGAATTTATTCCAGCCAACGCTATACGGGTTTAACTACGCTATACGGGTTTAACTAACTCAGGTAAGACCATTCTGAATGCGGAGGCTACGCAATTAGAACAACTAAGCATACCCACAAGGAAGGAACACAGGTACAAAATCATATCTGGTAACAAACTTTTCGAAAACAGGGGAAGACAAGATGAATGTAAAGGAAGCAGAACTACCCAATACCTATATACAAATGAGAGAAGTCAATAAAAGTGCAATATGACAATGAAAATTTGGTATCTATCAGCCAGAATGAGGAAACACACACACACACACACACACACACACACACACACACACACACACACACACACACACACACACACACACACAGAGGAAGATGCGATAATTCACACCAACTATGAATACACCAGCAAGTGGATAACCAAATGAGAGTGATCATGAACTTCTAAAATGAAAACAACAATAACAAGAGTCAGTACAGGTATTCTTGATCTAACCATCCGTGAACAACTAACCATGTGAGTGAACAACAACAACTCTGTGCAATATAAGTTGATGGAAGTCGAAGATGTAACCAGATGAAAAAAAGTGAGTAAGGAACAGCAACTACCATAAAAAAAAAAAAAAAATCTTATGAGAATCCAAGTTCTGGCCATACAGTAACAAATGAGAATGCAACAACAACCAGTAAACAACATTCTCCAGAAGTCACCGCAAATAACAATCTGTAAAGGCTGGGAAAGCAAGTGCCACTGTATTACAATCAGTCCGAGGACGACATTCTTATTTTATTCTTGCTATTATCAAAGGTCTCCATTCACTTTATCAGAGCACCCTGTAGTGGCTAACCCTTCCATCTCAGAAACTCTCTTTCACCGTCTGGAGACAGCAGGAATAAAACATATAAATCATCTGACTGAAAGTGTTGATGGCTCTGTTTCACTGAATTTTACGACGAAAAATATTCAGAGGAAAACTGTGCTTCGTCTGTTTCTTGCTGCATCCTGACAGACAAAACAAACATAATTCTGACAGTCAGAAATGATGCATGTACTATAAAGATATGACTGAAAACGTCCAACAAACACATAGTTAGGCCTTTGTATAGGCTTATATGAAATGACTTGCAGACATGCAGTTATTAAAGTAATCGAAAAAAAATCTACAGTACGGTAACACCTGAATAAAATTTGAATGAAATCGCAACTTCCAAGACAGATTCAATTGTGATATACAGGTGAATACTGTATATATATATATATATATATATATATATATATATATATATATATATATATATATATATATATATATATATATATATAAAATCAGCCGTTGAGGTCCACTACAGGACTGGCCTATCCCTACCGAAGCAGGGACGATACAGCCAATGTACTGTATCTCTACCAAGTGGCGTAGGCTGTCTGGTAGAGACTGTAAGTAGTGTGAGAAGTGCTTGTAAGTGTAATTGTGGTGTTGTAGTGACTTCGGATGTGTGTGTAGTCTGTGAACCAAGTGT
Source organism: Coenobita brevimanus (assembly GCF_032717465.1). Lineage (NCBI taxonomy): Eukaryota > Metazoa > Arthropoda > Malacostraca > Decapoda > Coenobitidae > Coenobita > Coenobita brevimanus. The sequence continues at coordinate 14,637,364 of NC_137010.1, forward strand.
AATCGGCCCGCCTTAAGCCGATTGGGTGCAGGCATACTAGTATGCGACACTGGTTCAACCACAGCACCCCTTATGTCCGCCAAAGTAGCAAGTGGCTCGGTGAACGATTCCCAAAGTTTTTACAATTCTGGCGGGAGGCGAACCCTCGTCCACCACCGTGCGAAACGCACACTCTATCACTGTACCACAGAGGCTTCATATCTATCTATCTATCTATCTAGATAGATAGATGGATGGATAGATAGATAGCATCTTAAAAATTATTTTTTAAACATCTGTGATTTTTCATAACTAAGAATTAATAATAACAATAACAATAACAATAATAAAAATAATAATAATAATAATAATAATAATAATAATAATAATAATAATAATAATAATAATATGATGATGATGATGATGATGATGATGATGATGATGATGATGATTCTCACTTAAACGGTTGTTAAAATAAAATAACCTTCCTTAACTTCACAGCTATAATCGCCCTTCAATGCCACATGATAACATTCATTTAAGGGGAAATATAAGGTTATATGTTAAAAATGAACTCGGTTAATGGTTTTAGAACGACAGTCACATGTGTAAATTATTCTGTCCTACGTCGGATGACTATATTCACCTGAATGAAACAATTCTAAAGCAATGAATTAACACTGTGATTGGCTTTTTTTTCTTTTTTCTTTTACCTAAGTGAATGAAAGTCGGAGGATAATAGTTATAAAGAAACTAATACAGTACTAACGGTAATACTAATACTAATAATAAACAATCGTCATCATTCTAACCATCTTCCCAATATATTGCACATGAAGTGGGTAGAATCTCAGAACTGGTAAAAACAAAGTAGGACAAATACCACTACTGGGATAGTCAAGCCACCTACCATTTCCCTAAAGTGGTGAAACTCTTGTCCTCTATATATCCACAGCCTACTTAGTTCATCCATCCACATCTATACTTTGTCAGATATTAAGTTTCTTCCCCATCTACACCTCGTTCTCTGTCACACATTCATTTTCCATACCCTACCATCTCTTGCTTAGCCTTCCACATCTGCTCTTAAACCAATACACGTTGGGCATGCTCTTCTCACCTCACTACTTATATCTGTCTTCTGTAATGACCATACGATCTACGCACTCACTCTTAAATTCTCCGATCAACAAACTTCCGTCGTCCACATATTTCACGAATACCAACAAATTACAGCTGAACCCGCAGAAGGGAACGCAATTTTTTTCTTGTTTTTCACGTTTGATTTGTTTTTCTTTTACTGTGATCTGTTCCTGCTTCTGGATTCCTTCTCTCCAATGTAGTTGTGGGAAATGGGACTATGATGATGATGATGATGATGATGATGATGATGATGATGATAATGATGATCTTCAGTGTGGTTAATCTTCCCTTGTCTTTTCCATCCTAGGGTAGGGGGATCCCCTCGGTACAGATGAAGCATGTTACTACCCTCGTACTCCCTGCGTGTCACAAGAGGCGACTAAAAGCGAGGGGGTGATGGGGCTTGGAATCCACTACCCTTCAGATAGGGTCATCCACATATTGTAATTCTAGCCGACTTTATCAACGACGACTCTGCCAACGGCAAAGCTGTCAACGCCGACTCTACAGTATCTTCACATCTTGTGTATAATTTACTGTAATTATTCTCCTGTTACCCTCTACCTTGGTCCCATATAGCCTTGCCATCTCGTGGTTTGGTGCTAGTTCTTTATTATTTCTTCCTTCCCTCTTTTATCATTGCTTGTTTTTAAGATTTCATCCAAAATTTTCTCTCTCGATTGTTTATAATTAATCAATTATTTTTATAGCAAACTTAATTCTCACAGACGGAACAATTCTCCTACCAATTCAACTAACACCAGACGATGTTCTCCAGTTGAGAGTTAGTCACAGAAGCCTGAGAGTGCTAATACTTGCCTCAAAAACCCTCGCATGGTCGCAACAGCACTAGTATTTTATTTTAGCTAACGCCAGACGATCTTGTTTAGCTGAGTCGGTAATGGACCCTAAATGGCAATTCTCTTTTCTCTAATCAGCTTCTGATTAATTATTTTCGTTACATTTTCTGATCATATAATACTCCATCCAACTAATTATCTTCTTTTTCTTTTACTCTTCCCTTTGATTATACTCTTGTATCATGATTTTTTTCTTTTTGTCTCTTTTCGTTATCCTCTTCCATTGACGCAGAACTTTTAGAATTGTGCTCAATAATGAAGAAGAAGAAGAGGAGGAGGAGGAGGAGGAGAAGGAGGAGGAGGAGGAGAAGGAGGAGGAGGAAGAGGAGGAGGAGGAGGAGGAAGAGGAGGAGGAGGAGGAACAATGAAGTAAGAATGAAGAGAGAGGGAGGAAGAGAAAGAACTAAGGGAGAACAGAAAAGTAAGAAAGAGGAAGGATGAAGGAAGAGAAAGTAGGCTGGGGGAACAGAGGATTACGAATAAGGAAGAGACTTGGAGAAGGGAGAGGAGGAATTACAAGACAGAGGGAATGTAAGGAAGGACGAGGAAACAAAAGGGATGAAAGTCCAAAAAACAAAGAAGAGAGAAAATGGGACACAAGGTAAAGGAAGGAGGACTGAAGAAGGCAGGAAGATGAAAGAAAGAGGAAGGAAGTAGTAAAGTGAGGAAGGGGGATGGAAGAGAGGAAGACTGAAGGGGGAAGGGAATATAAAAAATGAGGAAGGTATGAAGAACGCAGGGAAATGAAACAGCAAGAGAAGAATGCTAAATGAGCAGGGAAGGTAGAAGAATAAATAGGAAAAGAGAACAGAAAACAAGGGAATAAAGAAATTTTGTAAAATAATCAAAATAACTTTCACTTCTTTGTTTTAATACAGGTATTTAGTCTACAGGTTGTTTCGTTGCTGCCTAACAAGTACTTAACAAGGTGAAGCAAGTAGTTCGTTAAATCGTATAACAGAACGAGCATTTCCATTTCAGCAACCAAGAACTATGATTGTATGAATGTGTCTGGACTGTCCACTGATTACAGAATTGCAACTGGTTGTTTAAGGCAGTCTCGTCTCCAGGTTCTATGAGTTGTATAAACATCTCAGTACTTATATATATATATATATATATATATATATATATATATATAATATATATATATATATATATATATATATATATATATATATACCGGTAAATACTGTGAACATTATGGTTTAGCTATCGAATGAATTTAATGAAATCATTGTTTTAGTCATCATTTACACAAACTTACAAAGTACCAGAAACTGTACCAGCAGACCTTATCACAAACCAGTAACACATCACATGCCAGTGGGGTAAAGGTGAGCACAGCCAATCCGTATGCTGCAAAGCCACTCTCCGATTCCTAGGCCGTTTTTTTTTTTTTTTTTTTTTTTTGACGAATTTTGTTATCCTTATATCCTTGTTCATCTAGCAGTGCGACTGGGAACTTGGCTATGACTTCGACTGTTGTGTATCATATTCTAGGGGAAGAATGGGACTTGGTAAAACCTGTCTTAATGACCTTCATACAGTCGATAGGCATTCGTCATTTCTTCTTTGCATATTACTATATCATTATTAAGTAAAATCGGAAGTATCGCTTGAAACAAATTTATAATGCCAATGCGAATTTACCCGCCGAAAGAAGATCTGCGACAAGGTCATGGAGTGTGACCTCAGGAATAAGGGACTGAATATGGTGGCGGCCAAGGATCGAGCAGCGTGGAGAATTGCCATGAAGTGGCCAAGGCCGACGTTTGCAAGCATGTTGGAGCCTTTATAAACGATACGGACGATACTACACGAATAATCATTTTACTCACACTGCTACAACGCACTCTTCCTACATAATTAATGGAGGGGAAATACTGAAGAGGCCAATTAAATAAGCGTAATAACCAGTGATATTGCTAAGAAAACCACGAATCAAAGCCATTTATTCAGCAAAATTTGCAACTTAAATAATAAATTCGTGTGATGGTGAATATAAATACTTGATTAATGAAGTAAATTAAACCTTGCTGTTACACATTTTTCCTCCATTCCGTACGTTCATGTCTTGCAATATATTAGCACCAAAATTCACGAAACTCTTATTCAGACTACGTAATTTTTTTGTAAATAGTCGTCCTATTCAGTTTAGGGCAGACTTTTCGAGCGGGAATGGTGAGATACAGCCTTCACTAACTCCTTCAAAATCTGGGGGTCGTTCTAAACTGAACAACATCGCCCGGTATCAGCAAGAATAAAAATGGCTCAGAGTGGTCACACAGAAGCCGCCAATCAAAGCCGTCTTACTAGAAACAAGGCAAAAACAGACGACTAAGTCAGAAAACCAAGCTTTAAAAATGGGGCTGTAATTAGGGAAACCGTACACAAGCTCCACTAATCCCTTAATTTTTTTTTTTTTTTTTTTTTTTATAGTGCCAGACGATTTTACTCAGCTCGGAGGAGACGTGGAGAGTTGGAGGGGCTCGATATAGCCTTCATTAATCCCTACAGTACGAGGGATCCTTCTTAAGCTGTATAAAATCATCTGGAGACTGCGAGAATTCGGTGAAGAAATACGTACAGGTCTGAAGAAGTTAATTCCCAAGACATGGTCCCAACACTCACTCATACTCCACAACAAATTACGACTATCAGATTACTCCTTTCAGCCCGAGGACGTTAGTTTGTATTTTATTCTTGCTACCAACAGATGACTGTATTCAAGATAGCATGACTTCCTGCAACGGACGGATCAATGAATGCTGTACCTACACTCTTCTCAGTTGAAAGTTTCTCCGGAACTGAAAAAATCGTCTTGTGGATGCAGAAATGAAACAAAAACGTCATTGAACTGAAGTGGTTAACGATGAAACTGCTGAAGCTGACAAGGATATGAAAGTATACAGAGAGTAAATCCCATCACCCTGAATGATATCATACCGATATATACACTAAACAAGTATGCTCTTTCTCTGAGTTATGTTGCTCCCCTTCATTTCTCTAATAAGTTATTCACTTTCATATGAAAACTAAAGACACTGAACGATAATTCGACTGGGATAAGTACAGTGACAACTGCATAATGGGCTTTGACTGACGTATCACGAAATACAGCTACGGTAAGATTCTCTCTCTCTCTCTCATATTAAGTGACTAAGAAGCCTCTCTTGCATGTACAGAATCTCCCAGTCATCTTATTGGCCTGTACACAAACACAAGAAGAGATAAAAGTGATATACAAATAACCTGACAGCTCATGTACTAGCTACTCCCTGCCAGCCAAAGACACAGAGGCATATGTAAGGGTGCTACACAGAAATACGCGTTAGAGACAAAACTAGATTCCTTACCGTTTTTTTGCAAATGGGCTTCTGCATCCCTCTGAAAAAGCCCACTGGCGAAATGGATTTGGAATAATCTTGTCTCCAACTGGTATTCGTCTTTACCTCATAAACAGGGTGGTCCATATATTAAGCATCTGAATTCTCGTGTCTTGTGGGGACGGCCCACTCAGCATTACCAGTATCTTCATTATTTTCTAAGTCTCATAACCCCAGTCACTCTTTGTGGATTCTAGTTCGTCCCATCTTCCTATTTCTCCCATCCTTCCTGTCACGTTTTAGTACTCTTCTTCCATTTCAGGTGGTTCTCCGTTGAATGACAAGACTAGTGGTTTCCTGTATCCCAGGAAACTATTTACAATGCTGGGTGGTAACCATATAACCAAATAACGAGATGATATAGAACCTACTACGGTATCCCTGTTTATTGGGTGGAGACACAAATGCAATGTCCATCCAGGAACCAAACTTCCACACTCTTCCCTGTGCCTTGCTGTGGTGAGAGGCAGTCCACCGCTGGGAACATCGTTTCACTGCACGGGATGGACCTAGAGGAACAGTTTCTTGCCTGAGGTTAATGGGTCTGCTCTAGCGGATAGAACGGGGGTATTCAACAATAACAATATTCTCTGACTGCAAGGGTGATGAGTAATGTTATAAAATAAGTAAAGTGTACGTGCTCCTCACACCAGCAGACTGATCCGTGCCCGAAGCACAAAAGACAGGAAGACGCAGTTTATGGACCACCCTTAATGTGTGGTAACGTCCCAACAAACACAGAGACGCTTATGGTAGTGGCTTTCATTTCGTCCCAGTAAAGTTGTGCAGGAATAAACCAAAGGAAAGAAAATGACACTTAAAACAAAAAGGACCTGTTCTCCATCAGCCAGGCTGAGAAAATAGCAACAAAATCCATTCACCAGCAGCAGGTCTTTCACTCATCTTAACCCCTTCAGTCCGATGACATTTTATTTATTTATTATTTTATTTATTCACAATTCTTGCCACTGCCAGACGAGCTCATTCACCTTAGGACGACATTCTAGTAATGAAGGGCTTACTGAAGCATATGTCTAACCCTTTCAGTTAGAAGTTTCTCAAACTAAATTTTATTCACTAGGATATAACAAATAAAAAGTCATCGGACTGAAGTGGTTAATCAAACTGAGCGGAAAATAAACTGACAAAAAAAGCAAATTAATATTAATGATAAAAAAACAGCTCAGCGTAATAAAACAGCAACTCAGCAAACACTGCCACGCAAAACACGTCAACGCATCAACCCCTTCAACCCGAGGACCTCATTGTATTATATTCTTGCTACCTTCAGGGGATTTTATTAAACTATGGCAAGAAACCAGTAATGTTGGCGGGATTAGAACCATCTTTCTTAACCCCTTCACAGCCTGATTGTGTCTCCCTAAGCTGAATAAAACCGTCTGAAGGTAGCAGGAATAAAACAGCTAATCTGCCACCGAATTCAAGCGGGTTTCTGTCCCTCTCTTGCACCCACGTTATGAAACTCAACACAGAGCCGTATTTCTAGCTGGCTTTGGAGAATCGGAACGCCTCTTCCTTTGCGATTTATTGTGCACACTGCACCTTTTACTCTCGTGCACGTTTCTGAAGGAAACTGTTATATATATATATATATATATATATATATATATATATATATATATATATATATATATATATAAAGATAATGACAGGAGAGTATTTGGGCGTAATATGCTTAATAAATTGCTAAGAAAAAGGTGTTACGACGTCTCATGCCACTCAGAATACGGCTTATAATGCTGCAGAATAATCAGTATCAAATGTATAATCATGTGAACCCCCCCCCCAATCCGGTGACGTATTTAAAGTTTTCAAAATATATTTTTGTTACTAACAGACGATTTTATTCAAAGACTTTATTCCACTTTTGGTGTCGAAGGAGTTCATTATGGATATGTTCAACTCCTCCAACTCAAAAAGTTTTTCCCCGAAGCTATACAAAATCGCCTGGAGGTAACAAGAATAAAATGAAAACTATGTCACTGGAGTACAGGGTAACAGAGATAAAAAAGCAGCGCTACATAACTTGCGTTGCCTCAGAGAAAACAGCGCCACATAAACACACGTGGAAGCATACAGTCTTTCTCTCTCTCTCTCTTAGGGTCGCATTCCAAGTGGCTTTGGAGATTCGTAACACCTCTTCATTAGCAATTAATTCTGCACATCACACCTGAAAATCCTCGTGTCATGCTGATACAAACTATATCGACATTAACGCAATATAAATATGAGAACGTTGAGGTGCTATTACAACTTTGTTTCCTCTTGCCTGTTATTGATGTGAACTGTGTCGACATGGACAGGATCTAAATAACATACAAGGAAAGTAAATGCGCAATATGCAAAATAAATAGCTAAGGAAGAGGTGCTACGAGGCCTATTATACCACCAAGGCCAGTATTCTCAACAGCTTACAAGGATTTGCAGCACCTCTTCCTTACCCATTCATTATTTGACACGTTAGTGTATCTTTGTATGCTTTTTTTTATATATCCACGTCGACAATGTGTGTGTGTGTGTGTGTGTGTGTGTGTGTGTGTGTGTGTGTGTACAAGACAATAATAATAAGCCTACTCAGTAATATGCAAAGCAACTGCTAGATTCACCAACTAACTTTACGACCTGTTACATGATGCAACACTGATTTCTTTTTGCAGAACGGACAAAAGATGTTGAAACATTCCGTTCTCTCCTTTCCTTGTGCATCCCACGAAAACAAATGGTAGTTACGGAATAGAACTGGTCGTAAATACCTTTGGGAATGTCTACATCTGTAAGGAAGAGGTGCCACAAAGCGTCCCAAGATGACGAGAATACGACCCCTATTAATTCAGGGTCGTACTGCTGTCTCTTGAAGAAGCTTCCATGCACTTCTTCCTTGTCCGTTTATCTCTTGATATGGTGCGTAAATATGCACTTACATGATAATGTTTGTAAACCAGTTGTATACTGGAAGGAAATTCATAGCATATTTAAAGAAGATTGCCGAGGCGTAGAAGCAAACTAAATCGTTAATGATGAGGTGCTGCGAAGTTTCCTACGTCACCTAACTGTCGTATTCTTGTCGGCTAAGGAGGTTACCAAGCACCTCTTTCTTAGCAAATTATTTCTGCCTAAAACTCGCTAATAATCCCTTCTGTGTAATTTATGAAATCCATTTTGTAAATAAGGAGATATAAATAGCACACAAACAAGTAGAAAGATTTAATAAGCGAAATTAATCGCTAAGGAAGAGGTGTTAAGTGCCTCCTAAGCTAACAAGAATATGCGGCCTAGAAAACGACCATCTAGAATACCACCACCACCTACAATACGGTCCTGCCTCTCCCACTCACCCTGATCGTACGCATGTGTTCCTTCTTGGCGGATTTGGTCTGGCCACAGAACTTCTTGTAGAACCAGTGCAGGAGGTAGTAGAGACTCTTGGGTGCCGGTATGATGTTGAAGGGAGGCGGGCAGGTCCCACCCTCCTCGAAGAAGCTGATCCACAACTTGCTGCGCGCGAACTTCCACTCCACGTCCGCTCGTTCCTATGTTGTGGGGTTTGGGGGTTGGGAAGGGGAGGAAGAAATAGGAGTAGGGGAAGAGGAAGGAAGTATGCGGAAAAATGGCGACAGGAGAAGACAAAGGAAGTAAGGAAACGAAAGTAGAAGAGGGGAAAAAGAAAAATGTGATGTAACAAACCAATGACGAAGAGGTAATGAATAAAAGAAAAAGAGAAAATTTGAGATATAATATGGGTAAAAATACCGACAGTTGAAGAAAACGAATCAGCGAGAGAAGAATCGGAAAATGGAAGTAAAGATTGAAGCGAAGTACAGATGACGTGAAGGGAATCGGAAGAAAACACAGGAATACGAGAACACATCAAACAGAAAGGAAGTAGAGAAGACATGGAGAAGGTATTCAAAGGAACCAAAGAGTAAAAGAATAAGATACAACAGAATATTGGAAAAAGGAGAAAGGATTGGAATGGCAGGGTAGGAATAATGGAATGGGGGAGAAGAATAAAAATGAATTAGTGAACAGTCACATCCACTTCACTATATTAACTGGACTGTATCATGCCCATGCAAAAAAAAAAAAAAAAAAAAAGTAATTGGTATAGCATATGTATTATTATTATGAAGTCTCACATAAATGAATTTATAATGCTGGGTCACCCTTTACCAAAATATTTTATAGACAAGAGAAAGTAATCATTAATAATGTAGTGTTATATGAAGAGCTAAAACATCATTACTGTAACAGCCACATATACAGTTCAGTCTCTTGTACATCTATGAAATTATTTTGTAAGGGTTTAACTCCACTGATTGTGCTACATCTACTTAAAAAAATGATGCTATCACATATCCCATTATGTTAATACTGACACCGCTTAATTTTTTAAAAATTCATTCATTTCATGAAAAATTTTGCTTTCGCTTCCACGGTTGCCAAAATGGAATGAGAATTACACAAAAATCGTTCGAACACTTGGAGATACCAAAAGGCAACCAAAAAATGAAAAAAAAAAAAAAAAAAAAGGCAAGTTTAAACAGCAAGACATGCAAGCGGGGCAGGGTTGCTGTGCACACTATTGATACAGGAAGAGTGAGTGTTGTTAAGACGCACCGAGAAGGAAGGAGTATGGTGATCTATTGTTATTATGTTTTTAAAGTTTTCTTTTGCCAGATCATTTTACTGTAATTTCTCAGTTCTGTATCGAAGGGGTAAGAACTTCAACGGATTTGTTTTAGTGCACTGGTTCAAGCACTGTACAAATGTTCTCTCTCTCTCTCTCTCTCTCTCTCTCTCTCACACGCACACACACACACACACACACACACACACATACACATACACATACACACACACGCGCGCGCGCGCGCGACTGAAATAAACATTTGGAACATGTTCCTTCCCTCTCGATTTCTAGGTTACGAGGCTGAAGCACTGACTATAAGAGCTAAAGACTTGGGAAACCACACATCTACATCGACCTACATGACGTCTGAATAATACTGAACAGATTTAGAGTGTAGGTTACATATATTCCTAAGAGAAAGCTGAAGTGCAGTAATATATTGAAATGGAAGTATATGTCGGCTGGATTAAATATGGGATTACATAATTTCTCTCCTAACCATCAAAGCCTTGAGTGAACCATAAGCATTCTTTAGTTACACTGAAGTGGAATACAATTTATTGGCAGGGGAACAATGGGAAGGTTGAGGGGATGGGGAGTTGGTTGGAGGTTGGGAGGGGCTGCAACCACATGAGGAGGGAAGGGAAGGTGGGGAACATTGAATGAGGAGGCAAGGGAAAAAAATACAAAGGGTGAAGAGGGGGCGAAAAGTGCATGATGAGAAAAAGGAAACACATAGAGAAGGAGAAGAAGGAAAAAGGCTGAATGGGAAGGCATGAAAACAGATACAAGGATGAGGAACAGGAGGTGAAAAGTGCATGCTGAAACAAACACGAATGTTATGAAGAAAAGTGACAAATGCACAAAAGGAGGAGATGTCCATTCAGCCCAAGTATGCATTAGTTGGGTTGATTCTTGTTACCTTCAGACGACTTAATCCAATTCAGGAAAAAACATCTCCTACGGAAGGGATTAATGAAAGCCATATCCACCTCGTTCCAAGAGTCTATCCAGTGGCGAATAGAATCGTTTGGTGATGGCAGGAATTAAGAGAGGTAATCGGGTTGAAATGGTGAAGAAAATGGGAAATAGGATGTGAGTGGAAGGGGTCAAAGGCACTTAACCCTTTCAGCTCAAGGACGTCTTATTGTATAATTCTGGCTGCCGAGCAGACGACTCTATACGGCTCAAGGGAGGCCATTTGTATTGAAGAGTACATCTAACCCCTCCAGTTCGAGAAGCATCCCTTAAGCTGAATATAATCGTCTGGAAGTAGCAAGACTGGAAACAAGAGATGTCCTCGTAGTGAAGGGGTATTGTGTGTGTATGTGTGTGTGTGTGTGAGAGAGAGAGAGAGAGAGAGAGAGAGAGAGAGAGAGAGAGAGAGAGAGAGAATACTTATAGCTGACCAAGGACGTCATCTTTCTCAACTTTCTCATTCTTGCCAACACCAGACGATTTCATTCAGCTTAGCGGAGATTTTCGAAATAGAAGGGTTATATATATCATTAATTGACCCCTTTAGTAACAGAGGATTTTCTTAAGCTGAACAAAATCGTCTAGTGGTGGTGTGGGTAAATTGAAATGCGTCATAGTTGAGAAGGGGTTGACGAGCTTGGATCACTCTTATAATGAAGGGAGAAATTAGGGAAAGAGATGGGGGGCCAAGGGAGAGAAGGGAGGAGAGGGGGCGAAGGGAGTGAAGGGAGGAAAGGGGGCGAAGGGAGAGAAGGGAGGAAAGGGGGCGAAGGAAGAGAAGGGAGGAAAGGGGGCGAAGGAAGAGAAGGGAGGAAAGGGGGCGAAGGGAGGAAAGGGAGAGAAGGGAGGAAAGGGGGCGAAGGCAGAGAAGGGAGGAAAGGGGGCGAAGGGAGAGAAGGGAGGAAAGGGGGCGAAGGGAGAGAAGGGAGGAAAGGGGGCGAAGGGAGAGAAGGGAGGAAAGGGGGCGAAGGGAGAGAAGGGAGGAAAGGGGGCGAAGGGAGGAAAGGGAATGGGGATGTAAGGGAAAGAAATGGAGAAGTAAAACGAGAATGGAGATGCAAGAGGACGGAAGAGAAGGGAGGAGAGGGAGGAGGGAAGATAAAGGAATGGGGAGAGAAGATGAGGGAATGGGGAGGGATGTGGAAAGAAAGAGGGTGAATGGGGAGGGGAAAAGGGTGAGGACAGTGAATGAACAGGGCAGTGAATGTAAAATGAATAGGAGTGGGAGGCAGGAGAAAAGGATGAAGCGCAGTGAAAGGGGAGAGGAAATGCAGAAATGACAGTGGAGAGAAGAGGAGGAAGAGCAGTTATTCCCTTCAGTCCGAGGACGTCGTTTTCGGTTAATTCTTGCTACCTCTAGAATCCATTCAGCCTAAGGGAGACTCTTTAAAAACTGGAGACTTTAGAACTAGTCTTTATTAACCCCTTCAGTACTAGTAACAAAAATTAAAGAAAAATAGTCGTTAAATATTCTCGTCTGGTTCTGGCATGATTAAAGAAGGACGCCCTCGGGCTGATGGGGCTGAAAGGAAAGCAAAAGAGACGAGGGTTTTATAGAGGAAGAATGTATTGTGGACAGGAATGGGGGAAACACATGAAACTTAGAGGAGACGGGGCAAGGTGACAGTGCGGGAAGGAAAGGAAACGAGGAACCATCTTTATATATATATATATATATATATATATATATATATATATATATATATATATATATATATAGATGGATAGGTGGACTAATCGGAGGAAGGGATGTGAACTTACAAAGAAACTTGTGAGAGGAAAAGAAAAGAGAAGGGAACAGGGATTAACATGAGAATAAAAGAAGGGGGAGGAAGGACAGCAAACAGGCAGGAAAATGACACAAGAAAGCTTCTTTACAAACAATAATTAATTTAAATGAAACGGAATGAAAAGAAAGGACAGAGGTTAGGAACAGGAGATAAACACGAAAATAAGTGTGAGAGGGGGGGGGGGATAGGACGATAACAACCAGGAAAGGAAACGATCAAGGTGACTTCTTTACACGCATCAGAATATTTCATGTAGCTGAGGAGAAAGGCGAGGGGTAAGAAAGATGGGTAAACACGAGGAGAGATAGGAGAGAAGGGTTAACACGAGAAGGGGTATGCCAGTAGGATAAACACAACAGACGGGAAGGATGGACAGCTGCAGACAAATAGGGTAGAGGAACAAGGATATCTTTTAATAAACAGTAACAGCATTTGAAGTACATTATCTCTGGTACTGAGGACGTTAGGTTAGTTTAGGGTGAACAAGTGTGTAAGAATCACATGAACAAGTAAGGCTCTCATGAACAGTTCTCTGCTTTCGTGGCAATATATAAAAATGCAATAAAACATGAAAAAGGGCTTTACCTTGAACCCACTTCGGCCCTCGAGAGTTTAAAGGAAACAGAAAAGGGATAAAGAAAGGTCTTAGTCGTGGTGCGAGATGGAAAAGTATACGGTGTTAAGGGACGGACAAGAGACACAAAGAGCTCACAGACAGATGCTAAGCTATCCATAATTACGCTACTCACTTTAGCTACTGTAGATGGAACAAAAATACTTAATTACTTGAAACTTTAACTACTGAAGACTTGTTGGTGTTGTCATACTACTGCAACACAGTCACACTTGAAACCCTTACATCCGGTGACGTTATGAATACATTTTTTTTTTTTTTTTTTTTTTTTTGTCTTTGCTAGCTCCAGACCAACTTATTCAACTTTGTGGAGACCTCTTGCAGCGAAGGGGTAAATGAAGGCTGTTGCCACTCTAGTTTGAAAAGCATCTCCCAAACCGAATAAAATGGTATGACAGTAGCACGAATTCATTAATAAAGACGTCACCGTATTGAAGGGGTTCAGTACTGGTAACCTACTAGTACCAACAAGTTACTGTACATATTTGACTCGCATACCTATGATTCAAGTTACAAAAACACTACAAAATACTAACATTACAGTAGTGATGCCGTACACTGATTTATTTAAACTTTCGTGAGCTAGAAACTCATGACTTGCAAGTGCTGTACAACAATGAATGCTGCTGCTACAGCTGTCTATTAAAAAGTAAGCAACTGAGTTGGGATTATTTTTTATAATCCCAGTTTCTTTCATTTCTAATGCAAATTCTATTTCTAATCACTGAAAGCAAGAAGAGACAAGAAGATATCTGTAAAAAGTGATAGTTTAGAAAATCATACATGGCAGGATAACAGGACAAGACTGAATTCCAAACCCACAGCTTAGAGAAATGAGTAAACCAACTTTAGAAGCATAAATTCTAGAAAAAAATGAAGCAGATACGTTTGTCAGTAGAATTTTGGAATGCAACAGTGTTCTGTAAATAAATATCCTTTGGCAGTTTACATCATGAACACCAAACGTGACTGAAGGGGGAGCCTGAATGCTACCTGTAAGTAATAAAGACATCTAAATTGATCTTCATCCATGAGCCAAAAATATGCACGTCAGAGTGGAACCATAGCAATGGATATCATCCTAAAGTCTGACATATAACCGAGAGTAACCTGAAGACCTGCTGGTGATTCAATTCATGGTATTAGTAATGTCCAGGATACTGAGGGGAGGGGGGGGATACCGGAGCACAGCTGTTAATCTGTTGTCCTGAGGAATGAGTTACTGTTTATTATCTTCATCGTACAAACTATGACATAATCTGAGGGAGACCTAGGGAACCTGAAACTGTCGTACGTAATTTTCCGTTCATGGAATTAGAAATATACAGGACACTTGGGGAATATTCGAGAACAGCTGTTAATTTGTTCTCCTGTGAATGGTCACACACTACAAGCGGTATCTGGGACTCTGATAACGCTTAGTAATACATTTTACCTATTTGACACATAGTACACTGGCAAGAAATTAAAACCTCTCGCTGATGGCATGGATGAGTCTCATGTGCATGATGTTTATATGTGAATTCACGGGAACAGTTGGGAATCACTCATAAGTTTCAGTTCAAGGATCTACACAATTTGCAACATAATGGGTGGGGTGGAGGTGGGTGGGGAATATCTTTTAAAATGCATAATCCTTAAATAATGTGGCTGCTTGAAGTTAATATTGTATCCTTGTCAAAGATCAGAGTTGGCTACCTGCCTAATATGGTGACAAACATTTTCAAAAAGTCTTAATTTATCGAAATTTTAAAGATGAAAGGCTAATGCTGTCAATGGCAGTAAATATTAGGTTTCCATTATCTGTGGTACGTGTATAATGTGTTTATTACCTAAAACTGTGAAGATTGCCAAGGAGTCTGTGGTTAACATTCTGTTGTGACTGGAATCCAAGAGAAAATAGCTGTATATTCTACGTCTGATTCTGTTCAGTGCTACTAATGTTCAACTAGATGAGTTAGCTTTTGAATCAAACTTTGCTTGACGGCACCTAATCACTTACTCATTTGAAAGTATATATATAAAAAAATCTGACATATATTAGCTAAAGGGTTATGGATATTTATGATAAACAATTGTGCATTCTCTATGAAAGCAGTAACATATGTAGCAACCTTGGTTATGTGTTCTGATATTTCTGTATCTCGGCGACCGTAAATGACTTAGAGAGATTCTCCCTTGCTAGGTAAGTATTAATTTGCTGGTTCTTGACACTAACCAGGAAAACATTATTGTGAAAGAGACATCATTCATGTCCGTTCATGACTGGACTTTAGTGTAACATCTTTTTACGGATTTTAAGCCAACTGATCTGGCTGTGAAACTCAGAAGCATGTTGTGTTAACTCGAAACTATGAAGTTTCAAAGAATCTGAGGGTGTCGCTGAGAAGGCACAATGATAAATGAAATGTTTAATCCGAACGGTTTTGACGACAACTGTTGCCCTAAAAGCAAAACAGCTATACTGTAGATATACAGAGGTACAGAACTGAAAAGTTCAACAATACGTTTTGTCTGCCATTGTGGGTATTTTGAAATACTGTAATGACCTTTATTGCTGTCCTCTGCTAAGTTCATTTTTGATAAATGTTGCATTATAGTACTGAACGTTACATTACGATTGCATTCCGTTCAGCAGTAGGCCAAGTGCTAAATTTGTGAATTAAAACATGCTGTCTATTCGCTGTTGGTAAGTGAATTTGTCTGGTGTACTACAATACTGACATGTGTAGCTAAATGATGCCCATGTGAAGATCTGGACTATTGTTTGTATCAGCAGAAGTGCAGAGGTTGAGGGGAGGCTGAACATTTGCAAAGACTGAGGAATGGCTGAAGAGAGCATAAATGAAGGTTGTTGGCTGATTACTCAGCTTTCTTATGGTAGGTTCCGCAACATATAGGCTTCTTTTTTCTGTTCCTTTCTTTTCAGCACTCACAGCTCAGTTACACAGTTGGAGAGAAAGAGAAGTTGGCAGGCTGATTGGGTTAGTCAGAGATTAGTAACGAAAAATATGACTGTGAACTTAAGAGGCTGGGAAAATAGGTCACAGAACAGAAGTGGTTTTGACAACAATGGACATTATGTGTCAGTAACAGAGAATGTGCAAACCAACTGTTCAGACACTAATACTTACTTTACATGCCAATTTTTTTTTTTTCAAACATTGATGTATTTTGCAAGCTACTTGTGTTTCAAGCTTATATTTCAAACAATGACTTATAGTGCAAGCTTTTCATACATTTTGCAGGCCAATTTCCCGAACACTGAAAGACGAAATTTTTAGCAAACTGATTTCCAGGCCTTGCGACAACACTTGGAAGTCAACTCGGCATCTGTCTGAGAGCTCCACTAACAGTACAAATATTTTACTCCCATGCACTCATACAATACAGAGGTGGTGTATATTTGTCAGGTTACAAGATCCTTGCCAAAATGTTCTTTGGATTTTTAATGGGTACTATAGTATGAAAGTTTAAGAGCAAAAATCCTAACCAATATATTCTGGTTTATGAAGTAATTCTCTCAAATAAAAAAACAGCAAACTTTTATTAAACAGGCCAAGGTTACTAACACTTACAATGCATGAATAAAAATAATAAAGACAATGGAAGTCAGCATTATATATCTTTGCTATCCACGGCCCAAATATAGACAGAAGTCATAGGCAGGTTAACTTCTTATGACCAGACTTACTTCTGCATAATATCTTCAGAATATATTGGCAGGGACAGCTGTATGGGGAAGGGGAGACAAAGGATACTGGACAGCGGCATTCACACTACGAGATACAAACTTAGAGGGCCATATTTATCAACACGGGAAGTTACACCCATGGATGACTAAGGCAAAAAGAAACTGCCTGTATTTGTGTTCTTGCATTACTGCTTCATACTGTTTCACTGACTTGTTTCACACATTATATTTGATCTTTGTTTTCGTTCCTGAACTTCAAGTTATTTCACGGTCTGACTAACTACTGTAGGTATTAGAGTTTTAATGATTCCTGCTCACAGCTTTCATAATCTCTTTGTTTTATATGTGTTCACTAAATACTATATTATAAATAGTGTCTTGCACATACGTAACTAATTTGTATGAGTCCACGTTATGTAAATTTTACTTGAAGAGTAATTTGGAGGAATGGATACTATATTTATTAATGCTTAGATAAAATTTTCCTTTTATTTGATTGTGTAATGTTAATTGAGTCCTATGTTGCATTGTGCTTCCCCTACGTTGAGAAAAATGGCCCACTGGTGTGACATGAGGGTGCCAGAAAGCGGGAGGGGTTTATGTCCGACAAAGGTTACCGATACACCTTAAGTTTAGAAGTATACAGAAAAGGGCAGGCAAGAAATTATACTGATATGGAAAGGAAATGGTAAAGGATGAAATACAACGTCGGAAAAACAGGAAATGTTAAAAATTTCCATTACTGTGAAGTATATTCCTAAATTAAGACTCTAAAGATTAGTCTGTTTAAAACATACATTGGAATTCATGTAAATGTGAAAATAGAATGGAAATCCTTAGTAGTTATGAGATTTACAATAAAAATTAACAACTCATTTTTATTTAACAAGCAAAAATTATGTACAATCCTGCTGTGTATGCATGTTTTGCAAATTAAGTCAGTAAATAGTTACCCTGCATGTTACATAAAAAGTCATTACGAAATAAATACGAAAAACGATATATAAACGGCATCTTCCATGCGGAGTTTCGGTCTGCCCTCCCCTATGGATTTATTCACTGAAGGCTATTCCATATGGTCATAAAGCCGGATACCAAATTCTTTCAAAAGCCACACAACAGACAAAGTACTCAGGAGTTTACTAATTTCCATTAATTAGTAAAATATGTATTTAGGAAACGAAGGCACGTGGGCAAAACGAGAATACTCTTAAAGATGCAAAAATCATATAAGGATATCTACTAGTGCTTCTAAAACAATGCACCTAGAATATGGACAAATTACATCTGAACTGCACTTACTGTAGATATAGAATTTTCATTTTGTCCACCAACCTTACTTAGAAACACTGTCCGAATAGGCTCTGGTTTGGACGTACACAATATGGCTTTACAGGCCAAACATACATCATTAAATATGGTCAACAATCGTACACATTAAAACTAGTGTTAATTTATCACACTTTATCCTGAAATAAGGAAGATACAAAAAAATATAAGAATATGATGATGTAGAAATTTAAAAATATGTCACAATGAAAAGCCTCCCTAAGCTTGTTAATTCTGGTTCACTGCATCCTGCATTAGAAAGAAATCTGAACGGGGTGCATTTTTCAATGCAAGCTTTTTTTTAACAAAAGATAAACTGGTTTGTATATATATATATATATATATATATATATATATATATATATATATATATATATATATATATATATATATATATTGTTCCTTATTAGAAAGAAAAACTGTTGAACAGTATAATTACTGAACATCAAGTACCCAATATATAAGAACTTTATATACCCAATGTATGATTTGAACTTAAAATAAAGTATGTACAATAACTGCTGTGCATTTTAATGTTTAATATGAATTGTTGAAACTGTCGCTTTGGAGTTTATGAAACTTCGCCTTCGTAATGTGCTTGACGATCATTTAAAAAAAAGTCATTATGTATAAGGTATATACGTATTTATTCACATATAAGCATTAAGATCTACAGAGTGAAGGTAATGAAGGAGTGTAAGACAGAGAATTTGCAATTTCAAGATTCCTAGGATACAGAACTCAAGGTTAGAGAGGCTTCACTGTACATAACCACAAGGAGTACACGGAGCATGCTTGAAGACGTTATCAACACTACATCTGATAGTGGGCAAAACTACACAAGAGGTGCGGTGGTCTGCGGTACAGTACGGTATTTACAGGTGCAGCTGCTGGGAAATGGGGAGGGGGGCGGTGGGGGTGGAAGGGGGGTTTGAGGGGGGGGGCATATCTATGAAGGAGACAAAATTCGGGAGTTCACTTTTGAATGCCATTGAAAGAATCTTAACAAAACTATTACTCAAGTGCTTTTAGAAAACTTTCGTGTGATTTCTTTAAGCTGCTGTCATTGTTACAATGCTGACTGCATTGCTCATCTCTGAACTTTTATTTTAATTTTCACAAGTTAAATAAGTCGTAAATGGTCAGAATGTATATTTTATGATGCTAAGTGTGAGGGGACAGGGTATGCACATATTGGGATACAGTCTTTGCTATAATGCAGGAAAAATGAACATATGCATATATATCGACATAAGCAAGTACAGTATATACTGAAGAGGGAGCTGAACAGATTATTATTTTTAAATATGGAAAAATATGAATTAATGGAGAAATATACATTCCATACACACGGCAAGATTATATAGATAATGTGCTATCAAAAATCTGCTTAACTCCTTATAGATGTAAAATTATTTGAAAATACGACGTCAGTAAATGGTGTATCACACTGTGCTGGAATTCTGATGATCCTGTTACCATTAAATAAAGGCTCTAATAAGTAACTCATAGCATCGTTATGTATTTTTATGAACATGTAATAGGTTATGTGGATCAACGGACTGTGTGGACAGTACCTGGATGAGTGGAATGCGTTGAACAGGGATCGGCAACATTCTGACAACTGTGTGCTTGTTTATAATTAGCGTCAACATCTGCCACCCTTTGTGCCAAACACTGTTTTTCACATGCATATCTTGTAACACAGTTCGCTGTGTTACATTCACTTAAAGCTCAACACAAGGAATTTTTCATTGTATAATTCATGCACAGAAGTGAATTTACTTTAAATTGTCTATCATATATGCGCGGAGGCATTTTCCAAGACTCAGATCAGTTATAACTGGTAACTAAATCACATGTACGATTATATTTAGTGAACAACATCATCTACTCGTGTGCAATAGCAGGGTAGGTACACATTTTTGTAGTAAAATTTTTTCGAATTAATTTGGTGTCCTACAGTTATCGATCCCCGCCAGTGCCAGTGTCGGCTTTAAGAGTTGCTGGTGTACATGCACGAAAGGAGAGTGTACTGGATGTATGTGAATTAACGGGGTGTAGGTGTAAATGGATGAATGAAATGCTTAGTACGCACATATGGACGTAAATGAAATAATGGAAAGTTTAGTAGGTGTAAATAGGTTATAGAAAGTGTTGTTATTGTTTTTTGCTTGATCCCAGTCTGTCTGGTCGTGCAGATCCGTCGACCACAGGCAAGTAACTGCTTTTGTGGTGCCGTCATACAGGTACAATACGGTACATACACTGAGTAAAGAACCGTTGCTCTCTTCTGTGGAGAGCGCCTCACCAGGATCGGACCAGGGCCCGTTCCCATGGCAAGGTGCAGGGAAATGAGGCAGTCTGGCTCTTGGGTGGACGCCGCAGCTGCTCACCCAGGGTACGCAAAACCGCCACGTATAGGTTCCTTGTCAGTGCCAATGGATAATACAGTATAGTAGGTTTAATCTGATTAACAGAAAGTGAACATGTAAATGGATTAATAGAAAGTGATGTAACAGTTAATGGATTAATGGAAAGTGTTGTGAGCGCAAATGGATTAATGAAAAGTGTAGTGAGTGTAAATGGATTAATGGAAAGTGTAGTGAGTGTTAACGGATTAATAAAAACCTAGGATGTACAGTACCAGGGTCAGTAGAAATCTTCACACACTGCGATAAACCTTTTAAAGAATACTCAGGGATGCACAGGACAGAGCACCAGCAATATTTAAAGGGAGAGGGAGTTTTAACAATGTATGCTTATGGCTTATATAACTGCTTCTTGAGGACGATGATATGATCTTCCTCGGATTTCATTACACAGAATAGGAAGTGAAATTAAGAGAGTAAAACAGAAATTAGAAAAGTAGAAAAAGTTACTTAATAGGAAATAATATACAAGTTAATTATTGTGAAAAACATGCTGTTTATGAATGGGATGATGATTTATTTAACAGGGTAAGCCAGGCAGTGATAAAGCTAACCAGACAGTTCTTTAATTAGCATGCACAACACCATACCGAAGTTAAACACATTTATGCACGACCAGAAAATGAAAAACTTATCATAATCATGCAGATCTGATAAATTATTAACAGTTTTCAAGTTACTTCAGTAAGAAATCAAAGACCAGGTTGTTTGTTTCAGGAGGCCAATTTCTCCATTATGTGGTTTATTTCAACAGTCAGAATAGGACTGGCAGGCAATTTCCGAGCGCTGATCATCGCTATAATATGCTTATCAGAATAATGGGGATTTTCTAACCTCTGAATAAATGAGGTTGCAGCAAGAAAAAAACAAGTCATGGTTTTAAAAGTGTTTTGAGAGACGAAGCCGCCTAACCCGACCTCACAGCACCATGAAACAGGCAGTCACTGTGCTCAAATTGAGACACAAAACGAAGGCCTGACGTGTTTAGAGTGTGGTGTAAATATGGGTCACTGGATTTAAATGAGGAGGACGTTAGATGTGTCTCACTTTATTACGATTCCGGCAAATTATATGTACGTAAGATTAGGGAATCATGGGGTTATGTTCACCAATATACATATATCACTTAGGCAGCATATATTATCTGATACAGAAATCACTGAATACCAAAGCATGTGTTATTTCACTTTCATTTTTCCACATTCCAACTTTTTTTTTCTTTTAATCTGACCACTGGGATGGTACCTGATTTCAACAACGTTTCGTCTTCACTATTTCAGTGTCTGCATAAAATTAGGTTTCAGCAAGCAACAAGCTCTGATACGTAAAATGATGCATAAATTTTGATATAGAAAGAATAGATACAAGCAATGACTTCATTTCTCTCGAAGAAAGAAATGGAGCCCCTGAATGTACAGTGAGGTTGGATGAGGAGGAAATGGAAAATGGTGGGTGTGTTTAAGTACCTGGGTGGTGTGATGAGTAAGGATGGAAGTTTAAAGGAAGAAGTGCTTGATAGGGTACAGCTAGGAAGAAAGGTTGCTGTTTTTTTTTTTTTTAAAGCATTGATAAGAAACAGGGAAGTGTGCATGAAAGTAAAAACGTCGCTGCATGACAGTATTGTGAGAACAACTCTAACGTGCGGAAGAGAAGCTTGGACCTTGCTGGAGAGAGACAAGTCAAGAGTGAGAGCAGTGGAAATTAGTTATCTGAGAGGAGCATGTGGAATCACATGGGGAGACGGACTGACAAATGAGGAAGTGAAGAAGCGTTGTGGTGTGGAAGTGGATGTGACAGAAGGCGTTAGGAGACATACACTGAGGTGGTTTGGCCATAAGGAGAGGATGGAGAGCGAGAGACTGACGAGAAGAGTGTATGTGGGTGAGGTGGAGAGGGAGAGAGGGAGGGGGAGGCCGAGGATAAGATGGAGAGATGGAGTGGGGAGGTGTATGACAGACGAGGGTATGAGCTGGGAGCAGGGCAGCGAAATGGCGAGGGACAGGGCAATATGGAGGCGATTTGTTTGTGGCCACGTCTTACGGATTAAGGCATATGGCAAAAGAAGAAGAAAAAGATGGAGGAGGAAGAATACAGGAGGACAGAGATAAGAATGAATGTACTCAAGTGAAAGAATGAGATCCAATATGTAAATGGAAGTACAGAACAAAGGTAACACTGGAAGGAGGAAAGGAAGCAAGGAAAGGAGGAAAGGGGAGAGTAGAAAAGAATTCAAGCGAAAAAAAGATCAGGAAAATGGGAAAAAATGAATCACAGGACATACTAGGGAAAGAAATGTATGGCGATTTAACTGAAAGCCAAAAAAGGAGGGAGAAAATGAAGAGATGTAAATCTTGAACTCAGATGCCCTAATCTACAATTCTTCATATTTTTGTTTCTTCTGCCTCAATTTGATATAGCAGGTCCAAAGGAGACGATATATATATATATATATATATATATATATATATATATATATATATATATATATGTATATATATATATACATATATATATATATATATATATATATATATATATATATATATATATATATATATATATATATAATGATCAATCACAAACCGTAATTCATGTCTGGCACACAAACTACTTTTAACTATTACACCAAGAAAATTATAATACAGCTCTGTTAAGCGTTGCATCACTGGTAACTTCATTTTGACGACTGATGTAAATTTTAACTCGGCTGTATCATGGGCTTTAGTGTAATGGAATAATAATGTTTTCAGGCGAATTAAAGCGTGACATAAATATTCCACGCTCTCATTAGGATCCTTCTTCTTTTATTCATATAGTTTTATCTGTTTGTAATATAATAAAAGTTCAAGGAAGCTACGCATTAAAATTTCGAAGATTCGAATACATAAGTGAATCTTGTAATTTTGGTAAGTGAACCTGGTCTTTGTTCATTTATAAAGTAAAAGTAGCTGTTAATAAACCTTAAAATAAAGTACTTATACGTACATGTAATAAATACACTGAAATGCATCAACAACTGGCAATACAGTATACAGCCACAAACAGTACTAACATCAACAACACAGACAAAAGAACACCTCACATGGGATACCGTTCTCAGATACTGCACAGATAACATACATTAAAAATACGTGTAATTTTCGACAAAGGCTTAACATTAGAGAACACGTGACAGGAAAGAGCGTACAAGCACACCAAGCACATAAACTATTCCTAAATTAGCAGAAAATGGCAGGCGACTCCACGTAAGGCAAGCTGTTCGTAACACTGGTAAAAATTAAAGGAATCCGTAATACGAGCGGCTACACAACTGAAGCAGGACACGAATATCAAACTAAGTAAACAAAATATTCTGGATCGTATAGTAAGTGGCTCTGATTTCTAAACACCTCTTCGTTAGCGATTTATCCTGCACATTATACCTCTATCTCAACAGTTACATTGTTGATGCGAGTTATGTCTATATTTGTAATAAAACTCAAGAGAACGTCAGAGTGGAAAAAAATAGATGCAAAATAAATCGCTATAAAAGAGTTTATGCAAAGCCTTGTGCCACCTACAATGCGCCCCTAACTGTATGAAAAGAAAAAGCACACAGAGGAGGAAAAACACGTTAAAATAATCCACCATTTCACTGGACATCAATTAAGCCGAGTAGATCTGCAGCATCTGATATCCATGCATATAGAAAAGAAGATTATTTTTTACAACAGTTCAAGGAAGAATGAATATATACAGGGAAAACACACATATATCTGAAACAAGGCAGAATTAAACAACAGCCAAAAATAAAGACGGCAGAACTAAACCTAAACAAACTAAACCCTATTCGGAAGATTTTCAAAACAGTCCAGTCAAAACAAGACAAAAGAAAGAAAATACAAGTCAAAATAGGAAAAAATAACAAAGCCACAACCATTTCAAAAGACAAGCAAACATGCCATAATAGAAGCATAAAGCAGACAAATAAATAACCAACAAACTCAGCAAACAACACCAGGCCAACGGAAATTAAAAAAGAAAAACTCAGAAAACCAAACATACCACAGAACCCTTAAAAAATGAAAAAGAAAAAAAAAAAAACGGAAAAAGAAAACAAAAACACCGAAAAACGAGAGAAACACTGAGGACAACCATACATGCTACACACACGAAAATCCACACAAAAAGACAAGTAAAGAAGAAGAAGAAGAAAAAAAAAAAAAACAGCACACATACAAAGAAACACGGAAATAAAAACACCCAACTCTGTCTACAAAGCAAAGGGACCTCCACGGGGGCGACGTAAAGCCGTGTTATAATGCAAGCCACAGTAAGGTGTGTCAGACGGCGCGCTGCTGGCAAGGTGATGGTGATGGCAGGGTGGTGTGGTGTGGGGCGTGGGCGGTCAGCGGAATGGGAAATGGGTGATGATGATGATGGGTTGTCAGCGGAAAGGGGGATGGGTGATGATGATGATGATGATGAAAGTGACGGCGATGGGCGGTTATCGGAATGGGGAATGGGTGATGGTGATGATGGGCGGTCAGCGGAATGGGAAATGGGGGATGGTGATAATGACATGTAACTGAATATGACTGGCTGCTGAAAAGAATGGTAATGGGTAAGTAAATGGGATGGGCAGTAATGAGTACAATGATGGATTAAAGAAATGGGGTAGTTACTAATGAAGACTGATACGGTTAATGAAATGGGGTTGGTATATAAAATTGACGGGGATGGATAACGAAATGGGGTAGCTAATAATGAAGACAAGGTTAACGGAATGGGAATGACTGATGAGAGGAATGGGGAGGGTTGACGATATGGTTGGTGTTCAAGGTGGTGTGGGTACTGATGAAGAACTGATCAATATAAACAATGACGGGGGGTAACGAAATAGTATAGTTAATAATGAAGACAGTTAATGATATGGAGATGGTGTGTAATGAGGTGGGTGCTGAAGAAAACTGGGAGGTCAACGACAAGGGGATGGTGTATGAGGAAGATGTGTGCTGGTGAAGAAATGGACGCTAATTAGGTGCATGGACACGGCCAACGAAGTGAGGGTGGTTAGTGGAGGGAACGACACGCGAGCGACAAATAATACACTCAAGGTGGTGCTGGTAACACTCGGTCAGCGGAATGGGAATGGATGATGAAACGGCGGCAACAAAATGGGAAAGGCTGATGAAAAGTAGCTGGTAGTAGTAGCAGTAGTAGTAGTAGTAGGTAGTAATAATAGTAGTAGTAGTAGTAGTAGTAGCAGTTGTAGTCGTTGTTGTTGTGACCCCAGGCTCATCTGAAACGTGAACTCGGTGGACTGTAGGCAAAAACACCCTTCATCCGCAGTCCACCATCCTCCTTTCGGGGAACAAGGAGGGATTAAGGGATGTTTGTATAATCGGGCAGCTCCTCCGCCCAGTCATACCGGCGTCACCACGTGAAGATCTCCCCCTCTGGCATCACTGGTGAAAAGAATCACTGCTTGACGATGAGCGTAGAAGAGGTGGATGTTAATGGGAAACGATAGGGGGGTGGTGGTGATGGGATTGTTACTGAATGAAATGGGTGATGATGATGAAGGTAGGTGAAGGAATGAGTGCTGAGGGAAAAAGGAACAGTTACTGAAGTGAAGGATGTTAATGAAGAAAAAGGGATGAGGAAAAACAGATAATCAATGGTTAATGAACAAAATGGGATGAGATACTTAGATAAACTGAGAGAATCAATGGTTAAGGAACAAAATGTAGTGATATCTTAAACAAGGAAATTGAGTGATGAGCAAATAAAGAAACTAGACTGAGGTAAATGAAGAACATGGTGTTATGGGTGAATGAAGAAAATGCGTTAATGGGTTTATGAAGAAATTGGGCGATGGGTCCATGAAAATGAGTTAATGAGCAACAAAAGTAAACGGGGTGATGAATTTAAAAAAAAAAATGGAATTAGTTCAAGAAAATGGGGTACTGAATAATACAGTAGATGAATGAAGTAAACAAGATACAAAATTAACAAAGAAAACGGGGTGGAGGTAAATTTATAATACAAATTGGGCGTTAAGCTGACGACTAAATGGATGTGAGAGTAATGACGAAAAGTGGTAATAACAGTTAACCAAATAACAGAGATAAAGCAAACACAGAAAAAAAAGGCACACAAATTAATGGGGTTAACGTAGACAAACAAGTGACACGATAACGAATATAAACAAGTGACAGGATAAATGGCAATGGATACAAATAACAGAATAAATAACACCGAAGAAAACAAATTACAGGACAAATGATAATGAGCAATAATGAATTACACAGTAAACGAAACTCATAAATGAATGACAGGATAAACAATAAACAAAGAAACGTGTAACTATATTACTGTTTCTGAACGGATCGTTGAAACTTCATGCACAAATGTGACTTAAAAACTGACTGGAGCAGGAAGTGATTAAAAAAAGGTAATTAAACAAATATAATAAATGTTAAAAAACTCATCGACCCTTTCGATACTGATTTTTTAAAATAAATGACTTTTGCTACCATCAGACAATTTTACTCAGTATGGATGATATATATATATATATATATATATATATATATATATATATATATATATATATATATATATATATATATATATATAGCTATCTATCTACCTGTCTACCTATCTATAAATAAAGCCTTCATTTTTTCCTTCGCTACACGAGGTCTCTCCTAAGCTGAAAAAAATGTAATGGTAGCGTCATGAATGAACCAAAAACTGAAGTCACCGCACTGAAGGGGTTAATAATAAAAGTTTTAACAGAAATGATAAAACAATCTTATTACTGAACGAAAAAAAACGAAAATTGAAAAAAAGGGCATATAAAAGAAAATTATACTGTAAACTTACTGTAAAAACTAAGGAAAAAGATTACAAAAAAAAAAAAAGCATGTTCGAAGAAAAGCAGAAATAAACACGTGTGTGTATATATATATATATATATATATATATATATATATATATATATATATATATATATATATATATATATATACACACACACACAGAAAAATGGTATTAACTGATACACAAAAAAGACGGATAAAATGGTTGTTATGAAAAGTAAATTAAATAATACTTAGAACTATTTAAGACTGAAATCTTTACAATGAGGATTTTTTTTTTTTTTAGGCGAAAAAATACAAGGAAAAATAAAACAAAAAAATAAAGCACCCACGAAAAGAACCTGACTTAAAAAAAAAAAGATAACGATGGAAATAATGTATCAAAATTAAACGTATCAACTCCTCTCCGACAACGTAGTTATTTTCTACTCCCAGTTGATTTCGTTCTGCTCAGAGAAAGAACTTTTGTAACGCGAGGGTAAAATACAGCCTTCATTAACACCTTTAGTACTATAGTTCATTAATTGGCTCAAATTATTATCCTTCTGTAGCTTGTTTCACGTAGCTCAGTGCCAGTAAAAGACAACAGAGCTTTCCACACTGTTGGTAGCATTTTGTGGCAAGCATCATAGCTCAGCATTCAAGGTGGAGGATGACAATTTTAGGCCAAGGCAAAATGAACAGAGTACAGCTGCCTTGTCCAAGCGGAATGAAATCTTTTGGTGGCAGGAATAAAAAAATGAAATGCCACTGAAGCAAGTAATTCCCAGTCCGGTGATATTTAACTCTTGCTGTCCTCACACCATTTTATTCAACTTAGGGGAGACTTTTATCCGTCGAGGGGCACACGAAGGCTGCATCTAACCCTCCTAGCTCGAAATCCCTATCTTTAGCTATATTGAGCAGTCAATGTGTGGCGTGAATAAACCTAAAACATACATCACCCGACTGAAGGAGTTGAGAGAGACCGTTGTAGCCAAAGGTAGAAATCAATTTAAGAGCATATAATTATGAACTAAATTTAGCTCCTCACCTTTTTTTTTTCATTCTTGTTGCCTCCAGACGATTCAACTTAACTTAGTAAAGGCCTCTCGCAGTGAAAGGGTTAATGAAGGCTGTATCTAACTCCCACAGTTATGTTTCTCCGAATCTGAACAAAATCGTCTGATGCTAGTAGGAATATGTTGAAAAATACCTCAAGGGAGCAATTTGTAAAAATGAATAGAAAAACAAAAGAAAAGAATGAAGGAAATTGGATGAAAGCATTTCAGTCAGCTATCGATGAGAAGAAATAAACTAAATCAACAAAAAATATAAAATCAATAAAAAAGCTCAGTAAAAATGATAAAATCGAATGTAAAAAAAAAATCAGCCAAAAGTAAAAAAAAATAATTCTATATACTGAGGAAGAAAATGCACTCAAAATGATCTTAATACCGAGCGAATAAAAACTGTATATATTTATTCGAAAATAAAAAATCAGGACAAATTAAATACAGTACATGTAAAAACAAATATATATATATATATATATATATATATATATAAAATCAGGACAAATTAAATACAGTTCATGTAAAATCCAATATATATATATATATATATATATATATATATATATATATATATATATATATATATATATATATATATAAAGTGATAAATGAAATATGGAAATGTTAAAAAATTAACATATAAGCTTACAATGGAAAACAAGACAACTAGACTGTACATACAGAACTGAGAAAGGATAAGGAAATATGTCGAGTAAATGAAAGCCAGTATGAAATTTAGTAAAAATAGCAACTAAATTACGAAAAAAATATATATACACAAGACAGGATGGCGAAACATATCTTTTAATGTGCGAAACAAGTGAAAAAAAAAAAAAAATCTGTCAACTCCGTGAGATTCATTTAGGCAGAGTTTCTACTCTACAGTATGTGTACAGGGTGTTTCGTCAAAAGTGTGCCAAACTTCAGAAGGTCATTTTGGTCTAATACTGAGTAATAAATGCTGCAGCAACACTGGTCTCATTCTCAACTGACGCGGATGTACATTTCTAACGACCTCTTGAGTGATTTACGAGCCAGACTTGTCCCCCATAAGGCAATCAGTGATTGCAGCTCCGGCACGGGGAAAACTGAACCTATGTTGGGGGCGGCGGGAATGTAATCGGACACCTTAGGGCAAGATCTTTACCCCAGCCTGTTCATAAAACAAGGACCTGAACTGTGAACTTGACGGCTGTTTGTCGAGGCCTGGTGGAAGATTTGGAACTAAGCCATCACTGACCGTCTGCCTCAATGACACCCGTGCAGTGGATGGCCGCTGATGTATGCCGCCATCTTTACTTGTGGCAGCCGTATTGATCCAGCATTTATTACCCAAAACAGGCCACGACTAACCTGATGTTTGGCTCACCCATCACGGGACACACCAGTAGCAGTATCTAGGAGTCCTCTAAAATGTCTACACACAACTTGTTTTACCTTACCTTGATTTGAAAATGGACTGAATTGGTATCGGTTAACGGCTCGTAACAATTACACACAATATCGGTACATCCATAATCGTACATACGCGTTAACCCCTTCACTACTATAGCTACTGCCTATAGTGAATGACCGTCTCAGGTGTGGTCAGAACAACGCTAGAGTTCTATTGCAGGTAACTCTGGACGATTTTATTCAGGTGAGAGTAGGTCACATGAGTCTGAGTTTTGAAATCGCCAGGGGTGGTGTGGTGGTGGTGCGGTGGCCCCAGGCTCATCCAAACGTGAACTCGGTGGACGGCAAGATGAAGCTGCCTCTCTCTTGTAGTCCACCATCTCTTTGGCGGACAGTGAGCTGAAGGACGTCAAAGTAATTAGGTGACTCCGCCGCCTGATTATACTAGTGCCACCGCGCCCAGGCCTCCCTCTCCAGCACCCGTGGAGGGGGGGGGGGGACAGTAAAAAAAAAGAAAGAAAAAAAAAAAGAATCTCACTGTATCTTATCCCTTGACTACTTTTATTAAGCTGAAAATAATTCTTTGGTAGCATCATTGACAAATGTAAAGATCATAATGGTACTGAAGGGGTTAAGATACACATACAACCGCGTACATGAAGACAGGCGCACACACAGATGCACACAGGGAATCTAGTGCAAGTTACTTTTTTCATGTGAAAAGTGTCATGAAAACATTTCTAAATATAAAACAGAAACCACATATTTCTAAATATAAAACGGAAACGACAGAAAAAATAAAAAATAAAAAATAGGGCAGAACTGGATTTCCTCAAAACACAAACACACACACACACACACACACACACACACACACACACTCTCTCTCTCTCTCTCTTGCTCTCTCTGAAAGTACTAAGAGAGTGATTCTACCGTACACAACTAGTTTAGAGCAATACACTAGTTAGGAGCTGAGTG
This sequence comes from Coenobita brevimanus, assembly GCF_032717465.1. NCBI lineage: Eukaryota > Metazoa > Arthropoda > Malacostraca > Decapoda > Coenobitidae > Coenobita > Coenobita brevimanus. The sequence continues at coordinate 14,668,537 of NC_137010.1, forward strand.
CTTTGTGGTGTTTAACTACGCGTCATATTTAGCTACACATTCACTTTCTCATTCCAACTGCACGATACCAGTGGCTAATAACTGCTTCTCATAACTAAGTGCTGTTAGTCAGGCTAGATGGACTATTTAGGTGCAAGAATACTGTCCAAACTAAGATGCTACTTTTGCGCACACACACACATACACACACTACTAGTACCACAATATGTGTGATTGGTAATTTAATTGTAATATAAATAGATCATTACTGCACAGTCACTCTAATTAACCACTTAAGCCCGAGTACGCCACTCTTATTTTATCCTTGCTGTCTACAGACGGTTTTACTCAGCTTAGAAGAGATTATTCGAAATGGAGAGGTTAAACCCCTTTATCACCAGAGATCTTTCCGAAGGTGAATAAAAATCGTCTGGAGATGGCTGGAGGAAGACAAAAAGGTACTTATAAAAGTGATTAATAATAAAACACACACACACACACACACACACACACGCACACTCAGACACACATACTCATACTAGAGAACGTGTGATTAGTTAGTTAGTAGTAAGTTACATTAGTGACTTATCTACATCCTTACTTAGCTAATGTCAAGATCTGGTCCTAAGAACACACCAGGCAAATTATAAATCATAAACTAATCGCTAATGTGCCCAAAGGGAAATGAATCGAACCTTTATCCTTTTTACTACCACGTTAGAAACTTTATTTCTGTTACCACCAGGTCAAATTATTCATCTCAGGGGAGACCATACGAAGTGCAGGGGTGAGGGAAGGCTACATGTAACTCCTCCAGTTCATCAAGTCTCTCCTTAAGTCAATGAAATCGCCTGGTGGTAGAAATGTATAAAATAATAACCTCGTGGTACTGAGAAAGGCGTAAAGGTTTTCCCACCAATACCAAATAAACCCAACACAAGACTCACATTTGTTATGATCGAGAGGTGGGGAGGGGAGGAGGAAGGGCGGGAGGGGGGCATATCAGATGGGGTGATCACGTAGCTTGATATCTTTTTTAAGAGTTATGAATTATTACACGAAGATGTCAGATTTACAAACAAACTTACTACCATTTCCCTTTTGTATTTCGGATTTCGTTTTGCTGAATACAAACAAGAGGAGATATTTTTTACACTTTTATGATCACTTTCCCTTCGCATTTCGCTTTCTCGTAGACTATACAAATATATGACAAGGTCAAATTCTACATTCTCTCTCTTTAACCTTCCTGTAGAACCAAAGCTAAGTTAAAATCATTTGACGCTCATATCTCTGACTTGAATTTAAAGGGAGACCGTGTGTGTGTGTGTGTGTGTGTGTGTGTGTGTGTGTGTGTGTGTGTGTGTGTGTGTGTGTGTGTGTGTGTGTGTGTGTGTGTGTGTGTGTGTGTGTGTGTGTGTGTGTGTGTGTGTGTGTGTGTGTGTGTGTGTGTGTGTGTGTGTGTGTGTGAATCTCTGGGTCAGGATTTAAAAATAACAAGATAAACTCCCTCTCTCATCCCCAAGACACTTCTGCAGGGAGAAGAGACTCTCGGATTTTCTGCACTCTCCTCTTCTGTACTTCCTGCAAATGATACCTCAACCCATTCCCTAAAAAGAAATATTTGTTATTATATTCTTGTTTTATCCAGACGACTTTATTTAATTTTGGAGTAACATCTCACAATGCCGGGGTCAGAAGCAGTCTCCAGAAAATTCTTCCACTGAGAAAGGTCTTCCACTGCGAACTAAAATCATTATAGCGCCACTGCTCTAGCCTCATGAATATCCCCCATTCCTTTGAGTTCTGTTGATGGCTAAATTTAGTCAGACTGGCGGCTCCATCTGCTTAGTAACTAAGGGGATTCATTCCTACCTCATAATTACGGCTCATCGAATTTTTAGCTACCTTGCGTTAGTTTTCCAGTTGTGGGAGCGATCAGTTTCCGTCAGTGGAGAACAAACCCACCATACACAGTGCCCTAATTAAGATGAACACAACGCCATCTCGTAGAAGGAGTTAAGTTACGGCTGGGAAAAATGGTTGTAAGTTTGTTTGTGAATCTCAGCTGACTGCAAAACAGAACCTCTGAGAAATTAATCATACTGAAGACTGCAAAATGTAAATAAGAAAAAAAAAAAAAAAGAACCGTGCAAGATGATGATTTGACGTCGGATCCCTTCGTCGCCCCGGTGGGTAGTCCCTCGACGAAAGAAGTAGAAGTGGTTGTGGCAGGTGTGCAGGAGATTCGAACGCAACACGGAGAGACGACTTTTATTTTGAAGGTATAATGATAAAGAAACGACTTTGGTGGGAAAGTTTTGGGCACTTACTCTCTGAATGTCATATACTCACAGAACTTACTGACACAAGTTGATAAGAGTGGTTCATCATGGCAATAAGCAAGTTGAGAAGGACAATGACGTTGATGACAGAGTAGGTGCCGAACATAAGCATGCCCCAGAACCTCGTGAAAGGCTTGATCCCCGTCAGCTCGAAGTTGGTGAGGTCGATGAGCCCGAATGCCGCCCAGAACAGCGTCTGCGTCGTCTCAAACAGGCTGAAAGGAAGAAGGAGAGTTAAAAGAATAATAAAGTATGTGTATAAAAAGAAGAAATACATGTATGATCAAAGGCAAACAATTAAACGTCGTATCACCTATCCATCTACCGTGTGTGTGTGTGTGTGTGTGTGTGTGTGTGTGTGTGTGTGTGTGTGTGTGTGTGTGTGTGTGTGTGTGTGTGTGTGTGTGTGTGTGTGTGTGTGTGTGTGTGTGTGTGTGTGTGTGTGTGTGTGTGTGTGTGTGTGTAATTTTTAAATTTATCTATTTCGTATTCACTGCCATCGTCCAGGTTCCTCTCCTTTTTCTTATTTTCCTTCTCTTAGTTATCATCATCCTCATCTCCTATCCTCATCTACACCTATCTGTTCTCCCCTTACCAATCTTCCCCCTCATCATCACCCACCCTATCATTATCTGAGCTTCCAATCTCTCTCTCTCTCTCTCTCCACCTACTTCGAGAATCTCCTCCACACAATGCAGGAGTCCACGTTGGGTCCCCTCTCGTCCAAGGGCTCCGACCCGTTCCCCGGCTTCAATCCTCGATCACAGGTTTGCTTCTCTAGGTCAGCGTAGAACCAGAGCAGCTGATTCATACCTGGTTAGATAAACAGACTGATAAATAGACAGATGAGAGATATACCGTAGATAGACAGACAGACAGTTAAATAAATGGACAGGTACAGATGGACAGAGAGACATAGGTAGATTGACAGACAGCAAACAGCTGAACAGACAGATGGACTGACAAAGAGAGAGAGAGAGAGAGAGAGAGAGAGAGAGAGAGAGATATTAACTAAATCCAATTTACAGTTAAGAGGATTTGATCTCATAATCATTACGCATCACTTCAAAATTGCATATTCTTCTAAAATTCATCTACGGTTAAGCTTAGTATAGTTATTTCTTCTCCAACAACTATAATTTGTGGCACTTCTGAGGTAACCTATTTCACTAACCCCCACTCCCTCGTCATATCCACGTTTCTCTGCTGTACGTCAGTGTTGGAACCAGTAACTTCATTAAATCAGACTCACTACCTATTATCTTTCGTTCTGTTTATCTTTACATGTGATTCTACCGCGTGTAAATACGAGAATCCTTACCAAACACACACAAATTACTGCAATGCATACAAACTCCCTCTGCTTTCGATAATACAAAATTTACTCTTCTTACGAGAATTCATACAAAACTCACTACACTTACAAGAATACTTACAAAACTCACTCTACTTACGGAACTACTCACAAAACTCACGCCATTTACAAAAACGGTTACAAATTTGCTCTAGTCACGCTGTACTACAAGTCCATGTTATATGACGCCTTTTTCATATGCCATTTTGCTGCTGATTCCTCGCTAAATTACAAATTCAAATCTGCCTAAAGTTTCGTTGATACCTGGAAAGCTGATCTGCCATGTCTCCATTTTATAGCGCTAAACACAGACCAATTTTTTGATATTTTCGAAAGCATCCCTGACAGCAGAAAGACAGCCTGCACTTACGCCGTACTTTCAAAACTCAGTCTGCTTATGCTCTACTTGAGAAACATAATTACTCTACTTGCCCAACGCCCTGGACTTACCGCAGGAGAAGGCGAAGAGGGTGAGGAGGTAGAGGAAGATGAACTTAAGGATGTCGACCACCATACGGGAGAGAGACACCTGAAGGGGGCCCAGGTACGGGTTGACGCTGAAGATGTACACCAACTTGAGGGAGCTGCGGGGAGGGGAGGGAGATTAGGTGTGGAGGTATGGAGAGGAGGGAAAGAAAGGAGAACTACTATGGAGAAGAGGAAATAAGTTAACGAGAGGCAGGAAGGCTGAGGAAAGAAAGGAGACAGAGGGAAAGAGAGAGTAGGGTTGATGGAGATGTACACTAATATGAGGGAGCTGTGGGGGGTCAAGGAGGAGGAGGAGGAGGAGGAGGAGAAGGAGGAGGAGGAGGAGGAGGAGGAGGAGAGAGAGAGAGAGAGAGAGAGAGAGAGAGAGAGAATCATGTGGAGTTAATGACTTATGGTGGATACAGTTACCATCATGAGATGGAAGTGGTAAGCCAGGAGAATACCTACTAAAGTAGGAAGAAGAGAGAAGGAAGGATAAAGGACAAGGGAAGGAAGGAAAGAAGGGAGGAACGGATAGGAAGGAGGAAAAACAGGTATATGAAAAACTAAGATGGGAGAGGCAAGGGCTGCTGAAGAAATGAATACCACCTTCAGTAAGGCTGGCAGGGAGGTTTATCAGGAAGAAAAGGAAAAGAGAGAAAAAGAATAAGAAAAGAAGAGTGTACTGGGAGAGACAGACAAATGAGAGACGTAACCATATTCTCTTTTTCACTTTAACCTGACCTAAAACTGCCGTCTCTCCATCATGCATGCTGACCCCCAACAAGAGGCTCACATTAGAATCTGGTAATTAACGAGGAGTCCAATGGAACAGATGTAGAGCCGTAGTTTCATCTTATTCTGCCGCTGGGGTCGAGGAAATAGGCTGCAAAATTATCCAAATTTCGTCCAGGTAAAGGTAAACGAACCAAGGCCTCACCTGAAAATATTAGCAGCGGCAAAGAGACCCTCGGCTATCAGCATGGGGTCCCACGTGTCCCACTTCTCACGAGGCAGGTTCTGGGTCCCGAGATTGAGCCGGATCTCCCGCTGCACCTGACAAGTGTGGGAGAGGTGTGTTAGTGGCTGGGGTGGGGAGGGTGGGGAAGGGGAATTAGTGTGCTGGGATGCGAGAGAGGGAAGTGGGAGTTAGTGTGGTGGAGGCAGAGTGGGGAAGGGGAGTTAGTGGGTGGGATAAGAAGAGTGGAGAAAAAGAATTGGTGGATGTGGGGGAGGCAGAGGTGGGAAAGAAAAGAGGAAGGTAAGGCGAGTTTAAGATATAGCAATGAAGGTGCAACGAGTTAGGTTAGTAAGATAGTACGAGAAAATTAGTGGGTGGGAAAGAGCGAGCGAGGGAGGGGTAAATGAGGGTATGGAGAGTTTGAAAAAGTAGGAATAAGAGGAAGGTTAAAGGAGAAGGGAGTCAATGAAAGAAGGAAGTTTGAAATGCCTGAGGTGAGAGAGGAAAAATGGAGAGAAATTTTGAAGAGCAAGGAGAAATAACCTCTTCAGTCTACCCAAATATTCACCAGGTTAGTAGAGACGTTCATATCTAGGGGGTGAGATACACTTTTCGCTAACTTCCTAAACTAAGGTCAATGCCAAGATCAATAAAATAGTCTATAAGTAACACGAATAAACAATCATAATACGGCACGGGATTCAAGGGACTATGCTAAATAAGAGGGCCTGGTGGTAGATAATGCCGTCTAAGGTTTGGAGGACAGGGCTGCCGCTAGATGATTTTGTTCACGTGAAGGAAACCTCTTCCCACTAAAGGTTGAGAGAGAGAGAGAGAGAGAGAGAGAGAAAGGTATTTTTTCATTCCTCGTAACTCTGTACGATATCATTCTGCCTAAGGAGACCTACTCGTACTGCAGTGAAGGCGTTTATCAGTGCTCTCACTCAACCCTCCACCTTGAAGTCTCTCCTAAGTTGAATATAATCGTCTGGAGCTAGCAAGAGTAGAGCAAAAACGCGCCATCGAACTGAAGGGAATAATAAATGGAAAAGAAAGGGAGAGTTTTGAAAGAGAGGAAACGAAATAAAATATATAAGACTAAATGAGGGACTTGAACACGTGGGGAAAGCAAAAGAGTGGTTAGAAGAAGACAGAGACGATATGACAAGGATAATCAAAGAACTGGAAAAAGCATTGGTAATTATGGAAGAGTTGAAAGGAAAGCGAGCCTTACTGAGTGTTTTAGCACTGACTGAGGTATCCAATCTGTGTGAACTAGAAAAGTAAGGTAAAGCTGAAGTGATGTCTTGGAAAAATTATCAGTCATTCATTCACTCTTTCTCTCTCTCTCTCTCTCTCTCTCTCTCTCTCTCTCAATCATCATCATTATCTTTGCTAACTTCCTATCTCCCTTATTACTTCTTCCTCTCTCTCTCTCTCTCTCTCTCTCTCTCTCCATCTCCCCTACTCCTCTCTCCACACACTTTCCCCAATTTCGTTTCCTCCTTCCCTCTTTATCTTTCCCTCCCTCTCTCCCTCTCCTACCATTCTCATTTATGATATTCTTCCCTCTTTCCCCTTTTCTCTCATTCTTTTTCTTCTCTCTCCTCTCTTCACTCCCTTCCTCCCTTCTTTCCCTTCTCCTTTTCCTTTTTTCCTCACTCTTTCTTGCCTTCTTTCATTCCTCTTTTTCTCTCCTTTATTCCCTCACACTTTCCTTACCTCTCACTCATTCACTCACACTTTCCTTACCTCTCACTCATTCACTCACTCTTACCTCCTCCTCCTTTCCTCTTTCCCCTCATTCCGACTTCTTTCCTCCATTCCTTCATTTTACTTCTTCCTCTTCCTGCATCTTGTCTCCTCCCATGCCGTTTCTTCCTCACCTCCTATCTCCCTATCTTTCTCCCACCTTTCATTCCCTTTCGTCCTGCTCTTCTCTCTTCTCTCAATCTTCCTCACCCTCTTCCTCTTTTTTTCCTCCCCTCTTTCCCTCTTCATTCCTCTCTCCCCGCATTCCTCCCTCTCTTCATCTGTTCACATTTCCTCCGTATTCTTTCCCTTCTCTCTCTCCTCACTTTCCTCACTGCAACTTCCTTCCCTTTCTTCCCTCCATCTTTCCCCCCCCTCTCACCACTCTTCCCTCTCTCCTTTCTAAGCCTATTTTCTCACTCTTACCATATATTTTCCCTCCTCAAGTCTCTCACTCCTTTGTCTCCTCCCCTTCTCCAATCTCCTCCTCCCTCTCTCATTTCTTGTTTTCCTCCCTTTTGCTGTCTCCTCTTCTCCTTCAATCTCATCCTCCTCCTCTCATTCCCCTCCTCCTCCCTCCCTCCCTTACCCATTTCTCTTCTTCCTTACTATTCTTCGTCTTCTCTCACCCCTTCTTCTTCTCTCTCTCTTTTTCTCCCTAACTTCTTTCTTCCTTTCTCCCCCACTCATTCTTTCTCTTCTCCATCTCTCTTTCCCTTCTTCCTTACTCCACTCTCCCTCCCCCACCATCTACCTCACTTTTTCTCCTCTTCTCTACTCTCCCCTCTTTCCCCTTCCTCCCATCCATTGCTTTTCTCTCCCTCTTCCCCCATCTCTCTCTCTCTCTCTCTCTCTCTCTCTCTCCTGCTAGTGCTTGCTATAATGAGCAGTTGGTCGTTTTCACCGGCGCTGCAGGGTGTTGCTTCTCACGCCATCTCTCATTTATACACTCGCAACACGCACCACAATAGTAACATAATAATAATAATAATAATAAAACACCAAACCCACAAATGCCTGCACGTTAGAGACACTCCGTCGACTACCAAGTAAAAACAAAAACTACAAAACGAGGGAGTGTACAGCGTTATTTGGTCGTCCACGCCTCCTTCCGCCCTCACACTCAACCACATATTTTCACTTCCCTATACATATTTGTTTTCTCAGCCTCACAGCTTCCTTACCGCCCTGTATAACAACTACAGAAATGGTAATAATAATAATAATAATAATAATAATAATAATAATAATAATACCTACAACAACAACAATACAATCTAGGCACAGTCTTCTACCCTCCAATGAATCGACTTACTTCACATATTTCACAAATTTAATGTTTCATATCCTATCCAACCGAAAAATCCACAAATGTTCCTTAATATTCTCAGTTCCATTGTCATCACTCTTGTCTTTCAGGGTTACTTCCTACCAAAGGGTCACATTCACACACCAACGCTGCCACCAACACACTTTCATGCCATCCGCTCGCGGCCTCCCACCAAGGCCTTCATAGCAAGGTCTCTTTTGTTTGTTTGACAGTGTACAGTGCGCTTGGAGATTACCTTTATGGGTTATTTTATGTAAAAATATAATTGTGAAAAGTATCAGGAGCTGGCAACGGAGGGTGTAAATGGGTGGCATCTCCTACACTACCATTCAGGACCTTTTATTCCTAACCGATGCGAATCCAAACATTCTGATGTGCCAGTGACCTTTGGAATAACCTCCTAAAGTTAGTGCATCACATCAACACACACACACACACACACACACACACACACACACACACACACACACACACACACACACACCTGATAATATGCCACAATCCTGAGAGCGATGGTGGCGACATAGAGGGCGTTGGTGATGAAGTCAATAACGTTCCACATGTCAGCCACGTACTCCCTTAAACCTACGTCCCACAGCTGCTTTATCTCCGACCATATCAAACCTGCACACAGAAACATACATTACTGACGAGCAGGAAGGGAGACAAGGTTATAAACTCAGAAAATCTAACTGGATAAATGACTGGATGGCGTAATGAATTGTTGCATGGATGGATAAAAGTAAGAAAATCTGAATGGATGGATAAGTTGTTGGATGGTAAGAAGATTAACTGTATGGATAAAAAGTAGGATTCTCACTTCTTTCGCTTTCACTCTCTCTCTCTGCCTTACCAAAGACCCACGCCAGTATCAGCCACTCGACCAGCGATGGCGGTGCCCCCCTACGCGTGGTGACATCAGTGGCCACCCATTTCTTCAGCGTGGGTGTGGCGCCGAACCAGTCCACGATCACTGTCTCGATACGCTGCGAGGCAAGGATCAGCAGGCCTGGCGGTGGGATGGGAGGAAGGATAGGAAGGATTACATTAACAGAGGTATGTGTGTATGTATGTATGCTTTAGTAATATTAAATCAACTAATCATTCACTGAACATCTGTCTCTCCGTCTATCTATCTATTTATTTATTCTAATACTTACAAAGAAATGATATAGACACTCCAAATATTTCTCGTGTACACTCAAGGAGTCTTGTGGGTAAAAATGTGAATGCACGATATTGCTTGCGAATTTTGTGTTTATTTAATTCCAGGAAATCAGCATATCCATGGATCCTGTGATTCTAAACTGACTTATCTGTGTCTCGTATTAAATTTTTCATGGGAATTTGGATGGAGAAGGCGCTGTAATCAAATACAAATATAACACTAACGACAATGCTAATAACAACGCAACCTCCTTCATCAACATAAGGCGTTAAGAGAGGAAGCAGAGTGGCACAACGCATTAACGATAGATGACCAGTCTGCCTCCCTTGATGGCATTACATAATTTTCATTAAAAAAAAATCACTTACACAAGAAGGTTAGATAAGAGGCCGAGTGGCAGATGAACTTGATGAAAGGCTTCCTCATGGTCTGGCCGAGGGAGGTGTGCGGGGCCAGGATGTACACGATGGAGAAGATGGGGAACAGGAGGCCGATTTTGACGATCTCCAAAGCCTGAAGGGCCATGTTCTTACGTCGGAACCCCGGCAGACCCTCATACCAGATGGAAGCCAGCAGTTGTTGTACGTTGGGATGCGCCACGAACTGAAAAGGGATGGAAGGGTAAGTGGATGGACATGGATGGTGGGATGAGATGCGCGTGGAAGATGGACAAATGGACAGACGGGTAGACTAACAGAAACACATAAAGACACACAAATGGATGGATAGAAAGATGTGAGACTTGGATATAGAGAGAATTTCGCGTGCTGATGAAGGATGGATAAAAAGATGAGTTTAGAAGATGGGTAGAAGGGTAGATGTGTGGATATACAGAGGGATGAATGCTTAAATAAATCAAGGCCTTCCTATCATATGTAAACCAGTTGTTGTTGTACGTTGGACATGTGAGGTGGATGTTGTGGAAAATAGAAAAATGGATCGGTGTGGAAGATGGGTATATGGACAGTTAGATGGAAATGAGGAAGAGAAGTAGGGAGAGGAAAAGAGCGAAGGAAATGAGGGAGAGAAGGAAGGGAGGGAAACGGGAGAAGGAAGGGAGGCAGAAAAGTATGGAGGAAAGGGAAAAGATATGGTTGGGAAGGGAAAAAGTAAGGAGGGAAAGAACAGAAGAGTGAAAGAGGGAGACAGAAGAGGAGGAAAGGAGAGAATGAGGTCGAGCGAATGAAGGGAAGAAAAGGAGGAAGTGTGAGGAAAAAAAAAAAGATAGAAAGAAAGAGTGTGGGAAGGAATAAAAGAGAATGAAGGGAAAAAAGAAAGTGAAAAGAGAATAGGATGATAAGAGAAAGGGAAACAAGGATGGAAGAAGAGCAAATTGAGTTTCAAATGGATACAGGAATAGAAAAGCAAATAAATATAACAAATGGATAAACAACCGCCCAAGAAAGAATAGGCTGACAGTACACAGATACAAATACACCATCCCACACCGTCCCTGCACCCCCCTCCCCGAAGAAAAATAAAGAGAATAAAAAGTTATGTTGGGGGGCAGAAGACCAGGCAGATAAAAATTTCGACCCTCACTGCCATCTACCGCTTTATAAATAATATTCTCAAGCGTTAAGACGGTCGCTGGGTGGTAAATGAGGAAGCACGAAAAAAAAATTCAGTATATTTGTCCCTCCTCGGTAACAATCCCTTCCCCAACAACACACCACCCGTCCTCAACATCCCGCTCCGTCCCTCCACTTCATTATTCCCAGCTCATTCTGCCAGTGCGAGGTGGTGGGCTAGATAATACAACCCCGAGGGATGTGTCATTACTCATTAACGAACCCTCCTCTCATGACAACCCACCTCTCTCAATTATACCCACTAATGAAACCTAATACCAACCTCCTCATCTATCATGCTATCTACCTATCTATACCTACAGCCAGACGCCATAATGCCGGATGGGGCGCCAAGAAAAAATCGCCTCCACGTCACCCTACCCTCCGCCATCAGGCTGCCCCACTTGCTGGTCACACTATTCTTTACACTTAAAGCTCAACTATATCAACCAGTAGTTTCGACCAGAGAACCTCAGGGTATTTTTGTACCTATTCATGAAAGACCCCTCCTCCCACGACACACTTCTAATGCATACGGTACTTCCTCCAAATAGGTGTGCATGTATATACCTACTGTATGTATGTACGAGTATATAATGATCCCATAACACACCACCAGCCCTCATATATTGCTCCACTTTATCTCTCCACCTCATTATTCAAAACTTATATTGTCTGTGAGCGGTGGCTGCAACAAGAGAACATCCAAAATTTATTTTATCCCTATTCAGTAACGACCCGTCCTTCTATCACACACCATCCTCCCTAATATGTCCTCCCAACTACCATTTCCATTATGATCAACTTTATTTCGTCTTTGAGAAAGTGGCCACCAAAAAGCAAAAATTAATTAGTAAACAAAGTATAGCATAGCACATAAAATGTAAAAATAAAACATGTACCTGTTCCTCCTCTGTACAGATCCCCTTCTTCCCACGTCACGCCACCCTGCTTCATATGCTCCCCAAGCTGCACTCTCATTAAGATTAATTAATTACGTCAGCGAGGGACAGCTTCAGAAAACAAATATACAAAAATAGAGAACCTGTCCCTATTCAGTAACGAACCATTTTCCCACAACACACCCCATGAACCCTTCTGAGCTGCCACGTTCATTTTGCTAAACTAAACAAAAGCATCTTCAAGTATCTCTAGCCCCAATAAGTAAGGGCCTCTCATGACACGCCAAATATGCTTCCCAAACTGCCACTCCACTTCATTACCCTGATTTAATTTTGATCGTCAGCGGGGCTACAACAACCACTTGTGTCCCTGCTCATTAACGACTCCTTCCCCGACACACCACCCTCCCGCCCCACCCACCGCCTTCTCCCTCCATCTCATTAAGTTCAGGCAATTTTTCCAGTGAGGGCTTGCTTGCACACAAAAAATATAGTGGCACTTTCCCTGCTCAGTAACAACCCCGCCTTTTCCAAGGATTCTCGTTTCTTAGTAAGAATCACTGTTTTTCCTGGAGCTTACCCTACCCAATGTTCCATATATGTATGACACGTTGCCCTACAAAATGTATGATGGTAATAGCCTCTCCTTCCACGACACACAACCCTGCCTCATATACACTCCCACACTGTGACCTGTTATACTACAAGAAAATGATGGGTAACAAGACAAAGGATATCTTTGATAGCTCACTCACCCCTGAAATATTACAAAGGTTAAAAATAATTACCGTATTTACTGGGGCGGAGTGATACCCGGGTGTTCCATTCTGGCAAAAAACTGGTCCGAGCATAGGCCTACCACTGCGCAGATACGTGTTCCTAGGAAAATAAAAGTGGCAATACCTCCCCCATCCCCGGGTCACTCCACCCCATCCCCTGTGGGGGCAGGGGGAGTCCCACCATGCCTAAAACCTGGCCCATGTGAAGGTCTGTCACTAGGCAAAATTTCGTGTTCTTAGGAAAAAAAAAAAAAAAACTATGGCCGCGCCTCTCGACTCTGACCGGAACACCTAAAGGCCGCCCCCAGTCTTCCTGTGGTGGCCGACCCTCGGAGGTCCCACTGTACTCAAGACCTTGCCCGGGTGGACATTAACTACCGTAAAATTTCCTTTTCGTAACAATCCATTCATATTGATATAATCTGCATCCCTTTCATATCTATATAATTTGCACCCTTCCTTCACAAAATGATAGTACCCTAGTGAGACAGTGAGTGAGTGACACAGTTAGGGACAAACACTGCATCTGGCTGCCTCTGTGGGTGCGACAAAAACCTGAATGGAGAAAAAAATGGAAGTTAGCATGTCTACACATTTCATAATGACGTCATACCCTAATGCTGATTTTAAATGGCGCCAATCCCCTTCGTGGCACAGGGACCCACGTCAGGCTGCTGCAGTCCTGAACGTTAAAGGGTAAGTGACTGACGCAAGTCCCAGGAGACGTTTTGCGTGATCAAAAAATCTTTATTCTACTACTAGACCACTTTTTTTTTTCTTGGCCACAAAAACACAACCTTTTTTGTGCTTTTGAGTAAATCTGAATTCGTAAATGGGCCTAAGCCAAAACCATTAATTCTGAAGTTCCAAACATAACCGCTATTTATAATTTTAATAGTTTTTTTTAAAATTAACCCAAATAGTCGTCTGGCGGTACCGAATGAGCTACGAGGGTCTATATATAACTTGTAATACTTGTCTGTCTTTTCTGTCCTTTTCTTCCCTTCCCAGATTCGTCCTACCTTCAGACGATTTTCCTCAACTTGGGAGATGTTCTCAAGCTGGACGACTCAGAGATCATGAATCGCTTCCTTACTTTAAAAAAAAAAAAAAAAAAAAACTGAAAACAAAATCAAAACGTAATATGAAATAATACAGACGTCCTCGGGCTGAACGGGCTAAAAGGCTTCGGGCTCCTTTGACTCACTCAGTTGGTAAAATCGTCAGGCGTCAGTTGAGATAGAACAGTAGAAATGAACTGACCATGAGGCGGTTAAAAACAGTTGCCGTTACGCTATCGCTGTTTTCTTTTTCCCATACCGCTCTTTTATGAAGTTTGCCTGTCCTATTTCTTTAGTATTTCTGCTTTCATATCTATTTTTTATCAATTCACATCTTCTCTTGTCACTCATCTCATTTGTGATTAGCTTCAGTCACCCCCCCTCCTCTCTCTCTCTCTCTCTCTCTCTCTGCCCCCTCTTCCTCTTGATATTTTTCTCTCAGTTCATTTTCTCTCGGTTAATGAACTTATTCTGAGTTCAAAGTGATTTTCTGTTTGCAAGACACATAAAGGAAATTATAAAATATTGAAAATTACGGAGAGAGAGAGAGAGAGAGAGAGAGAGAGAGAGAGAGAGAGAGAGAGAGAGAGAGAGAGAGAGAGAAGTAGTGAGAGAAGGAAAGAGAGGAAGAGACAAAAAGAGAGGGAGTGAGTCTGCATAGAGATAGCTCTAATTAGGATGATATTAGCCGCCACGGAGAGGAAAAATTGTGGAGGCAAAATGAGAGATGGGAAAATGGATGAGAGGAGACTGATGGACTGATGGACAGACAGACAGACAGACAGACTAGCAGACGTACACAGGAAGATAAACAGAAATAGATGGGCGGATAAAGACATATTCTGATACAGACAGACAGACAGATAGATACAGAAAGACAGACAGAGAGGCAGATAGATGTACACGAAAACGAGTACCGGTACACAGATAAGCAGGTAGATACAGACAGATAGGAACAAGCGTACATTTAACAGCTACCAAACTCAACAAAAAAGACGACAGAGATGACAGATTTCTCCGTTAGTTCATATCAGCCATTTCTGGTCCACTGCATGACTAGACACACTAAGAGGCCAATAATAGCGTCAATTATCCCATCAACGAGGTGGCAAAGTAGGACTGGGGAAGGGTTGTGTAAGTAGGTCAAGTGATGCATGTGCGTGTGAAGTGTTGTATTGCCTACGTGTGTGTGTCAGCGTGTATATACTGTACGTCATTAGTAAGAACAGGGTAAGAGCATACACACGTGAAAGGACATACTACTAGCACCTAATTTAAAAGCCACCACGTCGTGAGCTCAAACCTAAAACACGTGTAGAGAGATCAGGAGATGGGTACGCCAGCATGGGGCTACCACAGCATCGTTAGACTAATACAAATCTATGGACACAGTCAATAAGAAGGAACACACCAATTACATCAACTTGTTACTGTGAATCAGGTACACACACACACACACACACACACACACACACACACACACACACACACACACACACACACACACACACACACACACACACATTGTGTTTCAGTGTAATAGCCAACCAAAGCCAAGATAAGCCTTGAGTGCCTGAATTCAATATCCTTTCCCTCCTCTCCTCTTTTCTTTTAAAATCTCTCTTTCTCCCTCTCTCTCTCTCTCTCTCTCTTCCTCTATCTCTATCTCTCAAGTGCTTCTTTTCAGTTTCCCTACACACGTCCCTTCATAAGCTCAATTTTTCGATTTCTGTCTGCGTGTCAGTCCATCTGCCTGTCTGTTTGTCTGTCAGATCAAAGTTTCACCCTATCTTTTCCATAACTTTCTCTCTCTCTCTCTCTCTCTCTCTCTCTCTCTCTCTCTCTCTCTCTCTCTCTCTCTCTCTCTCTCATCAAATATTCATTCCCTCCTCTCCCTTCTTTCATAATCTCCATTTTTCCTCTTCTCACTCTCACATTTTATCTTCTCTGTCCGACTCCCACCCTCCCTTCTCTCTCTCTCTCTCTCTCTCTCTCTCTCTCTCTCTCTCTCTCTAAGCTTGACCTCACTATGGTGCGTGTCTTAAGCTGAATAAAATACCGTGATAATGACAATAAAGCATATAAAACAACCCCGTTAAAAAACAAAAAAGTATAATGAGTCAGTCAAAGCTTAATTTTACGTCTAAAAAAAAAAAAAAAAAAAACTGGGCAGGAAGAACAAAATAAAAGACGTTCTACTGAAAGGGTAAAGGTCTTTTTCTACCGTACTACGATGACTGACATACATACATACGTACATACATATATACGTACACACACACACACACACACACACACACACACATTTATTTCCCCGGCGACTTAAATCAGTTTCCGAGACTTTTTTTTCGAACTGGAGGGCTTGGATAAAAGCTTCTTTAACTCTTTCAATCCAGGAACGTGTGATTCGTATTTCCCGCTACCGGTCGAGTTTATCTTATCTTTTTTTCCGAACTGGAGGAGTTGCCCACCTTCAACTTCCGTCATTAATAAGATGCTCTCCTAAGCCCACTGAAATGGTCTGACAGGAACGTGAATAAAGTGCAAAAAAGTCGTTGCTGAGAAGGGGTTGACTCCTTCAGTACCACGACGCTCTCACACCAGCGGTAAGATCAAGAACTGTAGCCAGAATACCAGGATCAAAAGACCTTATTAAAGTTTTCCAATACCTTGTTTTCCCTGCTCCTCATTCCTATTTCTGTTTTCATCTGTCCATTAATGTACATCCTTATCTATCCAGTTATGAATCTATCTTTCTGAATCTACATATTAACCCAGCTATTCATCGTTTTGTTAGTACACCTCCATGCACCGTAATGCATTCTCATTCAATTCTCTCTATCTTTTTTTTTTCTCTCTCTCTCTGTATGTATATATATATATATATATATATATATATATATATATATATATATATATATATATATATATATATTGTCCTCGCCTCCTTTACTTCTATTTTACGAGTTTTCTTCAGTGTTCCAATTCTTTTTCTTCCTTTCCTCTGCTTTACGCAACTTCCTCCTCCACCCTTTTCATATACCTCATTTGTTTATCTCTCTCTCTCTTTACTTCTCTCTCTCCCTGTTCTATCCGTGTTTTGCTTTTCTCTTGTTTTTTTTTCCCCTCTTACCTTTCTGCTTTATCTTCAATCCTTTCCTCTTTCTCCTTCCCCCAAGTCTTTCTTCCTTCAGTTCTTCTCTCTCTTTGTCTCTTCTCTCACTCTCCATGCCTCTCATTTTCTCTTCTCCCTTTACCTCTTTCTCTCTGCTTTATCCCTTCATTCTCCCTGCTTTCATCCTCCCCACTACTTCCCTCTGTTCTCCCTGCTTTCATCCTCCCCACTACTTCCCTCTGTTCTCCCTGCTCCCCCTCCTCATATTCTTCTGCTTGAGTTTGATGGACAAATTCTGTGGACACATTCTTTTCTCATCATCTCTCTCTCTCTCTCTCTCTCTCTCTCCTTTTTTATCTGATCAAATTTCCGCGTCCATCTCTCGTTTCAGCTCTCTCTCTCTCTCTCTCTCTCTCTCTCTCTCTCTCTCTCTCTCTCTCTCTCATCTGATCAAGTTTCCATGTCCATCAGATTTCCATTTTTCTTCATCTCTCTCTCTCTCTCTCTCTCTCTCTCTCTCTCTCTCTCTCTCTCTCTCTCTTTCTCTCTCTCTCTCTCTCTCTCACCCACCTTCTTCTGCTTCAGCTTAATGGCCAGTTTGAGCCTATTCAGATGCATCCTCTCGCCGTGCTCGTAGGTGGGGCCGGTGGGGTCGTGGTTGAGCAGCACCTCCAGTTCGTACGAGGACCGAGTGTGGTCTAGCAGGGCCGTCGCGAAATCTTGGCACTGTTTCCGTAGTTCCTGTGGGGAGGTGGAGGGGTTAGAGGTGGAGGGGTTAGAGGTGGAGGGGTTAGAGGTGGAGGGGTTATGGGTGGACAGGTCAGAGATGGAGAGGTTAGAGGAGGTGAGGTTAGAGATGGAAAGGTCATAGATGAAGAGGTAAGAGGTGGTGAGGTTAGAGGTGGAGAGGCTATAGATGGAGAGGTTATGGGTGGAGAGTTGGGGATGAGGAGGTTATGAGTGGAGAGGTTACAGACGGAGAGGTTAGAGATGGAGGGGGTTACAGGTGGAGAGGGCAAAAATAGAGAGGTTAGGGATGGAGAGGGAGACAATAAAGCAGGAAGTTGTAGGTAAACTAGCGAGGGGAATGTCAGGAATGAAGGAAGAGTTTTTGTTGACGGGGAGACTCACGAGGTGGAGGAGGGAAGAAGACCGACGGATGTGGAAGAGGAGACAGGGAGAGGAAAGGGAAGGGGCAAGGAGGAAGGGGAATAGGTGTGGAAGAGGAATATAACAAGACCTTTACTTCTTACGAGGAGTGGGAGTGGCGTAGTAAAGATGTAGCGAAGTTAAGACACAGGTTCAGAAGTTCCCATAAAGAGACGGAGTGATGGAGGGAAAGGAGGATAGGAGAAGAAATGGGAGGGACTGGGGATAGAGAGGAACGTTATCAGGTTTCCAGAGCAATTGTTGAGGTTAGGAAGGATGGAGAAAAAGGGGAGGAGATAAATACACTGTACTCTCTCATTTGCAACACAGTGAAAAGGAAAAAAAAAATAGAATACTGTATTGGAGGGTATGGAGAGAGAGAGAGAGAGAGAGAGAGAGAGAGAGAGAGAGACGATAAACTATGTCGTACCTTAATTTCCCTCCCTCTCACTACTCCTCCCCCCCCTCTCTCTCTCTCACTATAACAGGTGGCAGTACCCTTCGCATTTCATCTCCCTCGCTTATCTTTCCCTCCCTCCCTCACTCCCTACCTCCTCCTCCTCCTCCTCCCCTCCTCCCTCCATCCCCTCTTATCTCCCGTTTCCTTCCTCCTCTCTCCCTCGTCGCTTATCTCCCCACGCTTCCCTCCCCTCCTCCTCCACCCTCCCTCCCTCCCTCCTTCGTACTCTCTTGTCATTCCTCTCTCTCTCTCTCTCTCTCTCTCTCTCTCTCTCTCTCTCTCACACACACACACACACACACACACACACACACTTCATTCTCACTCCTTCTTTCCCTTCACCTCTCATGCGCACACTTCCTTGCACAATTCCTCTTTCTCTCCTTTGCATCCTTTCATCTGTTTTTCTCCCTTCCTCCTTCGTGCTTCTCTCTCTCTCCTTCATCATATTTTCACTCTCATCTCCCTCTCTCCTACTTTCCTTCGTTCAAATCCCCTTTCTTTGCTTACGCTTCTCTCTCTCTCTCTCTCTCTCTTCCTTCCGACACGTTCCCTTCCTCCTCCCTCCCCTTCCTCCCTTCTCCCTTCCTCCCTTCTTCACACAAACTGAAATATTCAATGCACTGCCAACTGAGGAGGTGGAAAAATGAAGAGAGGAGGAAGAGAAGTAAAAATGAGGAGGAGGAGGAGGAGGAGGAGGAAGGAAGGCAGAGAAGAATGAGGAGGACGAGGAGGAGGAGGGAAGGCAGAGAAGAATGAGGAAGAGGAGGAGTAGGAGAGAATAATCTCCATTTAGATTGCTTCTCTCTCCTTGCCTCCCCCCGTTTTCCTCTCTCTCTCTCTCTCTCTCTCTCTCTCTCTCTCTCTCTCTCTCTCTCTCTCTCTCTCTCTCTCTCAAGACTATAAGAGGGAATTAATTCTTATGAAACTCTCACCGCTACCCTGACGCCCACTTCCTCTTTCATTCTACCACTCACACTCACTATTTCACTCTCTCTCTCTTCCACATTCACTGCATCATTTATATTTTTACTCTTTCCTTCACAACTATTCATTTTCTCTCCTTCGCTCTCTTCCACCCTCTCATTCATACCCATTCCCTCTCTCACAATCGCCCTCTTACTTTCTCACTCACTCACACACTGGATCTTATAGAATACTTATTACCATCACTCTCATTTAGCACTGATATTTTCCAAGTTTCTTACATTACATTTGGTCGGTCGGTCGGTCTCTCTCTCTCTCTCTCTCTCTCTCTCTCTCTCTCTCTCTCTCTCTCCAGTAAGACACACTCACTAGCACACAACCCACTACAGAACATGACACTCTCTCCCCAACGCCCCCTAGAATATGACACTCACTTTCCCACCCACTCTCACACAACTCAGTGATCCAACACGTTCACTCACTTTCATATGTCCTGTTCCAGTCTAAAGCTCACTCTCACACGCCTCACTCTCACACATGGCTCGCTTAATTTGGCACTCTAGCTCACTTTTACCTGTCTCATTCACACACGATTCGCTGTAATTTGAGCCTCACTTTCACTCAATTACCTTTCGTCATTTTCACAGTTTACATTCACAAATTTCAAACTCACTTTCATACTCACTCGCTTTCACATCCCACCCACCAACTTTCACACACTCAGTTTCACATCCCACCCACTCACTTTCACACATGAGTAACTTTCAGAGTCCTCACTTTCACACACGACTAATTCACTTAGACAGGCATATTCACAGAAGTAACTCTCACTCACACTCAGACATTTCAAACACTCATTTTCACGACTCGCCTTCACACACGACCAACTCTCACTTTCGTACTTCCACCTGATCCTCGCTCTTCCTCTCTCTTGACCTTCACTTGCTACTTGACACCACTCCTCTCTCTCTCTCTCTCTCTCTCTCTCTCTCTCTCTCTCTCTCTCTCTCTCTCTCTCATTTATCTTATGTCTGTCTTTTCCTCTCCTCTCTCTCCTCTATTTTTTCTTTCTCCCATTTTCACTTACATTCTCTCTCTCTCTCTCTCTCTCTCTCAGGCAGTCGTCAAGGAGTCTTTGTGGTCATTACTGTCTCCCACTGCCTTCTCACTCGCTGACTCCCTTACCACTTCTCCTATCCCTTTCCGGATGTCTATGAGGGAGGATGACATTCAGTCCTCTCCGATACCTCTCAGTTCCCACTCATCCCTCTCCCTTCCCACGCCGTCCTGTTCATTCCCACTCTACATCTCCATTCCATCCCATCTCTCTGTCCACTCGGTTTCCTTTCTTCCCAGTTGAATCCCCTCGCTCCCCATTCATTCAACTCACTCTCCACTCCCTCACTCGATCCCTTTTCAGCTCCCAAGTCGTCTGGTAAGAGTTCCTTGTTCGTCTTGCATCCCACTCAATCATCTTTCGTTCAGCTCCTCAAATTTCTTTCCACTCCATACCATCCTTTCCACTAATTCTAACATTTTCATTTCACCGCCTCCAGTCTTGTTTACAACCTCCAATCCCATCCCATGACCTCCAAACTCATCCAGCCACTTCCACACTCACCTCCCCCATCTCTAAACTTACCCCACTGCCACCAAACTCATCCCATCATCTCCAAAGTCATGCCACCACTAACCTCATCCCACCACCCCCAAACTTATCTTACTATCTCCAAACTCATCCTACTACCTCCTGACTCATCCCACCACCTCTTAACTCATCCTAACACCTCCAGACTTACCCCACCACCTGCAAACTCACCCCACCACCTGCAAACTCGTTCCACCACCTCCAAATTCATCCCACCACCTTCAAACTCATCCCACCACCTCCAGGCTCACTCCCACCACCTCCAAACTCATCCCACCACCTTCAAACTCATCCCCCCACCTCCAGACTCATCCCCACCACCTCCAAACTCATCCCACCACCGCCAAACTCATCCCACCACTTCTAAACTCATCCCACCACCTCCAAACTCATCCCCATCACCTCCAAACTCACCTCACCACCTCCAAACTCATCTCACCACCTCCAAACTCACCTCACCACCTCCAAACTCACCCCACCACCTCCAAACTCACCCCACCACCTCCAAACTCATCCCACCACCTCCAAACTCATCCCACCACCTCCAAACTCATCCCACCGCCTCCAAACTCATCCCACCACCTCCAAACTCATCCCATCACCTTCAAACTCACCCCAGTACCTCCAGTCTCTACCCATCCCCATTTCATTTCCAACTCGGCCCTATCCCTCCCACTTCAATCACTGCCTCACCTCTCTCATCACACTTACTCCCTCTCTCCCAATACCTTTCAAGCCCATCCAAACTCGACACTCTCGATCTCACTCACTCCCTCTCCCTCCTCTCTCTCTCTCTCTCTCTCTCTCTCTCTCTCTCTCTCCACTCAATTTCCACACTCCCCAATCGTCCACAAACAGCTCCCTCGTATTACAAACTTGGACCTGTCTCCCCACTCAGTCCCTTACCTCCCAACTCAATCCCACTCCCTCCAATCAATCCCTCTCCCTCGCTACTCAATCCCACTCACTCCACTCAATCCCTCTCCCTCGCTACTCAATCCCACTCACCCCACTCAATCCCCCACTCTGACTCTCCCCACTCAATCCCCCACTCTGACTCTCCCCACTCAATTTCACTTTCTTCCACGCCGTCCCCATTTCCCTCCACTCCCTCCCCACTCACCTGGTACTCGCTTCTAAACTCGTGCTCCATGAAAGACAGTCTCCTCAACTCCCAGGACAGCTCGAAGGCGGTGAGGATGGGGTCTTTGGAGGAGAGGGCGATGAGGGAGGGCGAGGCCAGGGCACGGTAGCTGTTGATGCGGGACCGGCTGTGGCGCAGGGAGTCCTCCTGCCGTGACGTCACACACTCGTCACACCCGCACCTGAGGCCAAGTGAGGTCAGATTAGGTCACGGTGGATTTTTCAGGTTTACATCAGGTCCCATAATGGATACATTGTCATATAACGTTAAACAGCGGTCATGCATTTTCTAAACTTAATAATGTGCTATTCACAGTACTGGAAAGAAGTCTGCGGGCCCACTCTGCCAATTTCAAAACCACTGAGGAGATGTAACATTTCATATATACAAAGAATTACAAAGGAAAGCTAACAACAGCAGATCTATTGGTCACTGAGGTTCTTTGTTGCAGACTGACCATCATCACCGTCATCATCATCATCGCCATCATCATCACCATCATTATTGTCACTGTCGTCTTCATCATCATCATATCTTTCCCACCAATTTGTGGTAATGTATTGGACCCAGAAATAGGAAAACGAAATCAGGAAAAAGAATTACCAACAAAATTGCACGGTGTAATGGAACCCACACCCACTCGATAATATACGAACAGATGGAGTGGACAAGAAAATCGAAAGCCCGTACACTACTATCGTTCATACCTTATAAATTCTCAGCTCCACCTTACCGCTTAATTTGGAGTCTAAAGTTATGTATCTATTCTATGAGGTGAAGAAGAGAACTGTAAAGCACGAAGACTATCCAGGATCCACAAACCGATGTAAACATGAAAATGTGAGAAGGACTGAAAAGTGACATTAAAATAACTCTGATGGACATATCATGAGAAACGAAAGCGATATTCAGTGGCTATAGAAAGTGATATTAATTCCATAGCCATAGTGCGGTATTGGTGTATCTTACATAATGTGTGTGTGTTTGTGTGTGTGTGTGTGTGTGTGAGAGAGAGAGAGAGAGAGAGAGAGAGAGAGAAAGAGAGAGAGAGAGAGAGAGAGAGAGAAAGAGAGAGAGAGAGAGAGAGAGAGAGAGAATAAAGATCTAGACAGAGGGAAGTCACAGAGGATAACGAGAGGAAAACAGAGAAAGTAGAGGAAAATATAAGAAAAGAGAACAGGAAGAAATGGGAAGGGAGGCAGATAAAAAAAAGTGGGGACATAGGAGAGAGGAGGTATATATAAATGTTTCTGAGGCCACAGACGTCAGGGGTGAGAGAGAAAGAAAGAGAGAGAGAGAGAGAGAGAGAGATAAAAGGGTTACAAACACTCCCCATCAACAACTCATATGTGCTGACGGCCTTGGTATTATATTCCTGACACTACCCCACAATTTTATCATAAAGAAGAAAAATCAAATTCCAGGGTAACCCATATAAGATGCTATGTGCAGTCAATAACTTCATCCTCTCCTGGGACATATACTTTTTAATTCGATCCTTTTTCAGATGGTCACAAATTCAATCCCTTTTCAGATGGTCCCAAATTCGAACCCTTTTTTCAGATGGTCAAGAACTCGAACCCGTTTTCAGGTGGTCACGAATTCGATCCATTTTTAGATGATCAAAAATTAGGATTCCTTTTCCAAACAGTCATGAGTTCGATCCCCCGGTTATGACCTGCCCCGTGAGAGGTCATTTGCATACTCTGAAAATTAGACTTGGTAACTTTTTGACGGAGTTTTAGACAAGGGCATCTGATTGGCTGGCTCCCTGTGGGCCCTGGATTGCTCTCTCTCTTTCTCTCTCTCTCTCTCTCAGAGCCGATCACCATTCAACTCTCTTATCACACTGAAGAGGTTCATCTTTCACTCCATGCGTTCCATGCGCTTTGAGAGAGAGAGAGAGAGAGAGAGAGAGAGAGAGAGAGAGAGAGAGAGAGAGAGAGAGAGAGAGAGAGGCATGACACAGACAACAGAAAGAAAATAAGAAAATAAGAAAAAATGAAAAGAAAGAAAAGAAGGAGGAGGAGGAGGAGGAGGAGGAGGACAGTGAAAAAAAAAAGGAGGCAAAAAAGGAATGAAAAAGGATGAGAAAAAGAGAATAATATAATACTGAGATGATGAGGATTTTATACTATATATATGTGTGTGTGTGTGTGTGTGTGTGTGTTCTCGAGGAACTGAGTGTGTATGCATCTGTGTTTTAATTAGTGTCTGTGTGTTTACGTATGTCCGGGTAATTAATGACTGTGTCCCCAAGCATTTTTAAATTCTGCGCTTACATGACCGTATGTGCCTGTGTTTTGTGAGTGCTTGTTTGCCTGTTTGTTTGCTTGACTGAATGTGTGTGTGTGTGTGTGTGTGTGTGTGTGTGTGTGTGTGCATACATGCGTTGGTGGATGTGGTGTTTGTATGTGTGAGTGCGTGTAATGCGTAAATACACCTGTGTATGTGTGTACATCAGCGGACATGTGCGTGTGAGCGTCGAGGAATGATTCAAGCATTAAAGAGGAGGAACTCAGCCTCTGCCACACCCAGCTGAGGAGGAGCAGGAGGAGGAGGAAGAGGAGGAAATTATATCAGTGAGAAGGAGCCGTAAACTAAGCGGCAAAAATAAATAAATAAAGATAAATAAAACAGAGAATACCTGAAGGCAAATCAGGTGTTCAAAGTAACAAAGCCGCCATCACTAACACTTCTGCCTGGCCGTAGACGCACTGACACTTTTCATTTACATCACCGGTGAATGATACTAAGCTGAGAGACATCCTAGAGGCAGAGGGGTTCACTGGACTTTTAAAAACTGTAGACTACGATGACGTATTTCAAATAAAAGTATACATCAAACGATCTAATTCAGATTGGGAACAACCTGTAGTAGCGTATGGGTTACTGAAGGCCAGATCCAACTTCTACTTGAAATACCCCCAAAAGTAAATAAGTATCGTTTGGAGAGAGCACGAATATATATATATATATATATATATATATATATATATATATATATATATATATATATATATATATATATATATATATATGTCACCGGCATCAAGAGGTTAATGAAGACGAAAAACTTATCGGGAAAAATTCTACAATACTGAAAGTACAGTATGGGAGTGCTGTTGTAGCTAGAAATGGGTGAACGATAATAAAATCAAAAGAAAAAGAGCAAGCAAGGTGAATATGCGATAATGAAGAATGCTATAACAAGCGATGATTATGGGAGAAGGAGGAGGAGGAAGGGGGGGGGGCACAACAGAGTGAAATGAAGGAACAAATAAAGGGGAATGAAAAAAGAAAAAAAAAGAAGTGAAAAGAAAAATGTGGTGCACAGAAGAGATAACTATGATCAAATGGAATAATCAATAATATTGTGGGGGGGAAAAACAGCAGAATGCGTGAGAGGAGGCTTGGGAGTGTTTTCCCTCAACTCAGATATACCACTTCCCTACACCCCACCGCCCCCTCTCTCCTCACCTGACACCCCACGGCTGAGGAAGCGTTGCCCCCCGTCGTTGTGCAGTATTCTGGTGATTCCGTGGTTATCCCAGTGATCCCTCTCCAGTAATACTCTCTCATCTTATATCCACCATCCTTCTGTAAATTATATCTTGCTGAGGGAGCACTGCCCCTCCATGTCCGACATTATTCTGATCATCTCGTACTTGTTCCTATGCGCCTTTACCATCAGTCTCTGTTACCTCTAAATGCATCGTCCCTACTATTCATTCACTTTTCGGAGCCGAGATACGAGTAATCCCCGCCCACTAGCCTATCACTAACCAAGCTCAGGCTACAACAAAAATCTCACAGGTATAATCTAGTGTTGGCTGCAGGTGCTGACTTCCATCACATCCAATGTTTGTATTGCGTCACATCATCCTTCATGTCCACTGTAACAACACACGAGATGAGAGACGGTCGGAGGTGTTTGTTTGGCGTCAAAGTGAAAGATATTACACACATTATTATCGCGTGGACCTTGACGCTGCTCGCTACCTCAATAGGTAATGAATACAAGTTAAGGTGAAAAATGAGTATAGGCACCTTCATTCTGTCCCTTCACCTTAACCGTACATTCCCCTGCTACCGTCCTCCCCTCCCCCCCCTCCGCCTCACCTCAAATCGTGTGGCTGTGGGAGCGTGGCGCCCCTGTCCAGCAGGATTTTGATGATCTCGTAGTTGTCCCGGTGCGCGGCCAGAATCAGCGGGGTGATGTCCGGGGTGAAGGTGGCCGTCTCGGGCGGAATGGCCTCCCAGCTCTGAAGGAGGCAAGGAGGAAATTAGTGGGTAGGCAGGAAGGTATGTAAGTAGCTGGTTGGTTGGTTGGTAGGTGGTTGGCTAATTGGTTTGTTATGGAGATGAGATGGTTGCTTAATTATGTAAATAGTTGGCCGGTTGTTTGACTGGATCTTATATATACCATAAGTATTTATGTATGCATGTACGTATGTACGTATGTATGTATTACTATAAGTATTTATGTATACATGTACGTATGTATGTATTTATGTATGTAAGTATGTATGTATGTATGTATGTATGTATCGTAGGTAGGTAGGTGAGCTGGTTGGTTGGTTTGACGGATACTACGGTACTTAGCTAGTTAGATACGAAATTGGGTAGGTATATGGTTGACTGAATGGTTAAATCATTATAAAGAAGACATTTTAGCAAGATGGTTAAATAGTTAAGATGACTGGATTCCTGGTTTACTCTGAAAAAAATAAAAAGTTTGCAAACAATTCATGAGAAAAACAAACTGTGCTAGCCCCAGGCCAGGCCTCAACATTAATCAACACAGACATTGACAAGCTTCAGAAAACACAAATAAAGTCTTAAGAATAATAACAAGACACACCAGAGGGGGGACGTGGAAGGTGTGTGCAAGATATTCACAGAAGAAATCTGTGTAGCATGTGAGGTGGTGTGTGGGGTGAGGAGAAGACGAAAGGGATAGCAAGGAACAGCATGGTGGAATGAAGACGTGAGACAGGTTGTGGCGCAAAAGAAAGTATATAGTGAGTGGATGAGAAACAGGGACGTGGAGGAAGTTGAGAGACAGAAGAGAAAGTTATATGCAGAGAGGAAGAGAAAGGTGAAAAAATTAGTAAGGGAGAGTAAGAAGCAAGTGGATGACGAATTTGGAAGGATTTTGAGTGTTAAGTGGAGGGAATGTAAGAAAATGTTCAGGAAAGAGGTAAAGAGAGTTGAACAGGGTGATAAAGAAGTAAGTCGGGGAGTGAAAGATAAAAATGGTATATGCTAGTGGAGAAGGGAGAAATAGTAAGCAGATGGAGAATACACTTTAAGGACTTGCTGAACATAGAGAATGAAAGTAATGCGGGTTTAAGTGGCTGGGGAATGGCTGGGAGGAGGAGGAAGGTGAGAAGAGAGGAAGGAATCAGTAGGATGGATGTAATGGAAGCAATGAAGAAAGTCAAAATGGAGAAAGCCCCAGGAATTGATGGAGTGTGTGGTGAAATGCTGAAGCACGGGGGAGGGAGAGACAGTAGTAGAATGGATATGGAAGTTGTGCAGATTGGCCTGGGAGGAAGGTAGAGTTCCGGAGGATTGGAAGTCAGGTATAATCACTCCCCTGTACAATGGAAAAGAGGAAAACGAAGCGTGTGGTAATCATAGGGGCATTTGTCTTCTCAGCGTAACAGGAAGAATATATGGTAGGGTACTTATTGACCGAGTTAGGGGTATAACAGAGGAATTAGTTGGAGAAGAACAGGGAGGTTTTAGGAAGGGAAGAGGTTGTGTAGATCAGATATTCATTCTTGGGTTTTCAGTGGAAAAGTTTCTAGTGAAGGGAAAGAAGTCGTCTGCAGCCTTCATGGATTTTGACAAAGCATAAGACAGGGTGGGTAGAAAAGGAATGTGGAAAGTATTAAGGATACATGGAGTAAATGGGAAGTTGTTGAATTTGCAGTGCCTGTGAATAGCGAACTGAGTGAATTTTTCAATTTGAATGTTGGATGAAACAAGGATGTGTCATGTCCTCATGGTTCTCCAATCTGTATTTGGATGGGATTATAAAAGAGATACAAGGTAGCGCAGTGGTTGTTGGAGCGACCCTAATGAGAGAGGGCAGTGTTTGGAAACTTCCTGTACTGTTGTTTGCAAATGATACTGTATTTTAAGTGAAGATGAAAGGGAACTGCAAGGCTTGGTGAATGAGTTTGGGAATGTGTGTAAGAAAAGGAATCTAAAGGTGACTGTAGGGAAGAGGAAAGTTATGGTCTTAATGAAGTCACTGGATGTACAGTGATGCTGGATGAAGAGAAAATGGAAAATATGAGTGCGTTTAAGTACGTGGATAGTGTGATGAGTAAAGATGGAATTATAGAGGGTCAAGTGCTTGAAAGAGTACAGCAAGGAAGAAAGATTGCTGGTTCCCTGAAAGCAGTGATAAGGAACAGGGAAGTGCATGACAGTATTGTGATACCAACTCTAACCTATGGAAGTCAAGCTTGGACCTTGTCGGAAGGACATAAATAAAGAGTGAGGGCAGTGGATATCTGAGAGGAGTATGTGGAGTTACACGGAGAGACAGACTGACAAATGAGAAAGTGAAGGAGCGCTGCGGTGAGGATATGGATGTGACAGAATGCGTTACGAGAAATACGCTGAGGTGGTTTGGCCATGTGGAAAGGATGGAGAGAGAGAGAGAGAGACCAACGAGGAGGGTGTATGCGTGAAGTGGAGGAGGGGGGAGGGAAGGGGAGGCCGAGGATGAGATACAGGGATGGAGTGGAGAGGTATATGAGAGAGGGGGGTGTGAGCTAGGAGCAAGGCAATGAAGTGGCAATGGACAGGGCGACATGGAGGCGATTTGTTTGTGGCCACCTCTTACGGGATTGAGGCGCCTGGCAATAGATAGATAGATAGCTAGATAGACAGATAAATAGATAGAGACCAAACCACATATACAGATGACTTACATCAAGGAAAAAAATACTTCCAAAGACCATATAAATATGAGAGGTTACAAAGGACATTGCTTCAGCTCAAGATACATCCCACCATGTAACTCCATGCTGCATCACCCCCGTCCACACAGAAACAAGACACGGACAACTACCAAACACTACACAGAATATCTCAGCAACATCCCCCCTCCTCCTCCCATCACTATAAGTCATAAACACATACAAAAACAAATAGCCATCCAAAACCTCCAGCCAAACAGCATCCTCCAAGAACCACCACCAGACACACCCCTCAGAAACTCCCCTACGCAGAGTCACGAGTACACCCAGCTAGACTGCGATGCGGCCACCACGCTTCCCTGCAACAATACCAACACATAATGCAACTCACAATCTGCTTGGCCCACACTGCAATGCAACTTCACCACACAACAGCACACTTACTCACCATATGCACCACACCATCACAACACAGATAGTCCTTCAACATAACCTCAACAAAAGACATCTGGGAGCGACCGGTCGAAGTCGTCGACGTCCTGCGTTCCACTGGGTTCACAACGAGATGAGCCTAGGGTTGCAACAACAACTGTTTAGGTTGGTGTGTGGGTAAGCAGGTAGGTAGGTGTCCAATTACGAAGGTGGATAGGTAGCAATTATGTACGTAGGCAGGTAGGTAGATTGATGGACGTCTAACTGACTGACTGGTTAGCTGGTTAATAAATCTAGTGGGTAGATGACTAGTTGTTTAGCTGCATGTTAGTATGGTGTAGATAGGTGGATAGGTGGCTGGCTGTTTAATTGGTCGGTTCGCTAGTTACGATGGCATTTGATTGGTTGGCTGGTTGGTTCGTTGGTTGACTGGCTGGCTGGTTGGTTAGTTAGAAGGTTGATTGGGTGGGTGGGTGGGTGGTAAGGTTGGCAGTTGGTTGGTTGGTTAGTTAGCTAGGTGGTTGACTGAGTAGTTGGTCAGTTATTTTACAGTGTTACTCCTTACACCCAGGCACGTCTTTTAAGTCTTATTCTAGTTAATGCTGATCGACCGTATTCAATTTCCGTAAGACGTTCCCGGGCTGAACTGAAGAAAAAAAAAAAAAGGGCAAGTACAATATGCAATAAAGACTAAACATCCTGTACTTAGTTTTCCTCTAAAGATATATCATAAATTCTGATAAATTTTTTTGTTTCAGCCAAAAACAAAATTACGAGGTTTTGATCTGTTTTTTCGATATTTTAGACAGGTCCAAGACACTTTTCTTTTATGGCATTGTCGTCGCAAATTATTTTTATTTTACTCTTGAAGATAACCAAAGCTAACCTAACCCAACCTAACCTTCAGGAGTATAATAATAATTTGCGACGATAATGCCAAGGAACAAAAGTGTCTTAGAATTATCTAAAATACCGAAGAAAACCGGATCAAAATCTCGTAACTCAATTTTTGGCTGAAACTATAATAATACCGAAATTCCAGTTCAAGCAACAACACAGACAAAACGATGAACACTTCTGTACAGTGCACGTTGGCCCGTACTCTCGTGCTCGTGTTGTTAACAGGATCTCTAACATCGATTCCTCTTATCCAACCATCCATCAGACAATCCACTACAGCCCTATCAGGAGCGTAGGGGCCCGTGGCGAGGCTGGCCAGTCCTGACATTTATGCCAATGAATCTAATGAGCCCTTTTTAATTTAGTTTTGCTATCACCAGACTTTTTACACAGTTTACAATATTTTCTTTTTTACTGGAGACGTTAGATACGACCTTAATGAACCCATTCACTACCAGAGAACCTTCCCATGAATAAAGTATACAAATAAAAAAACAAATACATCATCGGACTGAAGGGTTAAGGCGAAAGTAACCAACCTGACTGCGGCCGGTGAGCATTACAGTGCTACAACCCAATCACCCCTGGGAAATGTACCGCTATGGGCCAAATCCGGTTCAAGCGCCTTAACTCATTAGGCCACCAGGCGTCTAAAACCTGTATGAGGGCAATGGGGCTACAGCAATACACTGCACAAACACACATCCTTGATCTCCCTTCGTGCAACGAATGACCGTCCTATAAAGGGGACGGGACTCATGTGCGACAGGGGATATCACATATATATAGACAGATAGATCGACAGATAGATAGATAGACAGACAGATAGATAGACAGATAGATAGATGGACA